>NC_074683.1:50573629-50943629 GCF_029448725.1 Salvelinus fontinalis | reverse complement strand
TATTGTCCCCAAGCACAAGTTGCACCTGTGTAATGATCATGCTGTTTAATCAGCTTCTTGATATGCCACACCTATCAGGTGGATGGATTATCTTGGCAAAGGAGAAATACTCACTAATGGGGATTGAAAAAAAAATTGTGTTCAAAATTTGAGAGAAATAAGATTTTTTTTGTTCATATGTAACATATTCTTAGATCTTTTATTTCAGCTCATGAAACATGGGACCAAGACTTTGTATTTTTATAATTTTTGTTCCGTGTAGAAGAACATTTGGAGGGACGACTGCTTTTCTTCCTGCTCGTCTGGGGCTCACTAGTATTTTCTCTCAGAATACCCTAAAACTGAGGGGTCAGAGGTGACGCTTCCATATGGAGGGAAATGTCACAGGAACATTCTAGCACACCGTGTCAAATGTCTGCACAGTCTGTTTTACGAGATGCCGAGGGGCTAGCTAGCTATAAGACAGACCGAGACGGCTCGTCTCAAACCCATTCATACTGGCTCTGTTGTCTTTGTACTTAACAAAACCATGTTAGACAGAATGTACCGGAGCTGTGATCGTCTTCCTGTAAATGTTTGGGTGATGCTGCTGCTAGCCAGCCGGTAAACACAGCCAGCCGGTAAACACAGCCAGACAGTTTTGTGGTAAATACTTCTGCTGCTAGCCAACAGGCGGTGAGTCTAAGTTCGTCTCTGTTTTTTTGAGGCTGCTAGAGAATGAGTTGGGGGCTCTGTGGTAAAGCTGGTTTAAGCTGCTACCAAACTTTTAGCTCTGTGGTAATTGCTGCATTGTATTCACCAGGAACTGGGCGGATTAGGGCGAGACTACTTTACCGTCAATAATAATAACAATAATAATAACAATAATAACTAATAATAAATATTTTTGCTTCATTTGGTCCTAGTGGTTATGACCCCAGTTGAAGCTGCTAGCCAATCAATGGGCTGGAGAGACGGAGCGAGAGACGGACTGAATGCAGTGTATTGACTTGCGGTCCGCTTAGGAAATTACTCCTCAGTAGTTGGTATTCAAACGTACCGTATGCAGGTGGACAACGGGCTTGGCAGGTGTGGTTCCCATGCGCTCGCTGAATACATTTCATTCAACCACTGAAGACCCTCCCACTTGCTGGCCAACTGTCTCGCTACTCTGTCCCCTCCCTCCCTCCCTCCCGTCTCGCTACTCTGTCCCCTCCCTCCCTCCCTCCCGTCTCGCTACTCTGTCCCCTCCCTCCCTCCCTCCCTCCCTCCCTCCCTCCCTCCCTCCCTCCCTCCCTCCCTCCCTCCCGTCTCGCTACTCTGTCCCCTCCCTCCCTCCCTCCCTCCCTCCCGTCTCGCTACTCTGTCCCCTCCCTCCCTCCCGTCTCGCTACTCTGTCCCCTCCCTCCCTCCCTCCCTCCCTCCCTCCCTCCCGTCTCGCTACTCTGTCCCCTCCCTCCCTCCCTCCCGTCTCGCTACTCTGTCCCCTCCCTCCCGTCTCGCTACTCTGTCCCCTCCCTCCCGTCTCGCTACTCTGTCCCCTCCCTCCCTCCCTCCCTCCCATCTCGCTACTCTGTCCCCTCCCTCCCTCCCATCTCGCTACTCTGTCCCCTCCCTCCCTCCCATCTCGCTACTCTGTCCCCTCCCTCCCTCCCGTCTCGCTACTCTGTCCCCTCCCTCCCTCCCTCCCTCGTCTCGCTACTCTGTCCCCTCCAGGACTGACACACTGTGTGAGGTGTCAAATCTTCCCTATTCAAGGAGACTCATCCTACTCCCACACCTGTCTGGGCAGGTGAGAGAAATCAGGAGACCAATTTCTCTCTCTGTCCTCCTTTCGTATTCCCTCTACTGGCTGTAGTGTACTAACCAGGGCTTTAAACAGGGCAAAGTCCACCAGCATCAGTTGCACCAATAAGCACACTGCTCAATCCTCCAGAATGACTGAGTGATACTTAAGGACCAGTGCACTTACACAAAACCCCAAATATGTGTCCCAAATGGCAACCTATTGGTCCCGTGTGGCTCAGTTGGTAGAGCATGGCGCTTGCAACGCCAGGGTTGTGGGTTCAATTCCCACAGGGGGACCAGGATGAATATGTATGAACTTTCCAATTTGTAAGTCGCTCTGGATAAGAGCGTCTGCTAAATGACTTAAATGTAATGTAAATGTATTCCAGGACCCTGGTCAACACTAGTGCACTATGTAGGGAATAGGGTGCTACGGCCCATAGGGCTCTGGTCTAAAGTAGTGCACTATGTAGGGAATAGGATGCTACGGCCCATAGGGCTCTGGTCTAAAGTAGTGCACTATGTAGGGAATAGGGTGCTACGGCCCATAGGGCTCTGGTCTAAAGTAGTGCACTATGTAGGGAATAGGATGCTACGGCCCATAGGGCTCTGGTCTAAAGTAGTGCACTATGTAGGGAATAGGGTGCTACGGCCCATAGGGCTCTGGTCTAAAGTAGTGCACTATGTAGGGAATAGGATGCTACGGCCCGTAGGGCTCTGGTCAAAAGGAGTGCACTATATAGGGAATAGGGTGCTACGGCCCATAGGGCTCTGGTCTAAAGTAGTGCACTATATAGGGAATAGGGTGCTACGGCCCATAGGGCTCTGGTCTAAAGTAGTGCACTATGTAGGGAATAGGATGCCATTTGGGACACAGACCCTGCTCCCTCACCCTGCTCCCTCACCCTTCTCCCTCACCCTGCTCCCTCACCCTGCTCCCTCACCCTGCTCCCTCACCCTGCTCCCTCACCCTGCTCCCTCACCCTGCTCCCTCACCCTGCTCCCTCACCCTTCTCCCTCACCCTGCTCCCTCACCCTTCTCCCTCACCCTGCTCCCTCACCCTGCTCCCTCACCCTTCTCCCTCAGCCTTCTCCCTCAGCCTGCTCCCTCACCCTTCTCCCTCACCCTGCTCCCTCACCCTGCTCCCTCACCCTGCTCCCTCACCCTGCTCCCTCACCCTGCTCCCTCAGCCTTCTCCCTCACCCTTCTCCCTCACCCTTCTCCCTCACCCTTCTCCCTCACCCTGCTCCCTCAGCCTGCTCCCTCAGCCTGCTCCCTCAGCCTGCTCCCTCAGCCTTCTCCCTCACCCTGCTCCCTCACCCTGCTCCCTCACCCTGCTCCCTCACCCTTCTCCCTCAGCCTTCTCCCTCACCCTGCTCCCTCACCCTGCTCCCTCACCCTTCTCCCTCACCCTGCTCCCTCACCCTGCTCCCTCACCCTGCTCCCTCACCCTTCTCCCTCACCCTTCTCCCTCACCCTGCTCCCTCACCCTTCTCCCTCACCCTTCTCCCTCAGCCTTCTCCCTCAGCCTGCTCCCTCAGCCTGCTCCCTCACCCTTCTCCCTCACCCTTCTCCCTCACCCTGCTCCCTCACCCTGCTCCCTCACCCTTCTCCCTCACCCTGCTCCCTCACCCTGCTCCCTCACCCTGCTCCCTCAGCCTGCTCCCTCACCCTGCTCCCTCACCCTTCCCCCTCACCCTTCCCCCTCACCCTGCTCCCTCACCCACTCACCAGAGCAGAGCATCAACAAGAAGATTACATTTTGCTTTTCATAAAAGTTACAAAATCAGTGCTTTTTATCTTTGTCCTAAAACAACTTGCTTCATTGGAAATAGACAGCATGAATAAGTCTCTGGTGACACTCCAGTCCTGCCTGTCCAATAGAGACACTTGAGGTTTTATGATGGTGACACCTGCGTGTGTGTGTGATTGTTTGTGTGTGTGTCTGTGTTTGTGTGTGTGCTCTGTGTGTGTGTTTTCTCTGTTAAATGTCAGCGACAGGGTGTGTTGACCTAGCATGATGTCACCGTTCAGGATAAAGAGACGTCAGTACCCACAACACACCCTGGCTCTGACATTTTAGAGCGAGACCGTACACACACACACACACACACACACACACACACGGGAAGTACCAGTGACGCGCTCAATATGGAAGTGGTTGCATGAAGTGGTTGCTAAGCTACAGGACTGTTTTGATAGCAGACTGGAACATGTGACAGGATTCATCCCATAACATTTGAGGAGTTCATTAATAAAGTGCATTGACGATGTTGTCTGCAAAGTGACCGTACGTACATACCCCAACCAGAAGCCATGGATTACAGGCAACATCCGCACTGAGCTAACGGCTGGAGATGCCATTTTCAAGGAGCGGGATACTAATCCGGATGCTTATAAGAAATTTAAGACTGCTAAGAAATCTAAGACTGCTAAGACCTTCTGACGAGCCATCAAACACTCAAAACAAACATCCAGGACTAGATTGAATCCTACTAGGCTCTGATGCTCTTTAGATGTGGCAGGGCTTGTAAACTATCACAGATTACAAAGGGAAAGCCAGCCGCGAGCTGCACAGTGACACAAGCCTACCAGATAAGCTAAATACATTCTATGCTCGCTTCGAGGGAAGCAATATTGCCTGTAATCGAACCCACAAAAATGCTGATGCTAAAGAAGGACAGTTTTATTGCTTCTTTAATAAGGACAACAGTTTACAGCTGTGCTAACATAATTGCAAAAGGGTTTTCTAATGATCTATTAGCCTTTAAAAATGCTAAATTTGGATTAGCTAACACAACGTGCCATTGGAACACAGGAGTGATGCTGATAATGGGCCTCTGTAGATATTTCCATTAAAAATCAGCTACAATAGTCATTTACAACATTTAAGAATGTCTACGCTGTATTTCTGATCAATTTGATGTTATTTTAATGGACAGAATATTAGCTTTTTTCAAAAACAAGGACATTTCTAAGTGACCCCAAGCGTGTGTGTTTGTGTGTCGGTCTCTCTCTTTTATATAAATACATGTTGGCCAAGCTCTGTCAGGTCAGATATGTCATCAGTCTGTGGGTCTGAATGGACCATTTAGTATTAGCCTTTTTAGTTTGTCTGTGTCCCAAAATGCACCCTATATCCCTACATAGCGCACTACTTTTGGGTGTCCCTAATTGGCGCTGGTCAAAAGTAGTGCACTATGTAGGGAATAGGGTGTTTTATTTTTTCACAGACACGGTGTAGGGTAAAGTCATCTAGTGTAATTCCCCCCCCGTCTCCTTGACCCAGTTTAATCTGGACAATGCTCTGCCTCTCTAATGATGGGCGGTTAGTGAGATCGAGTGAAGAATAGGCTCCAGTAGAGAGGCTCTATACAGTAGAGAGGCTCTATACAGTAGCGAGGCTCTATACAGTAGAGAGGCTCTATACAGTAGAGGGGCTATATACAGTAGCGAGGCTCTATACAGTAGCGAGGCTCTATACAGTAGCGAGGCTCTATACAGTAGAGAGGCTCTATACAGTAGAGGGGCTCTATACAGTAGAGAGGCTCTATACAGTAGAGGGGCTCTATACAGTAGAGGGGCTCTATACAGTAGAGGGGCTCTATACAGTAGCGGGGCTCTATACAGTAGCGAGGCTCTATACAGTAGCGAGGCTCTATACAGTAGCGGGGCTCTATACAGTAGCGGGGCTCTATACAGTAGCGGGGCTCTATACAGTAGCGGGGCTCTATACAGTAGCGGGGCTCTATACAGTAGCGGGGCTCTATACAGTGGCGGGGCTCTATACAGTGGCGGGGCTCTATACAGTGGCGGGGCTCTATACAGTGGCGGGGCTCTATACAGACACCGGTTAGTCAGGCTGATTGAGGTAGTATGTACGTGTAGATATGGTTAAAGTGACTATGCATATATGATGAACAGAGAGTAGCAGTAGCGTAAAAGAGGGGTTGGCGGGTGGCGGGACACACTGCAGAAAGCCCGGTTAGCCAATGTGCGGGAGCACTGGTTGGTCGGCCCAATTGAGGTAGTATGTACATGAATGTATAGTTGAAGTGACTATGCATATATGATAAACAGAGAGTAGCAGCAGCGTAAACAGAGGGGTTGGGGGGGGGGGTTGGGGTGGGGGGGGGGGGGGGGGGCTCACAATGCAAATAGTCCGATTTAGCCATTTGACTACCTGTTCAGGAGTAGAGAGAACTGTCTATGGCTGGTGTGGCTGGGTTCTTTGACCATTTTTAGGGCCTTCCTCTGACACCGCCTGGTATAGAGGTCCTGGATGGCAGGCAGCTTAACCCCAGTGATGTACTTGGCCGTACGCACTACCCTGTAGTGCCTTGCGGTCGGAGGCCGAGCAATTGCCGTACCAGGCAATGATGCGACCAGTCAGGATGCTCTCGATGGTGCTGCTGTAGAACCTTTTGAGGATCTCAGGACCCATGCCAAATCTTTTTATTTTTCCTGAGGGAGAATAGGCTTTGTCGTGCCCTCTTCACGACTGTCTTGGTGTGTTTGGACCATTCTAGTTTGTTGGTGATGTGAACATCCAAGGAACTTGAAGCTCTCAACCTGCTCCACTACAGCCCCGTCGATGAGAATGGGGGCGTGCTCGGTCCTCCTTTTCCTGTAGTCCACAATCATCTCCTTTAGTCTTGGTTACGTTGAGGGAGAGGTTGTTGTCCTAGCAACACACTGCCAGGTCTCTGACCACCTCCCTATAGGCTGTCTCATCGTTGAGGGAGAGGTTGTTGTCCTGGCACCACACTGCCAGGTCTCTGACCTCCTCCCTATAGGCTGTCTCGTTGTTGTCGGTGATCAGGCCAACCACTGTTGTATCATCAGCAAACTTAATGATGGTGTCAAACTGTGCGCATTATCACAGAAAACAAAACAAAATGATAGTCAAATAATTGAACCGAAGTTGTTTAAAAAACGGAGAAATAACAGACATTTTGGTTAATCGCTCGGCATTAGTAGTTACTAAGCCTTTGTCCATCCCTTCGTCTATGCATCCCTCCCTCCCTCCATCCTAAAGATCCTTGCCTCTGATCTATCCTTCCTCAAGGCCACAACAGAGGCTTCAAAACTGGGGAGCTCAGCAAACTGGGGAGCTCAGCAAACTGGGGAGCTCAGCAAACTGGGGAGCTCAGCAAACTGGGGAGCTCAGCAAACTGGGGAGCTCAGCAAACTGGGGAGCTCAGCAAACTGGGGAGCTCAGCAAACTGGGGAGCTCAGCAAACTGGGGAGCTCAGCAAACTGGGGAGCTCAGCAAACTGGGGAGCTCAGCAAACTGGGGAGCTCTGCAAACTGGGGAGCTCTGCAAACTGGGGAGCTCTGCAAACTGGGGAGCTCTGCAAACTGGGGAGCTCTGCAAACTGGGGAGCTCTGCAAACTGGGGAGCTCTGCAAACTGGGGAGCTCAGCAAACTGGGGAGCTCAGCAAACTGGGGAGCTCAGCAAACTGGGGAGCTCTGCAAACTGGGGAGCTCTGCAAACTGGGGAGCTCAGCGCTCACAACCAGTAATACTAAGAAGGAAAATAAAATATACTTTGAACAGTAGGGACATTTTCCTTGGATGCAATTGATGTAATGTTAGTGTTTTGGAAAATGTAAGCTCACTCTATTTTCCCCTGGCTGGCTGGTTGCAGTCAATGCTCTGACACTACAGAACACACACAGTGAGCCAATTCTCTGATCCTGTGTGGTGGTCTGGGGGAGGAGTCTGAGCACATCCTGGTGTGGGGGTCTGGGGGAGGAGTCTCTGAGCACATCCTGGTGGGGTGGTCTGGGGGAGGAGTCTGAGCACATCCTGGTGTGGGGGTCTGGGGGAGGAGTCTCTGAGCACATCCTGGTGTGGGGGTCTGGGGGAGGAGTCTCTGAGCACATCCTGGTGTGGGGGTCTGGGGGAGGAGTCTCTGAGCACATCCTGGTGTGGTGGTCTGGGGGACTGGTGTGACTGGTAATCAGGACTTGACTTTATTACGCACACCGCACACGTACACACCCTCATCGCCATCTCACACCACTGATTTTTAAAGATCAGCTATTTATTTTACTGGCTAAATATCACAAAGCGGTCATTCCATTTCAAACATGGGACAATTCCAAGTTAACGCAATTAAGCTTTGACTCAGATTTTCACTTTAAAATCTATGTCAAAACAAACACATTGAGATATATATAGGATGTGTTATTTTAGTGTTCCCTTTATTTTTTTGAGCAGTATATATATATACTGCTCAAAAAAATAAAGGGAACACTAAAATAACACATCCTAGAGCTGAATGAATGAAATATTCTTATTAAATACTTTTTTCTTTACATAGTTGAATGTGCTGACAACAAAATCACACAAATTATCAATGGAAATTAAATTTATCAACCCATGGAGGTCTGGATAAAGTGGAAAACCACACTACAGGCTGATCCAACTTTTATGTAATGTCCTTAAAACAAGTCAAAATGAGGCTCTGTAGTGTGTGTGGCCTCCACGTGCCTGTATGACCTCCCTACAACGCCTGGGCATGCTCCTGATGAGGTGGTGGGTGGTCTCCTGAGGGATCTCCTCCCAGACCTGGACTAAAGCATCCGCCAACTCCTGGACAGTCTGTGGTGCAACGTGGCGTTGGTGGATGGAGCGAGACATGATGTCCCAGATGTGCTCAATTGGATTCAGGTCTGGGGAACGGGCGGGCCAGTCCATAGCATCAATGCCTTCCTCTTGCAGGAACTGCTGACACACTCCAGCCACATGAGGTCTAGCATTGTCTTGCATTAGGAGGAACCCAGGGCCAACCGCACCAGCATATGGTCTCACAAGGGGTCTGAGGATCTCATCTCGGTACCTAATGGCAGTCAGGCTACCTCTGGCGAGCACATGGAGGGCTGTGCGGCCCCCCAAAGAAATGCCACCCCACACCATGACTGACCCACCACCAAACCGGTCATGCTGGAGGATGTTGCAGGCAGCAGAACGTTCTCCACGGCGTCTCCAGACTCTGTCACGTCTTTCACATGTGCTCATGTGCTCAGTGTGAACCTGCTTTCATCTGTGAAGAGCACAGGCCGCCAGTGGCGAATTTGCCAATCTTGGTGTTCTCTGGCAAATGCCAAACGTCCTGCACGGTGTTGGGCTGTAAGCACAACCCCCACCTGTGGACGTCGTGCCCTCATACCACCCTCATGGAGTCTGTTTCTGACCGTTTGAGCAGACACATGCACATTTGTGGCCTGCTGGAGGTCATTTTGCAGGGCTCTGTCAGTGCTCCTCCTTGCACAAAGGCGGAGGTAGCGGTCCTGCTGCTGGGTTGTTGCCCTCCTACGGCCTCCTCCATGTCCCCTGATGTACTGGCCTGTCTCCTGGTAGCGCCTCCATGCTCTGGACACTACGCTGACAGACACGGCAAACCTTCTTGCCACAGCTCGCATTGATGTGCCATCCTGGATGAGCTGCACTATCTGAGCCACTTGTGTGGGTTGTAGACTCCGTCTCACGCTACCACTAGAGTGAAAGCACCGCCAGCATTCAAAAGTGACCAAAACATCAGCCAGGACGCATAGGAACTGAGAAGTGGTCTGTGGTCACCACCTGCAGAATCACTCCTTTATTGGGGGTGTCTTGCTAATTGCCTATAATTTCCACCTTTTGTCTATTCCATTTGCACAACAGCATGTGAAATTTATTGTCAATCAGTGTTGCTTCCTAAGTGGACAGTTTGATTTCACAGAAGTGTGATTGACTTGGAGTTACATTGTGTTGTTTAAGTGTTCCCTTTATTTTTTTGAGCAGTGTATATATATCAATTCATTGTTTCAAAAAAAAAATGAAGGTGAGCCTTTTTTGGCAAAAAGTATCGGTTTTCCACCTACAACATTTGCGATCATTTTATACATACCACAGCTGGGGTATCAACTTCATGTGCACTCTAGTAGGGGAAACCCTGCTCACGATATGCCCTTATATGGAGCTAGATGTCAGTTTTATTTGGTGGGAAAGTTGATGATTATTATCGCAGGTTAGGTCCCTGGCTGCACTTTATACATCAAGGGAAGTGGGGACCGAACCCCACCGTTTTCTGGTAGAAGAAACAACCTCGGCAAAAAAGAAACGTCCTCTCACTGTCAACTGCGTTTATTTTCAGCAAACTTAACATGTGTAAATATTTGTATGAACATAACAAGATTCAACAACTGAGACATAAACTGAACAAGTTCCACAGAAATGTGACTAACAGAAATGGAATAATGTGTCCCTGAACAAAGGGGGGGGGTTAAAATCAAAAGTAACAGTCAGTATCTGGTGTGGCCACCAGCTGCATTAAGTACTGCAGTGCATCTCCTCCTCATGGACTGCACCAGATTTGCCAGTTCTTGCTGTGAGATTTTACCCCACTCTTCCACCAAGGCACCTGCAAGTTCCCGGACATTTCTGGGGGGAATTGCCCTAGACCTCACCCTCCGATCCATCAGGTCCCAGACGTGCTCAATGGGATTGCGATCTGGGCTCTTCGCTGGCCATGGCAGAACACTGACATTCCTGTCTTGCAGGAAATCACGCACAGAACGAGCAGTATGACTGGTGGCATTGTCATGCTGGAGGGTCATGTCAGGATGAGCCTGCAGGAAGGGTACCACATGAGGGAGGAGGATGTCTTCCCTGTAACGCACAGCGTTGAGATTGCCTGCAATGACAACAAGCTCAGTCCGATGATGCTGTGACACACCGCCCCAGACCATGACAGACCCTCCACCTCCAAATCGATCCTGCTCCAGAGTACAGGGCTCGGTGTAACGCTCATTCCTTCGACGATAAACGTGAATCCGGCCATCACCCCTGGTGAGACAAAACCGCGACTCGTCAGTGAAGAGCACTTTTTGCCAGTCCTGTCTGGTCCAGCGACAGTGGATTTGTGTCCATAGGCGACGTTGTTGCCAGTGATGTCTGGTGAGGACCTGCCTTACAACAGGCCTACAAGCCCTCTGTCCGCAATAGGCTGAGAGAGGCTGGACTGTCTGAGCCCTGATGGAGGGATTGTGCGTTCCTGTTGTAACTCGGGCAGTTGTTGTTGCCATCCTGTACCTGTCCCGCAGGTGATGTTCGGATGTACCGATCCTGTGCAGGTGTTGTTACACGTGGTCTGCCACTGATGGGAGGACGATCAGCTGTCCGTCCTGTCTTCCTGTATAGCTGTCTTCGGTGTCTCACAGTACGGAAATGGCAATAAATTGCACTGGCCACATCTGCAGTCCTCATGCCTCCCTGCAGCATGCCTAAGGCACGTTCACGCAGATGAGCAGGGACCCTGGGCATCTTTCTTTTTGGTGTTTTTCAGTCAGTAGAAAGGCCTCTTTAGTGTCCTAAGTCTTCATAACTGTGACCTTAATTGCCTACCGTCTGTAAGCTGTTAGTGTCTTAACGACCGTTCCACAGGTGCATGTTCATGAATTGTTTATGGTTCATTGAACAAACATGGGAAACAGTGTTTAAACCCTTTTACAATGAAGATCTGTGAAGTTATTTTGTATTTTTACGAATGATCTTTGAAAATTACAGGGTCCTGAAAAAGGGACGTTTTCTTTTTTTTTGCTGAGTTTAGATGCAGAAGATTAGTAGTAATTATAAATAATAACTACGTTTAATAAACTCCTCGTCATCGTGTATAGCTTCAGCAGCGACGAAGGAGATTTACAAAACTATTGAGGATCCTAAAAGATACGCCTACTGTCCTTGACTGGATCTGGAGCCACAATACGAAGGCGGCGTTTCAGAAGGCGACCGAAGCAAACGTAGGGCGAGCGTGTGGCGGTGGGGCGAGCGTGTGGCGGTGGGGCGAGCGTGTGGCGGTGGGGCGAGCGTGTGGCGGTGGGGCGAGCGTGTGGCGGTAGGGCGAGCGTGTGGCGGTAGGGCGAGCGTGTGGCGGTAGGGCGAGCGTGTGGCGGTGGGGCGAGCGTGTGGCGGTGGGGCGAGCGTGTGGCGGTGGGGCGAGCGTGTGGCGGTGGGGCGAGCGTGTGGCGGTAGAGATGGGCAGATGTTGTGGAAAGCTTTTGGAGATTTACCCAGAAACACTCATGGATGTAATCACTGCCAAAGGTGTTTCTACTAAGTATTGACTCAGGGGTGTGAATACTTTTTTTGTAAATGAGATATTTCTCTATTTAATTGTCAATAAATTAGCAAAAAATTTCTAAACATTTCTTCCCTTTGTCATTATGGTGTGTAGATGGGAGACCATTTTAAATTCAGGATGTAACGTAACTAAATGTGGAATAAGTCTCGGGGTCTGAAGACTTTCTGAAGGCTCTGTAACTTCTGAAAACATTCAATGTTGAATCGTGACAGCAGGACAAATAGGTAGTGGAGAGTATGATAAATATGATAAATCGGGCCCTCACGGAATCCAGGCATTGAAAGGGAATTACATTTTTTATTGACCTTAGTGGGGAGTCCAATCAGATGTATTGACCTTAGTGGGGAGTCCAACCAGATGTATTGACCTTAGTGGGGAATCCAATCAGATGTATTGACCTTAGTGTGGAATCCAAACAGATGTATTGACCTTAGTGGGGAATCCAACCAGATGTATTGACCTTAGTGGGGAGTCCAACCAGATGTATTGACCTTAGTGGGAAATCCAACCAGATGTATTGAGCTTAGTGGGGAGTCCAACCAGATTTATTGACCTTAGTGGGGAATCCAACCAGATGTATTGACCTTAGTGGGGAATCCAACCAGATGTATTGACCTTAGTGGGGAATCCAATCAGATGTATTGACCTTAGTGGGGAATCCAATCAGATGTATTGACCTTAGTGGGGAGTCCAATCAGATGTATTGACCTTAGTGGGGAGTCCAATCAGATGTATTGACCTTAGTGGGGAGTCCAACCAGATGTATTGACCTTAGTGGGGAATCCAACCAGATGTATTGACCTTAGTGGGGAATCCAACCAGATGTATTGACCTTAGTGGGGAGTCCAACCAGATGTATTGACCTTAGTGGGGAGTCCAACCAGATTTATTGACCTTAGTGGGGAATCCAATCAGATGTATTGACCTTAGTGGGGAGTCCAACCAGATGTATTGACCTTAGTGGGGAGTCCAACCAGATGTATTGACCTTAGTGGGGAATCCAACCAGATGTATTGACCTTAGTGGGGAATCCAATCAGATGTATTGACCTTAGTGGGGAATCCAATCAGATGTATTGACCTTAGTGGGGAATCCAACCAGATGTATTGACCTTAGTGGGGAATCCAACCAGATGTATTGACCTTAGTGGGGAATCCAATCAGATGTATTGACCTTAGTGGGGAATCCAACCAGATGTATTGACCTTAGTGGGGAATCCAACCAGATGTATTGACCTTAGTGGGAAATCCAACCAGATGTATTGACCTTAGTGGGGAATCCAATCAGATGTATTGACCTTAGTGGGGAGTCCAATCAGATGTATTGACCTTAGTGGGGAATCCAATCAGATGTATTGACCTTAGTGGGGAGTCCAACCAGATGTATTGACCTTAGTGGGGAATCCAATCAGATGTATTGACCTTAGTGGGGAATCCAACCAGATGTATTGACCTTAGTGGGGAATCCAACCAGATGTATTGACCTTAGTGGGGAATCCAACCAGATGTATTGACCTTAGTGGGGAATCCAACCAGATGTATTGACCTTAGTGGGGAATCCAACCAGATGTATTGACCTTAGTGGGGAATCCAACCAGATGTATTGACCTTAGTGGGGAATCCAACCAGATGTATTGACCTTAGTGGGGAATCCAACCAGATGTATTGACCTTAGTGGGGAATCCAACCAGATGTATTGACCTTAGTGGGGAATCCAACCAGATGTATTGACCTTAGTGGGGAATCCAACCAGATGTATTGACCTTAGTGGGAAATCCAACCAGATGTATTGACCTTAGTGGGGAATCCAACCAGATGTATTGACCTTAGTGGGGAATCCAACCAGATGTATTGACCTTAGTGGGGAATCCAACCAGATGTATTGACCTTAGTGGGGAATCCAACCAGATGTATTGACCTTAGTGGGGAATCCAACCAGATGTATTGACCTTAGTGGGGAATCCAACCAGATGTATTGACCTTAGTGGGGAATCCAACCAGATGTATTGACCTTAGTGGGGAGTCCAACCAGATGTATTGACCTTAGTGGGGAATCCAACCAGATGTATTGACCTTAGTGGGGAATCCAACCAGATGTATTGACCTTAGTGGGGAATCCAACCAGATGTATTGACCTTAGTGGGGAATCCAACCAGATGTATTGACCTTAGTGGGGAATCCAACCAGATGTATTGACCTTAGTGGGGAATCCAACCAGATGTATTGACCTTAGTGGGGAATCCAACCAGATGTATTGACCTTAGTGGGGAATCCAACCAGATGTATTGACCTTAGTGGGGAATCCAACCAGATGTATTGACCTTAGTGGGGAGTCCAACCAGATGTATTGACCTTAGTGGGGAGTCCAACCAGATTTATTGACAATGTATGTAATTTGCTCAAGTTTATCATAAGACATTAACAAAATGCATCAGTGATTTATATTTCCTGCAACTTTCTGAACTGTGTGGAGGTGTGTGTGTGAGGTGTGTGTGTGAGGTATGTGTGAGGTGTGTGTGTGAGCTGTGTATGAGGTGTGTGAGGGTGTGTGTGTGTGAGATGTCTGTGAGGTGTGTGTGTGTGTGTGTGTGAGGTGTGTGTGTGTGTGTGTGAGTTGTGTGTGTCTTCCTCTGTCTAGCCGTTTGCGATGATGCTTTTGAAACCAGCATCGTCGTCTTCTGGTAGATGGATGGGTTTTTCCCCAAAAACCTCAATTAAATGTTAACAACAAAGTAACCAGTGCTTTACCTGGCAGAATGATATCATGAGTATTTTCATTTAACCAGTGGGTATTTGTTTTGCAAACTCTACCATCACGTGTGCTACAAAAACCCAGCTAAACAACCTCTTGCTAAACAGCCTCTTGCGAGGTGCTCACTGGAATTAAAGGGTAACTTAGCACATCACAAGTAGAAAGTTGTAGAAATGAAAACAAAACAAAATATTCACTAGAGGTGAACTTCCATCATGTATAGGAGAGGGGCAGGAAGTCGACTGGTTGACTAGGGTCAAGGTGAACTTCCATCGTGTATAGGAGAGGGGCAGGAAGTCGACTGGCTGACTAGGGTCAAGGTGAACTTCCATCGTGTATAGGAGAGGGGCAGGAAGTCGACTGGCTGACTAGGGTCAAGGTGAACTTCCATTGTGTATAGGAGGGGCAGGAAGTCGACTGGCTGACTAGGCTCAAGGTGAATTTCCATCGTGTATAGGAGAGGGGCAGGAAGTCGACTGGCTGACACGGGTCAAGGTGAACTTCGAACGTGTATAGGAGAGGGGCAGGAAGTCGACTGGCTGACACGGGTCAAGGTGAACTTCCATCATGTATAGGAGAGGGGCAGGAAGTCGACTGGCTGACACGGGTCAAGGTGAACTTCCATCATGTATAGGAGAGGGGCAGGAAGTCGACTGGCTGACACGGGTCAAGGTGAACTTCCATCATGTATAGGAGAGGGGCAGGAAGTCGACTGGCTGACACGGGTCAAGGTGAACTTCCATCATGTATAGGAGAGGGGCAGGAAGTCGACTGGCTGACACGGGTCAAGGTGAACTTCCATCATGTATAGGAGAGGGGCAGGAAGTCGACTGGCTGACACGGGTCAAGGTGAACTTCCATCATGTATAGGAGAGGGGCAGGAAGTCGACTGGCTGACACGGGTCAAGGTGAACTTCATCATGTATAGGAGAGGGGCAGGAAGTCGACTGGCTGACACGGGTCAAGGTGAACTTCCATCATGTATAGGAGAGGGGCAGGAAGTCGACTGGCTGACACGGGTCAAGGTGAACTTCCATCATGTATAGGAGAGGGGCAGGAAGTCGACTGGCTGACACGGGTCAAGGTGAACTTCCATCATGTATAGGAGAGGGGCAGGAAGTCGACTGGCTGACACGGGTCAAGGTGAACTTCCATCATGTATAGGAGAGGGGCAGGAAGTCGACTGGCTGACACGGGTCAAGGTGAACTTCCATCATGTATAGGAGAGGGGCAGGAAGTCGACTGGCTGACACGGGTCAAGGTGAACTTCCATCATGTATAGGAGAGGGGCAGGAAGTCGACTGGCTGACACGGGTCAAGGTGAACTTCCATCATGTATAGGAGAGGGGCAGGAAGTCGACTGGCTGACACGGGTCAAGGTGAACTTCCATCATGTATAGGAGAGGGGCAGGAAGTCGACTGGCTGACACGGGTCAAGGTGAACTTCCATCATGTATAGGAGAGGGGCAGGAAGTCGACTGGCTGACACGGGCCAAGGTGAACTTCCATCATGTATAGGAGAGGGGCAGGAAGTCGACTGGCTGACACGGGTCAAGGTGAACTTCCATCATGTATAGGAGAGGGGCAGGAAGTCGACTGGCTGACACGGGTCAAGGTGAACTTCCATCATGTATAGGAGAGGGGCAGGAAGTCGACTGGCTGACACGGGCCAAGGTGAACTTCCATCATGTATAGGAGAGGGGCAGGAAGTCGACTGGCTGACACGGGCCAAGGTGAACTTCCATCATGTATAGGAGAGGGGCAGGAAGTCGACTGGCTGACACGGGTCAAGGTGAACTTCCATCATGTATAGGAGAGGGGCAGGAAGTCGACTGGCTGACACGGGTCAAGGTGAACTTCCATCATGTATAGGAGAGGGGCAGGAAGTCGACTGGCTGACACGGGTCAAGGTGAACTTCCATCATGTATAGGAGAGGGGCAGGAAGTCGACTGGCTGACACGGTTCAAGGTGAACTTCCATCATGTATAGGAGAGGGGCAGGAAGTCGACTGGCTGACACGGGTCAAGGTGAACTTCCATCATGTATAGGAGAGGGGCAGGAAGTCGACTGGCTGACACGGGTCAAGGTGAACTTCCATCATGTATAGGAGAGGGGCAGGAAGTCGACTGGCTGACACGGGTCAAGGTGAACTTCCATCATGTATAGGAGAGGGGCAGGAAGTCGACTGGCTGACACGGGTCAAGGTGAACTTCCATCATGTATAGGAGAGGGGCAGGAAGTCGACTGGCTGACACGGGTCAAGGTGAACTTCCATCATGTATAGGAGAGGGGCAGGAAGTCGACTGGCTGACACGGGTCAAGGTGAACTTCCATCATGTATAGGAGAGGGGCAGGAAGTCGACTGGCTGACACGGGTCAAGGTGAACTTCCATCATGTATAGGAGAGGGGCAGGAAGTCGACTGGCTGACACGGGTCAAGGTGAACTTCCATCATGTATAGGAGAGGGGCAGGAAGTCGACTGGCTGACACGGGTCAAGGTGAACTTCCATCATGTATAGGAGAGGGGCAGGAAGTCGACTGGCTGACACGGGTCAAGGTGAACTTCCATCATGTATAGGAGAGGGGCAGGAAGTCGACTGGCTGACACGGGTCAAGGTGAACTTCCATCATGTATAGGAGAGGGGCAGGAAGTCGACTGGCTGACACGGGTCAAGGTGAACTTCCATCATGTATAGGAGAGGGGCAGGAAGTCGACTGGCTGACACGGGTCAAGGTGAACTTCCATCATGTATAGGAGAGGGGCAGGAAGTCGACTGGCTGACACGGGTCAAGGTGAACTTCCATCATGTATAGGAGAGGGGCAGGAAGTCGACTGGCTGACACGGGTCAAGGTGAACTTCCATCATGTATAGGAGAGGGGCAGGAAGTCGACTGGCTGACTAGGGTCAATTAAACCACCATTTCTTTCAAATAAATAGCATGCAGAGATAAAATGCAGATTTTTTTTTAAAAGCATCACTTCTCGTTTATTTTTATTTTATTCAGCAATGATGCCAGACTCTGATACAACTTGCTTAGGCAGGGAATTAAAGGAATTTCCACGCTTTCCAAAATGTAGGTCATTACCTAATTTGAAGGTCTGTGTCGAATTTGAATCGGGTTTTTAGGGCGGTGCTAAAGTGATCTTCAGAAGTAAACAGCGACTTTGAGAGTCATGATCACTAACAGTGATGACGCAATAAATAACTAGGTATCCCCCCCTTACCCCCGTCACTGCCCATTTCTTGTTTTTAAACGATGGGAGAAGTGCTACACCTGGTGGAGAGAGATTGTAAGACAGAAATAGTTGCTTTATGCGTGCTGTACGTTACGACATGACACGTCACGATGTAACGGAGGGTCCGTTTTCTCGCCCCATTCCATTCTGTGTTAACTAACCTCCAGACGAGCTTCAATGCCATACAACTCTCCTTCCGTGGCCTCCAACTGCTTTTAAACACTAGTAAAACTAAATGCCTGCTCTTCAACCGATCGCTACCCGCACCTGCCCGCCCGTCCAGCATCACTACTCTGGACGGTTCTGACTTGTGGACAACTACAAATACCTAACTTATTATATGTGGACAACTACAAATACCTAGGTGTCTGGTTAGACTGTAAACTCTCCTTCCAGACTCACATTAAGCATCTCCAATCCAAAATTAAATCTAGAATCGGCTTCCTATATCGCAACAAAGCCTCCTTCACTCACGCTGCCGAACATACCCTCGTAAAACTAACTATCCTACCGATCCTCGACTTCGGTGATGTCATTTACAAAATAGCCTCCAACACTCTACTCAGCAAATTGGATGCAGTCTATCACAGTGCCATCCGTTTTGTCACCAAAGCCCCATCCACTACCCACCACTGCGACCTGTATGCGCTCGTTTCGCCTATTTATTGCCTCACCTCCTTACGCCATGTGCACACACTGTGTACATATATAGACTTCTATTGTATTATTGACTGTATGTTTGTTTATTCCATGTGTAACTCTGTGTTGTTGTTTGTGTCGAACTGCTTTGCTTTATCTTGGCCAGGTCGCAGTTATAAATGAGAACGTGTTCTCAACTAGTCTACCTGGTTAAATAAAGGTGTTCTCAACTGGTCTACCTGGTTAAATAAAGGTGTTCTCAACTTGCCTACCTGGTTAAATAAAGGTGTTCTCAACTAGCCTACCTGGTTAAATAAAGGTGTTCTCAACTAGCCTACCTGGTTAAATAAAGGTGTTCTCAACTGGCCTACCTGGTTAAATAAAGGTGTTCTCAACTAGCCTACCTGGTTAAATAAAGGTGTTCTCAACTAGCCTACCTGGTTAAATAAAGGTGTTCTCAACTGGCCTACCTGGTTAAATAAAGGTGTTCTCAACTGGCCTACCTGGTTAAATAAAGGTGTTCTCAACTAGCCTACCTGGTTAAATAAAGGTGTTCTCAACTGGCCTACCTGGTTAAATAAAGGTGTTCTCAACTAGTCTACCTGGTTAAATAAAGGTGTTCTCAACTAGCCTACCTGGTTAAATAAAGGTGTTCTCAACTAGCCTACCTGGTTAAATAAAGGTGTTCTCAACTAGCCTACCTGGTTAAATAAAGGTGTTCTCAACTAGCCTACCTGGTTAAATAAAGGTGTTCTCAACTAGCCTACCTGGTTAAATAAAGGTGTTCTCAACTAGCCTACCTGGTTAAATAAAGGTGTTCTCAACTGGCCTACCTGGTTAAATAAAGGTGTTCTCAACTAGCCTACCTGGTTAAATAAAGGTGTTCTCAACTGGCCTACCTGGTTAAATAAAGGTGTTCTCAACTGGCCTACCTGGTTAAATAAAGGTGTTCTCAACTAGCCTACCTGGTTAAATAAAGGTGTTCTCAACTGGCCTACCTGGTTAAATAAAGGTGTTCTCAACTAGCCTACCTGGTTAAATAAAGGTGTTCTCAACTAGCCTACCTGGTTAAATAAAGGTGTTCTCAACTGGCCTACCTGGTTAAATAAAGGTGTTCTCAACTAGCCTACCTGGTTAAATAAAGGTGTTCTCAACTGGCCTACCTGGTTAAATAAAGGTGTTCTCAACTAGCCTACCTGGTTAAATAAAGGTGTTCTCAACTAGCCTACCTGGTTAAAAACAGGTGAAATACAATACTCTGTCACTCCCTTGTATACCCTATTTGCCCACATAATTGATTGAGTCCAAATTTGCATTATTATTATTATTATATATATTTTACTTCATAGGATTAATGTTATATTAAATATAGTACCTTGTATCCCATTTGGTCCAAACGTGTTGTCTAACAATGAGTTAGACATAAGGAATCCAATGGACAGTCAAAAGACACTCACGGACCCCCCCACACCAAATGGCCCCTGTTCAGAGAACCGGGACGGAGCTGCAGGGGCTCACTGTTGTTATATGGTAGTCTGTCTGTGTCGTGTATTTTAGGTTATATGGTAGTCTGTCTGTGTCGTGTACTTTAGGTTATATGGTAGTCTGTCTGTGTCGTGTATTTTAGGTTATATGGTAGTCTGTCTGTGTCGTGTATTTTAGGTTATATGGTAGTCTGTCTGTGTCGTGTATTTTAGGTTATATGGTAGTCTGTCTGTGTCGTGTACTTTAGGTTATATGGTAGTCTGTCTGTGTCGTGTATTTTAGGTTATATGGTAGTCTGTCTGTGTCGTGTACTTTAGGTTATATGGTAGTCTGTCTGTGTCGTGTACTTTAGGTTATATGGTAGTCTGTCTGTGTCGTGTACTTTAGGTTATATGGTAGTCTGTCTGTGTCGTGTATTTTAGGTTATATGGTAGTCTGTCTGTGTCGTGTACTTTAGGTTATATGGTAGTCTGTCTGTGTCGTGTATTTTAGGTTATATGGTAGTCTGTCTGTGTCGTGTATTTTAGGTTATATGGTAGTCTGTCTGTGTCGTGTACTTTAGGTTATATGGTAGTCTGTCTGTGTCGTGTACTTTAGGTTATATGGTAGTCTGTCTGTGTCGTGTACTTTAGGTTAAATGGTAGTCTGTCTGTGTCGTGTATTTTAGGTTATATGGTAGTCTGTCTGTGTCGTGTACTTTAGGTTATATGGTAGTCTGTCTGTGTCGTGTATTTTAGGTTATATGGTAGTCTGTCTGTGTCGTGTATTTTAGGTTATATGGTAGTCTGTCTGTGTCGTGTATTTTAGGTTATATGGTAGTCTGTCTGTGTCGTGTACTTTAGGTTATATGGTAGTCTGTCTGTGTCGTGTACTTTAGGTTATATGGTAGTCTGTCTGTGTCGTGTACTTTAGGTTATATGGTAGTCTGTCTGTGTCGTGTACTTTAGGTTATATGGTAGTCTGTCTGTGTCGTGTACTTTAGGTTATATGGTAGTCTGTCTGTGTCGTGTATTTTAGGTTATATGGTAGTCTGTCTGTGTCGTGTACTTTAGGTTATATGGTAGTCTGTCTGTGTCGTGTATTTTAGGTTATATGGTAGTCTGTCTGTGTCGTGTACTTTAGGTTATATGGTAGTCTGTCTGTGTCGTGTACTTTAGGTTATATGGTAGTCTGTCTGTGTCGTGTACTTTAGGTTATATGGTAGTCTGTCTGTGTCGTGTATTTTAGGTTATATGGTAGTCTGTCTGTGTCGTGTATTTTAGGTTATATGGTAGTCTGTCTGTGTCGTGTATTTTAGGTTATATGGTAGTCTGTCTGTGTCGTGTACTTTAGGTTATATGGTAGTCTGTCTGTGTCGTGTATTTTAGGTTATATGGTAGTCTGTCTGTGTCGTGTACTTTAGGTTAAATGGTAGTCTGTCTGTGTCGTGTATTTTAGGTTATCTGCTCCGCCCTGGGCTCTGTGTGTGTGTGTGTGTGTTTGTGTGTGTGTGTGTGTGTGTGTCGTCTGAGAGCTACCCTGAGCTGTCAGTCATGTCATTTGAGTGAGAAAGCTCGTCTCTCTCTGTTACCGTTAGGAATGAGTATGTGGGGAAATTACACTGAAACACTTTAAAATGTATACCAAACAAAACCCATTGATTTCAAAGTTGAACAAAGCGTCCGACTCTATACTGTAGTTAGCGGCTGTCAAGCTGTTTATTTATGTTTCTCGTCTCCATGGCCACGGCCTTGCGCCTTCAGAGACGATGTCTGGTTTCTCCGTTTAGACAAAACATTCTGCAGACAGATGCTGGCCTGTCATGGTCCCCTGTTTGTATGTAGCAGACAGATGCTGGTCTGTCATGGTCCCCTGTTTGTATGTAGCAGACATGCTGGCCTGTCATGGTCCCCTGTTTGTATGTAGCAGACAGAGAGACTGGTCTGTCATGGTCCCCTGTTTGTATGTAGCAGACAGAGATGCTGGTCTGTCATGGTCCCCTGTTTGTATGTAGCAGACAGAGAATACTGGTCTGTCATGGTCCCCTGTTTGTATGTATGTAGCAGACAGAGAATACTGGTCTGTCATGGTCCCCTGTTTGTATGTAGCAGACAGAGAATACTGGTCTGTCATGGTCCCCTGTTTGTTTGTATGTAGCAGACAGAGAATACTGGTCTGTCATGGTCCCCTGTTTGTATGTATGTAGCAGACAGAGAATACTGGTCTGTCATGGTCCCCTGTTTGTATGTAGCAGACAGAGAATACTGGTCTGTCATGGTCCCCTGTTTGTATGTAGCAGACAGAGATGCTGGTCTGTCATGGTCCTCTGTTTGTATGTAGCAGACAGAGAATACTGGTCTGTCATGGTCCCCTGTTTGTATGTAGCAGACAGAGATGCTGGTCTGTCATGGTCCCCTGTTTGTATGTAGCAGACAGAGGATACTGGTCTGTCATGGTCCCCTGTTTGTTTGTATGTAGCAGACAGAGATGCTGGCCTGTCATGGTCCCCTGTTTGTATGTATGTAGCAGACAGAGAATACTGGTCTGTCATGGTCCCCTGTTTGTTTGTATGTAGCAGACAGAGAATACTGGTCTGTCATGGTCCCCTGTTTGTTTGTATGTAGCAGACAGAGAATACTGGTCTGTCATGGTCCCCTGTTTGTATGTAGCAGACAGAGATACTGGTCTGTCATGGTCCCCTGTTTGTTTGTAGCAGACAGATGCTGGCCTGTCATGGTCCCCTGTTTGTTTGTAGCAGACAGACATACAGTACCAGTCAAAAGTTTAGAACAGGCCCAACCCCCACTATTACACCTGCCCAAGCCCCAACCTGCGACCTAAGAGGTACAGGTCCAGTCAAAAGTTTGGACACACCTACTCATTCAAGGGTTTTTCTTTATTTTTACTATTTTCTACGTTGTAGAATACTAGTGAAGATATCGAAACTATGAAATAACACATATGGAATCACGTAGTAACCAAAAAAAGTGTTAAACAAATCAAAATATATTTTAGATTCTTCAAAGTAGCCACCCTTTGCCTTGATGACAGCTTTTGCACACTCTTGGCATTCTCTCAACCAGTTTCATGAGGTAGTCACGTGGAATGCATTTCAATTAACATTCTACCCTTCAAATATGTGTCCAGTAACAGTTGGATTCAGCAGAAAGCAGAGGGGATAAAGTGGATTGATATTGAACGTTGATTTAGTGTGCTGCACTCTGAAATAATGAAGTTCCTCTCTTCTGTTCCTTCCTCCTTTCAGGGTGAACTATCGTGTTGTTTCCTGCCAGACCTTAGTGGGCAGTGAGCTCGGCTGTCTAGCTATACTACACCAAAAGGTAAGAACTGTAGTAGTGTTTTTTTATACAGCTCTTATTCTGTACACACGGACACACACACGATCCATCCGACCACGGCCCATCTCTCTTACTATTTCCATACCCAGTCGTCCCGTTACGCCCGTTTCACTTTCCTCTGTACTGAATATTTCCACTCCGAAGGGTCTCGAGTGTTCCGAGAGATTTTCTGTCTGTGTGGGAAAACAACATGCTTCAGGGTAGAATAAATTGGAGGCTAAAGACTTAGCCAACTCCAACGGTACAGTACACCAAGGCTGTGTGCCAACTGGCACCCAATTGTCTATATGGCCCTATGGGGAAAAGTAGTGCACTATATAGGGACAAGTGTGAAATTCGTGATGCATCCCTATAAATGAAGGAACCTCCAGACTAGATAACTGTTACTGTGGTTTGAAGTGGGACGTTTGGAAACCAGGCTAGACTGTAGGAGTTGGTTTGGTGGGTGTTGCCCTGTGGCTGTGAAGTGGTGCTGTGTGGGACGTTTGGAAACCAGGCTAGACTGTAGGAGTTGGTTTGGTGGGTGTTGTCCTGTGGCTGTGAAGTGGGACGTTTGGAAACCAGGCTAGACTGTAGGAGTTGGTTTGGTGGGTGTTGTCCTGTGGCTGTGAAGTGGGACGTTTGGAAACCAGGCTAGACTGTAGGAGTTGGTTTGGTGGGTGTTGCCCTGTGGCTGTGAAGTGGTGCTGTGTGGGACGTTTGGAAACCAGGCTAGACTGTAGGAGTTGGTTTGGTGGGTGTTGCCCTGTGGCTGTGAAGTGGGACGTTTGGAAACCAGGCTAGACTAGTAGGAGTTGGTTTGGTGGGTGTTGTCCTGTGGCTGTGAAGTGGGACGTTTGGAAACCAGGCTAGACTCTAGGAGTTGGTTTGGTGGGTGTTGCCCTGTGGCTGTGTGGAACGTTTGGAAACCAGGCTAGACTAGGAGTTGGTTTGGTGGGTGTTGTCCTGTGGCTGTGAAGTGGGACGTTTGGAAACCAGGCTAGACTGTAGGAGTTGGTTTGGTGGGTGTTGTCCTGTGGCTGTGAAGTGGGACGTTTGGAAACCAGGCTAGACTGTAGGAGTTGGTTTGGTGGGTGTTGTCCTGTGGCTGTGAAGTGGGACGTTTGGAAACCAGGCTAGACTGTAGGAGTTGGTTTGGTGGGTGTTGCCCTGTGGCTGTGATGTGGTGCTGTGTGGGACGTTTGGAAACCAGGCTAGACTGTAGGAGTTGGTTTGGTGGGTGTTGCCCTGTGGCTGTGAAGTGGGACGTTTGGAAACCAGGCTAGACTATAGGAGTTGGTTTGGTGGGTGTTGCCCTATGGCTGTGTAGTGGTGCTGTGTGGGATGTTTGGAAACCAGGCTAGACTGTAGGAGTTGGTTTGGTGGGTGTTGCCCTGTGGCTGTGAAGTGGAAGCAGAGATGAGTCTAGCCGTCTTCCTGGGCCTGGGCGTAGCCGTCTTCCCGGGGCCTGGGCGTAGCCGTCTTCCCGGGGCCTGGGCGTAGCCGTCTTCCCGGGGCCTGGGCGTAGCCGTCTTCCCGGGGCCTGGGCGTAGCCGTCTTCCCGGGGCCTGGGCGTAGCCGTCTTCCCGGGGCCTGGGCGTAGCCGTCTTCCCGGGGCCTGGGCGTAGCCGTCTTCCCGGGGCCTGGGCGTAGCCGTCTTCCCGGGGCCTGGGCGTAGCCGTCTTCCCGGGGCCTGGGCGTAGCCGTCTTCCCGGGGCCTGGGCGTAGCCGTCTTCCCGGGGCCTGGGCGTAGCCGTCTTCCCGGGGCCTGGGCGTAGCCGTCTTCCCGGGGCCTGGGCGTAGCCGTCTTCCCGGGGCCTGGGCGTAGCCGTCTTCCCGGGGCCTGGGCGTAGCCGTCTTCCCGGGGCCTGGGCGTAGCCGTCTTCCCGGGGCCTGGGCGTAGCCGTCTTCCCGGGGCCTGGGCGTAGCCGTCTTCCCGGGGCCGGGCGTAGCCGTCTTCCCGGGCGTAGCCGTCTTCCTGGGCCTGGGCGTAGGGCTTGAGACTGCGCCTTAGGGCATTAGAGGCAGCTCTACAAGGCCAGCAAGGGAGTGTGGGTGAACAGGATGCAGGGGGAAACTCCTGTAGTTACTGGAGCCAGAGACTGTTAGGGGACCGAATGCAGGGGAAGCTACAGTAGGAAGTTTCCTGTAGTTACTGGAGCCAGAGACTGTTAGGGGACCGGATGCAGGGGAAGCTACAGTAGGAAGTTTCCTGTAGTTACTGGAGCCAGAGACTGTTAGGGGACCGGATGCAGGGGAAGCTACAGTAGGAAGTTTCGTGTAGTTACTGGAGCCAGAGACTGTTAGGGGACCGGATGCAGGGGAAGCTACAGTAGGACGTTTCCTGTAGTTACTGGAACCAGAGACTGTTAGGGGACCGGATGCAGGGGAAGCTACAGTAGGAAGTTTCCTGTTGTTACTGGAGCCAGAGACTGTTAGGGGACCGGATGCAGGGGAAGCTACAGTAGGAAGTTTCCTGTAGTTACTGGAGCCAGAGACTGTTAGGGGACCGGATGCAGGGGAAGCTACAGTAGGAAGTTTCGTGTAGTTACTGGAGCCAGAGACTGTTAGGGGACCGGATGCAGGGGAAGCTACAGTAGGACGTTTCCTGTAGTTACTGGAACCAGAGACTGTTAGGGGACCGGATGCAGGGGAAGCTACAGTAGGAAGTTTCCTGTTGTTACTGGAGCCAGAGACTGTTAGGGGACCGGATGCAGGGGAAGCTACAGTAGGAAGTTTCCTGTTGCAATAAACTCCCTAAGCAACAGGATCATTCCCAGTAACACTACACCTGTTTAGCCTGTTATCTATTCACGTGATAATGCCCGAGAAGCCGGCCCTCGACTTTGTCTCAGACCTAACACCCGTGGCAATATATCCTCCTAACACCGGCTTCTAGGGCATTATCACTTTTATACAACAGGTTACCAACATATTTTAAATAATGATTTACATATTTTTATACATTTATTCATACTATTTCATCCTTCCACAAGATATAGTCCCGACACAAATCTAGGGTTGTCTACCCATGCCCGGGTGGTTGTTCGTGCCATCGGTTTGGTTGCCAGAGACGCGACCCAGTCGTTCAGTCTTTTAATTTTTTTCCCTGTATCTGTGGACGCGACCCAGTCGTTCGTTCTAAATGTTCCATTGCCAAGTACTGGCAACATTCTGATCCCTTGCTAGCTAGCCATCTACGGCTAACTTACAGTCACGTCAAACGGTGCAGACAGAACTACAGGAGCTGCGTTTTGTTTCAGCTGTTTTTCTAGAGACATTTTAGTTGGATACATTCATAACAATGAGCTGTGATTTCACCTGGAGTAGAAAATGTGCTCTCTCTCGTTAGGACACTGTTGTTCAGAGGAGCTAGCCAGCAACACAGCCAGCAACACAGCTAACAACACAGCTAACAACACAGCCAACAACACAGCTAACACAGCCAACAACACAGCTAACAACACAGCCAACAACACAGCTAACACAGCCAACAACACAGCCAGCAACACAGCCAGCAACACAGCCAACAACACAGCCAGCAACACAGCCAACAACACAGCCAGCAACACAGCTAACAACACAGCCAGCAACACAGCTAACAACACAGCCAGCAACACAGCTAACAACACAGCCAACAACACAGCCAACAACACAGCCAACAACACAGCCAACAACACAGCTAACAACACAGCTAACAACACAGCTAGCAACACAGCCAACAACACAGCCAACAACACAGCCAACAACACAGCTAACAACACAGCCAGCAACACAGCCAACAACACAGCCAACAACACAGCTAACAACACAGCCAATAACACAGCCAACAACACAGCCAACACCACAGCCACCAACACAGCCAGCAACACAGCCAACAACACAGCCGACAACACAGCCGACAACACAGCCAACAACACAGCCAACAACACAGCTAGCAACACAGCCAACAACACAGCCAACAACACAGCCAACAACACAGCCAACAACACAGCCAACAACACAGCCAGCAACACAGCCAACAACACAGCTGACAACACAGCCGACAACACAGCCGACAACACAGCCGACAACACAGCCGACAACACAGCCGACAACACAGCCGACAACACAGCCAGCAACACAGCCAGCAACACAGCTAGCAACACAGCTAGCAACACAGCTAGCAACACAGCCAACAACACAGCCAACAACACAGCCAACAACACAGCCAACAACACAGCCAACAACACAGCCAACAACACGGCCAACAACACAGCCGACAACACAGCCAACAACACAGCCAACAACACAGCCAGCAACACAGCCGACAACACAGCCAGCAACACAGCCAGCAGCACAGCTAACAACACAGCTAACAACACAGCTAACACAGCCAGCAACACAGCCAACACAGCCAACACAGCCAACAACACAGCTAACAACACAGCTAACAACACAGCTAACAACACAGCTAACAACACAGCTAACACAGCTAACAACACAGCTAACAACACAGCTAACAACACAGCTAACACAGCCAGCAACACAGCCAGCAACACGGCCAACAACACGGCTGACAACACAGCCGACAACACGGCCAGCAACACAGCCAACAACACAGCCGACAACACAGCCAACAACACAGCTAACAACACAGCTAACAACACAGCCAGCAACACAGCTAACAACACAGCCAACAACACAGCCAGCAGCACAGCTAACAACACAGCTAACAACACAGCTAACAACACAGCCAGCAACACAGCTAACAACACAGCCAGCAACACAGCCAGCAACACAGTCAACAACACAGCCAGCAACACAGCCAGCAACACAGCCAACAACACAGCTAACAACACAGCCAGCAACACAGCCAGCAACACAGCCAGCAACACAGCCAACAACACAGCTAACAACACAGCTAACAACACAGCCAGCAACACAGCCAGCAACACAGCCAACAACACAGCCAGCAGCACAGCTAACAACACAGCTAACAACACAGCTAACAACACAGCCAGCAACACAGCTAACAACACAGCCAGCAACACAGCCAGCAACACAGTCAACAACACAGCCAGCAACACAGCCAGCAACACAGCCAACAACACAGCTAACAACACAGCTAACAACACAGCCAGCAACACAGCCAGCAACACAGCCAACAACACAGCCGACAACACAGCTGACAACACAGCTAACAACACAGCCAGCAACACAGCCGACAACACAGCCAACAACACAGCTAACAACACAGCCAACAACACAGCCAACAACACAACCAACAACACAGCCAACAACACAGATAACAACACAGCCAACAACACAGATAACAACACAGCCAACAACACAGCCAACAACACAGCCAGCAACACAGCCAACAACACAACCAACAACACAGCCAACAACACAGCCAACAACACAGCCAACAACACAGCCAACAACACAGCCAACAACACAGCCAACAACACAGCCAACAACACAGCCAGCAACACAGCCAGCAACACAGCCGGCAACACAGCCAACAACACAGCCAACAACACAGCCAACAACACAGCCAACAACACAGCCAACAACACAGCCAACAACACAGCCAACAACACAGCCAACAACACAGCCAACAACACATCTAACAACACAGCCAACAACACAGCTAACAACACAGCCAACAACACAGCCAGCAACACAGTCAACAACACAGCCAACACAGTCAACAACACAGCTATCAACACAGCCAACAACACAGCCAACAACACAGTCAACAACACATCTAACAACACAGCCGACAACACAGCCAGCAACACAGCCTACAACACAGCTAGCACAGCCAACAACACAGCCAACAACACAGCCAACACAGCCGACAACACAGCCAGCAACACAGCTAACAACACAGCCAACACAATCACTTCAAACTGAAGCTGGGAAGACTACAAACTAGCCGTACGTCGTCTCATTTGACCTGTTTTCTATTGATAGTTCTTTGTATGTTATCCATAAAAATGATGCTGATTCATTTAATTTGACTGGCTGAGAAAAGCTGCCTGCCTGTCTCTGTCTCATCCCAACACGTTCATTACTATGGAACATAATAACCTGCCCAGGGACTGCAGTTGAAAATTTGCCAGCTGGCTAAAACCTTTTAGTGAAATGTTGATTAATGTGCACTGTCCCGGTAAAAATAAACTCAAACATCTGGAGCTTGAATTTGAATATTGAAACAATGTTGCAAATGTTAGAGGGACACTTTTTATACATTATCTTTTTATACATTATCTTTTTATACAGTATCTTTTTATACAGTATCTTTTTATACAGTATCTTTTTATACATTATCTTTTTATACATTATCTTTTTATACATTATCTCTGCTGTTGAAAACGAAATGCTACACTAAAAGATCATGTCTGGATGCTTTTTAAAGTGGAGATCAAGTTTATAAATTGCCTGGCTGGGCTGATGAGACAGTGGATTGTGATGTCAGATGGAACCGAGTTAATAAGCATTTTAACGTCATAGATGTATGAATGTGATTTTTATTTTTTTATTATGATTTTTATTTTTTACCAATCATCATTCACGATTAGACCCACCCGTTGTGTAATGGGTCAGGGAGCATAATAGGCTTTCCATCATGACTCAAACGTCAATCCCAACTAGCATATTAGTAAGAATGGCTCACTCTGTGTTCAAGAAGGTCCTTTTTCCCCCTTCATTCAGATTACAACCTCTCACTTTCGCAGGCAACAGCATAAAGGGTAAGAAGGTAGAGACAACAATACATCACGCAAAGCAGCCACAACTGTCAGTAAGAGTGTCCGAGATTGAGTCTTTGAATGAAGAGATGGAGATAAAACATTCCTGTTTTTACAGCACTTGTTTTGGTACTGCCCATATGTAGCTTTTTTTATTTGATACGTCATAGTTAAACGATCAATAATACTATTAACAAAGCTGTTCATCTTTTAATTTACATTCTGTGGAAACTATGAAAATGTAAAGCTTCTGAACTTTTGTGAAACAGCAGAGTGGAAAAATATATGACCGCTAGAAATCAACTGGATGGAGTTCAGAGATAGATGGGAGGGGTTGAGGGGAGCTGAAGGATGGGACTGGATGGTCTTCAGAGATAGATGGGAGGGGTTGAGGGGAGCTGAAGGATGGGACTGGATGGTGTTCAGAGATAGATGGGAGGGGTTGAGGGGAGCTGAAGGATGGGACTGGATGGTGTTAGGAGATAGATGGGAGGGGTTGAGGGGAGCTGAAGGATGGGACTGGATGGTGTTCAGAGATAGATGGGAGGGGTTGAGGGGAGCTGAAGGATGGGACTGGATGGTGTTCAGAGATAGATGGGAGGGGTTGAGGGGAGGATGGGACTGGATGGTGTTCAGAGATAGATGGGAGGGGTTGTGGGTAGGATGGGACTGGATGGTGGTCAGAGATAGATGGGAGGGGTTGAGGGGAGCTGAAGGATGAGATTTAAAAACAATGTCAGAATATACAATACAATGAAACGTACACACCACACACACACACACACACACACACACACACACACACACACACACACACACACACACACACACACACACACTACAATGGCTTCTGGGCTCTGCTCTTCGGGATGACAACATGGGGTTGGAGGCAGGAAGTGATGGAATGATGTCATCATTCCCTAAGGATGTTGGCTAATGGAGGAAGGGAAGTTGGCCCATTTATTCTCCTCGTCCTCGTCCTAGTCCTACTCGTTCCCCCGTCCTCCCTCATCCCCCAATTCAGTTCTCTTACATTTCACACTGCTGTTTTGCTGGCTCTGTGGAGGACTAGGGAGAGAGGTTAACTAGCAGAGTGGTGTTAGAGGCTAGCAGAGTGGTGTTAGAGGCTAGCAGAGTGGTGTTAGGGGCTAGCAGAGTGGGGTTAGGGGCTAGCAGAGTGGGGTTAGGGGCTAGCAGAGTGGGGTTAGGGGCTAGCAGAGTGGGGTTAGGGGCTAGCAGAGTGGGGTTAGGGGCTAGCAGAGTGGGGTTAGGGGCTAGCAGAGTGGGGTTAGGGGCTAGCAGAGTGGGGTTAGGGGCTAGCAGAGTGGGGTTAGGGGCTAGCAGAGTGGGGTTAGGGGCTAGCAGAGTGGGGTTAGGGGCTAGCTGTCAGAGTGGGGTTAGGGGCTAGCTGTCAGAGTGGGGTTAGGGGCTAGCTGTCAGAGTGGGGTTAGGGGCTAGCTGTCAGAGTGGGGTTAGGGGCTAGCTGTCAGAGTGGGGTTAGGGGCTAGCTGTCAGAGTGGGGTTAGGGGCTAGCTGTCAGAGTGGGGTTAGGGGCTAGCTGTCAGAGTGGGGTTAGGGGCTAGCTGTCAGAGTGGGGTTAGGGGCTAGCTGTCAGAGTGGGGTTAGGGGCTAGCTGTCAGAGTGGGGTTAGGGGCTAGCTGTCAGAGTGGGGTTAGGGGCTAGCTGTCAGAGTGGGGTTAGGGGCTAGCTGTCAGAGTGGGGTTAGGGGCTAGCTGTCAGAGTGGGGTTAGGGGCTAGCTGTCAGAGTGGGGTTAGGGGCTAGCTGTCAGAGTGGGGTTAGGGGCTAGCTGTCAGAGTGGGGTTAGGGGCTAGCTGTCAGAGTGGGGTTAGGGGCTAGCTGTCAGAGTGGGGTTAGGGGCTAGCTGTCAGAGTGGGGTTAGGGGCTAGCTGTCAGAGTGGGGTTAGGGGCTAGCTGTCAGAGTGGGGTTAGGGGCTAGCTGTCAGAGTGGGGTTAGGGGCTAGCTGTCAGAGTGGGGTTAGGGGCTAGCTGTCAGAGTGGGGTTAGGGGCTAGCTGTCAGAGTGGGGTTAGGGGCTAGCTGTCAGAGTGGGGTTAGGGGCTAGCTGTCAGAGTGGGGTTAGGGGCTAGCTGTCAGAGTGGGGTTAGGGGCTAGCTGTCAGAGTGGGGTTAGGGGCTAGCTGTCAGAGTGGGGTTAGGGGCTAGCTGTCAGAGTGGGGTTAGGGGCTAGCTGTCAGAGTGGGGTTAGGGGCTAGCTGTCAGAGTGGGGTTAGGGGCTAGCTGTCAGAGTGGGGTTAGGGGCTAGCTGTCAGAGTGGGGTTAGGGGCTAGCTGTCAGAGTGGGGTTAGGGGCTAGCTGTCAGAGTGGGGTTAGGGGCTAGCTGTCAGAGTGGGGTTAGGGGCTAGCTGTCAGAGTGGGGTTAGGGGCTAGCTGTCAGAGTGGGGTTAGGGGCTAGCTGTCAGAGTGGGGTTAGGGGCTAGCTGTCAGAGTGGGGTTAGGGGCTAGCTGTCAGAGTGGGGTTAGGGGCTAGCTGTCAGAGTGGGGTTAGGGGCTAGCTGTCAGAGTGGGGTTAGGGGCTAGCTGTCAGAGTGGGGTTAGGGGCTAGCTGTCAGAGTGGGGTTAGGGGCTAGCTGTCAGAGTGGGGTTAGGGGCTAGCTGTCAGAGTGGGGTTAGGGGCTAGCTGTCAGAGTGGGGTTAGGGGCTAGCTGTCAGAGTGGGGTTAGGGGCTAGCTGTCAGAGTGGGGTTAGGGGCTAGCTGTCAGAGTGGGGTTAGGGGCTAGCTGTCAGAGTGGGGTTAGGGGCTAGCTGTCAGAGTGGGGTTAGGGGCTAGCTGTCAGAGTGGGGTTAGGGGCTAGCTGTCAGAGTGGGGTTAGGGGCTAGCTGTCAGAGTGGGGTTAGGGGCTAGCTGTCAGAGTGGGGTTAGGGGCTAGCTGTCAGAGTGGGGTTAGGGGCTAGCTGTCAGAGTGGGGTTAGGGGCTAGCTGTCAGAGTGGGGTTAGGGGCTAGCTGTCAGAGTGGGGTTAGGGGCTAGCTGTCAGAGTGGGGTTAGGGGCTAGCTGTCAGAGTGGGGTTAGGGGCTAGCTGTCAGAGTGGGGTTAGAGGGGCTAACTATCAGAGTGGGGTTAGGGGCTAGCTGTCAGAGTGGGGTTAGGGGCTAGCTGTCAGAGTGGGGTTAGGGGCTAGCTGTCAGAGTGGGGTTAGAGGGGCTAACTATCAGAGTGGGGTTAGAGGGGCTAACTATCAGAGTGGGGTTAGAGGGGCTAGCTGAGTGTTCTCCAGTCCTCCGCTTCACCAGTGACTGGCTGTGATGCAGCTCATGGATACGTTCTGCTCTGTTGCGCTGCTCTGGCTCAGTGAATTAAGAGTGTCCCAAATGGAACCCTATTTCCTATGTTACACTACTTTAGACCAGAGCCCTAGGGGAATACGGTGCCCACTACTTTAGACCAGAGCCCTAGGGGAATACGGTGCCCACTACTTTAGCCCAGAGTCCTAGGGGAATACAGTGCCACTACTTTAGACCAGAGTCCTAGGGGAATACGGTGCCCACTACTTTAGACCAGAGCCCTAGGGGAATACGGTGCCCACTACTTTAGACCAGAGTCCTAGGGGAATACGGTGCCACTACTTTAGACCATAGTCCTAGGGGAATACGGTGCCCACTACTTTAGACCAGAGTCCTAGGGGAATACGGTGCCCACTACTTTAGACCAGAGTCCTAGGGGAATACGGTGCCACTACTTTAGACCAGAGTCCTAGGGGAATACAGTGCCCACTACTTTAGACCAGAGTCCTAGGGGAATACGGTGCCCACTACTTTAGACCAGAGTCCTAGGGGAATACGGTGCCACTTTCCTGTGTTACACTACTTTAGACCAGAGTCCTAGGGGAATACGGTGCCCACTACTTTAGACCAGAGTCCTAGGGGAATACGGTGCCACTTTCCTGTGTTACACTACTTTAGACCAGAGTCCTAGGGGAATACGGTGCCCACTACTTTAGACCAGAGTCCTAGGGGAATACGGTGCCACTACTTTAGACCAGAGTCCTAGGGGAATACAGTGCCCACTACTTTAGACCAGAGTCCTAGGGGAATACGGTGCCCACTACTTTAGACCAGAGTCCTAGGGGAATACGGTGCCACTACTTTAGACCAGAGTCCTAGGGGAATACGGTGCCCACTACTTTAGACCAGAGTCCTAGGGGAATACGGTGCCCACTACTTTAGACCAGAGTCCTAGGGGAATACGGTGCCCACTACTTTAGACCAGAGTCCTAGGGGAATACGGTGCCCACTACTTTAGACCAGAGTCCTAGGGGAATACGGTGCCCACTACTTTAGACCAGAGTCCTAGGGGAATACGGTGCCACTACTTTAGACCAGAGTCCTAGGGGAATACAGTGCCACTACTTTAGACCAGAGTCCTAGGGGAATACGGTGCCCACTACTTTAGACCAGAGTCCTAGGGGAATACGGTGCCACTACTTTAGACCAGAGTCCTAGGGGAATACAGTGCCACTACTTTAGACCAGAGTCCAAAGTAGTGTCATTTGGTAGGGAGGGAACCGGGAACAATAACCTGGCAGAGACAGGCTAGCTAGCAGAGCCTTGCCTTTTGGTGTTGGTTGGATAGCCTTCAGCTCCATCAAACCATTAGAATATAAAACTAGTTCAGCGACCAGCCCCGGGGTTCAGCCTGTCTGAGTTGGCTCTGGAGCTCTCCTGGCTGCCTGGTGGGCTAATGTGGCCCATTATTGTGTGGACATTATTTTGTGTTTACTCCGGCTAGGGAGAGCACAACCATGCCAATCGGTTTGTCTGACGGCATACTGGAGTGGTATTGAACCAGATACATTAGTGTTTGAAGGCCAGGCAGATGAAGTGATATTTAACCAGCGAAACTACAATACATTTACACAGTGTACAAAATATTAGGAACACCTTTTGTCCCCTGAACATCCTCAATTTGTGAAGTATCTCATATGTTTCAAGAACGGTCCACCACCCAAAGGACATCCAGCCAACTTGACACAACTGTGGGAAGCATTGGAGTCAACATGGACCAGCATCCCTGTGGAACGCTTTAGACACCTTGTAGAGTCCAGGACCCGACCAACTGAGGCTGTTCTGAGGGCAAATAAGTGGGGGACACACCCATCCCCTTAGGAAAACCTTCCTTCTCGATATTAAGAAGGTGTTCCTAATGTTTTGTACACGGTCTGAACTGAAGGTCTAGGCCCATCAGAGGGGTTTAGGTTGAGACGCTGTTACAGTATTGAGTCCGGTAGTCATCTGAAGGCAGAGAGAGGCAAGGAGAGGGCTGAGGCGTTGACAAAGTGCTATCGAACCAGCTTCTACAGTACATGTATGTCTGAACGTCTCACCAGGCAGCAACAGGAAATGGGTTTAGTGGTATTGATTTCTGGCAATAACTGGTGTCCTTGAGACGGTGGAGGAGACGGATTCACCTCTGTAACCTATACTACAAGGCCTAGTACTTCTGTAGTGTGTGGTTGGAAATTTTGCCCCAATTTCAATCTTGTCTCATTGCTGCAACTCCCCAACGGGCTCGGAAGAGGCGAAGGTCGAGTCATGCATCCTCCGGTACGACCCCACAAACCTCGCTTAACCTGGAAGCCAGCTGCACCAGCGGGTCAAAGGAAACACCATTTAGCCTGCAGGCACCCGGCTCGCCATGAGTCGCTAGAGCGTGATAACCAAGTAAACCCCCGCCCTCCCCCACCAAACCCTCCCCTAACCTGGACTGGTTTAGCCCCGTGCTAAACAGACGGACTGGGTTAGCCCCGTGCTAAACAGACGGACTGGTTTAGCCCCGTGCTAAACAGACGGACTGGGTTAGCCCCGTGCTAAACAGACGGACTGGGTTAGCCCCGTGCTAAACAGACGGACTGGGTTAGCCCCGTGCTAAACAGACGGACTGGGTTAGCCCCGTGCTAAACAGACGGACTGGGTTAGCCCCGTGCTAAACAGACGGACTGGGTTAGCCCCGTGCTAAACAGACGGACTGGGTTAGCCCCGTGCTAAACAGACGGACTGGGTTAGCCCCGTGCTAAACGGACGGACTGGGTTAGCCCCGTGCTAAACGGACGGACTGGGTTAGCCCCGTGCTAAAAAGACGGACTGGGTTAGCCCCGTGCTAAACGGACGGACTGGGTTAGCCCCGTGCTAAACGGACGGACTGGGTTAGCCCCGTGCTAAACGGACGGACTGGGTTAGCCCCGTGCTAAACGGACGGACTGGGTTAGCCCCGTGCTAAACGGACGGACTGGGTTAGCCCCGTGCTAAACGGACGGACTGGGTTAGCCCCGTGCTAAAGGGACGGACTGGGTTAGCCCCGTGCTAAACGGACGGACTGGGTTAGCCCCGTGCTAAACGGACGGACTGGGTTAGCCCCGTGCTACACGGACGGACTGGGTTAGCCCCGTGCTACACGGACGGACTGGGTTAGCCCCGTGCTACACGGACGGACTGGGTTAGCCCCGTGCTACACGGACGGACTGGGTTAGCCCCGTGCTAAACGGACGGACTGGGTTAGCCCCGTGTCAAACGGACGGACTGGGTTAGCCCCGTGCCAGACGGACGGACTGGGTTAGCCCCGTGCCAGACGGACGGACTGGGTTAGCCCCGTGCCAGACGGACGGACTGGGTTAGCCCCGTGCCAGACGGACGGACTGGGTTAGCCCCGTGCCAGACGGACGGACTGGGTTAGCCCCGTGCCAGACGGACGGACTGGGTTAGCCCCGTGCCAGACGGACGGACTGGGTTAGCCCCGTGCCAGACGGACGGACTGGGTTAGCCCCGTGCCAGACGGACGGACTGGGTTAGCCCCGTGCCAGACGGACGGACTGGGTTAGCCCCGTGCCAGACGGACGGACTGGGTTAGCCCCGTGCCAGACGGACGGACTGGGTTAGCCCCGTGCCAGACGGACGGACTGGGTTAGCCCCGTGCCAGACGGACGGACTGGGTTAGCCACGTGCCAGACGGACGGACCGGGTTAGCCCCGTGCCAGACGGACGGACCGGGTTAGCCCCGTGCCAGACGGACGGACCGGGTTAGCCCCGTGCCAGACGGACGGACCGGGTTAGCCCCGTGCCAGACGGACGGACCGGGTTAGCCCCGTGCCAGACGGACGGACCGGGTTAGCCCCGTGCCAGACGGACGGACCGGGTTAGCCCCGTGCCAGACGGACGGACCGGGTTAGCCCCGTGCCAGACGGACGGACCGGGTTAGCCCCGTGCCAGACGGACGGACCGGGTTAGCCCCGTGCCAGACGGACGGACCGGGTTAGCCCCGTGCCAGACGGACGGACCGGGTTAGCCCCGTGCCAAACGGACGGACTGGGTTAGCCCCGTGCTAAACGGACGGACTGGGTTAGCCCCGTGCTAAAGGGACGGACTGGGTTAGCCCCGTGCTAAACGGACGGACCGGGTTAGCCCCGTGCTAAACGGACGGACCGGGTTAGCCCCGTGCCAGACGGACGGACCGGGCTAGCCCCGTGCCAGACGGACGGACCGGGTTAACCCCGTGCCAGACGGACGGACCGGGTTAGCCCCGTGCCAGACGGACGGACCGGGTTAGCCCCGTGCCAGACGGACGGACCGGGTTAGCCCCGTGATAAACGGACGGACCGGGTTAGCCCCGTGATAAACGGACGGACCGGGTTAGGCCCGTGATAAACGGACGGACCGGGTTAGCCCCGTGCTAAACGGACGGACCGGGTTAGCCCCGTGCTAAACGGACGGACCGGGTTAGCCCCGTGCTAAACGGACGGACCGGGTTAGCCCCGTGCTAAACGGACGGACCGGGTTAGCCCCGTGCTAAACGGACGGACCGGGTTAGCCCCGTGCCAAAGGGACGGACCGGGTTAGCCCCGTGCCAAAGGGACGGACCGGGTTAGCCCCGTGCCAAAGGGACGGACCGGGTTAGCCCCGTGCCAAACGGACGGACCGGGTTAGCCCCGTGCCAAACGGACGGACCGGGTTAGCCCCGTGCCAAACGGACGGACCGGGTTAGCCCCGTGCTAAACGGACTGGGTTAGCCCCGTGCCAGACGGACGGACCGGGTAAGCCCCGTGCCAGACGGACGGACCGGGTTAGCCCCGTGCCAGACGGACGGACCGGGTTAGCCCCGTGCCAGACGGACGGACCGGGTTAGCCCCGTGCCAAACGGACGGACCGGGTTAGCCCCGTGCCAAACGGACGGACCGGGTTAGCCCCGTGCCAAACGGACGGACCGGGTTAGCCCCGTGCCAAACGGACGGACCGGGTTAGCCCCGTGCTAGATCAATGTGGTTTTGGACTCTCCAGTGCATGACGAAGTTAGTGATTTACTGCAGTACACTGCCCGCTACGTTCACATGCCTCTACTGGATATTGATTGCACACACCCAGTTGATTCAATTCTGGAGAATAAGTTCTCTCTCTCCATTACTGTAAGTGCATCATGTCTGACTCATTGGTCGAAGTGCATTATGATCTACAGCTCAGAGTCTATACGACTAGAGTCCTACGATCTACTGCTTGTCCATATCAAACTCAGGCTTTTCCTTTCTCTCTTATCCAGAGAGTCTCAGTGAGTCATTTAGCAGACGCTCTTATCCAGAGAGACTCAGTGAGTCATTTAGCAGACGCTCTTATTCAGGAGAGACTCAGTGAGTCATTTAGCAGACGCTCTTATCCAGAGAGACTCAGTGAGTCATTTAGCAGACGCTCTTATCCAGAGAGACTCAGTGAGTCATTTAGCAGACTCTCTTATTCTCTGAGACTCAGTGAGTCATTTAGCAGACTCTCTTATCCTCTAAGAGACTCAGTGAGTCATTTAGCAGACGCTCTTATCCAGAGAGACTCAGTGAGTCATTTAGCAGACTCTCTTATCCAGAGAGACTCAGTGAGTCATTTAGCAGACGCTCTTATCCAGAGAGACTCAGTGAGTCATTTAGCAGACGCTCTTATCCAGAGAGACTCAGTGAGTCATTTAGCAGACGCTCTTATCCAGAGAGACTCAGTGAGTCATTTAGCAAACGCTCTTATCCAGAGAGACTCAGTGAGTCATTTAGCAGACGCTCTTATCCTCTAAGAGACTCAGTGAGTCATTTAGCAGACGCTCTTATCCTCTAAGAGACTCAGTGAGTCATTTAGCAGACGCTCTTATCCTCTGAGACTCAGTGAGTCATTTAGCAGACGCTCTTATCCTCTAAGAGACTCAGTGAGTCATTTAGCAGACGCTCTTATCCTCTAAGAGACTCAGTGAGTCATTTAGCAGACGCTCTTATCCTCTAAGAGACTCAGTGAGTCATTTAGCAGACGCTCTTATCCAGAGAGACTCAGTGAGTCATTTAGCAGACTCTCTTATCCAGAGAGACTCAGTGAGTCATTTAGCAGACGCTCTTATCCTCTAAGAGACTCAGTGAGTCATTTAGCAGACGCTCTTATCCAGAGAGACTCAGTGAGTCATTTAGCAGACGCTCTTATCCAGAGAGACTCAGTGAGTCATTTAGCAGACGCTCTTATCCAGAGAGACTCAGTGAGTCATTTAGCAGACGCTCTTATCCAGAGAGACTCAGTGAGTCATTTAGCAGACGCTTTTATCCTCTAAGAGACTCAGTGAGTCATTTAGCAGACGCTCTTATCCTCTAAGAGACTCAGTGAGTCATTTAGCAGACTCTCTTATCCTCTAAGAGACTCAGTGAGTCATTTAGCAGACGCTCTTATCCAGAGAGACTCAGTGAGTCATTTAGCAGACTCTCTTATCCTCTAAGAGACTCAGTGAGTCATTTAGCAGACGCTCTTATCCTCTAAGAGACTCAGTGAGTCATTTAGCAGACGCTCTTATCCAGAGAGACTCAGTGAGTCATTTAGCAGACGCTCTTATCCTCTAAGAGACTCAGTGAGTCATTTAGCAGACGCTCTTATCCTCTAAGGGACTCAGTGAGTCATTTAGCAGACGCTCTTATCCAGAGAGACTCAGTGAGTCATTTAGCAGACGCTCTTATCCAGAGAGACTCAGTGAGTCATTTAGCAGACGCTCTTATCCTCTAAGAGACTCAGTGAGTCATTTAGCAGACGCTCTTATCCAGAGAGACTCAGTGAGTCATTTAGCAGACGCTCTTATCCAGAGAGACTCAGTGAGTCATTTAGCAGACGCTCTTATCCTCTAAGAGACTCAGTGAGTCATTTAGCAGACGCTCTTATCCAGAGAGACTCAGTGAGTCATTTAGCAGACACTCTTATCCAGAGAGACTCAGTGAGTCATTTAGCAGACGCTCTTATCCTCTAAGAGACTCAGTGAGTCATTTAGCAGACGCTCTTATCCTCTAAGAGACTCAGTGAGTCATTTAGCAGACGCTCTTATCCAGAGAGACTCAGTGAGTCATTTAGCAGACGCTCTTATCCAGAGAGACTCAGTGAGTCATTTAGCAGACACTCTTATTACATTTACATTTACATTTAAGTCATTTAGCAGACGCTCTTATCCAGAGCGACTTACAAATTGGTGCATTCACCTTATGACATCCAGTGGAACAGCCACTTTACAATAGTGCATCTAGATCTTTTAAGGGGGGGGGGGGGGGGGGCAGAAGGATTGCTTTATCCTAGGTATTCCTTGAAGAGGTGGGGTTTCAGGTGTCTCCGGAAGGTGGTGATTGACTCCGCTGTCCTGGCATCGTGAGGGAGTTTGTTCCACCATTGGGGTGCCAGAGCAGCGAACAGTTTTGACTGGGCTGAGCGGGAACTGTACTTCCTCAGTGGTAGGGAGGCGAGCAGGCCAGAGGTGGATGAACGCAGTGCCCTTGTTTGGGTGTAGGGCCTGATCAGAGCCTGAAGGTACTGAGGTGCCGTTCCCCTCACAGCTCCGTAGGCAAGCACCATGGTCTTGTAGCGGATGAGAGCTTCAACTGGAAGCCAGTGGAGAGAGCGGAGGAGCGGGGTGACGTGAGAGAACTTGGGAAGGTTGAACACCAGCCGGGCTGCGGCGTTCTGGATGAGTTGTAGGGGTTTAATGGCACAGGCAGGGAGCCCAGCCAACAGCGAGTTGCAGTAATCCAGACGGGAGATGACAAGTGCCTGGATTAGGACCTGCGCCGCTTCCTGTGTGAGGCAGGGTCGTACTCTGCGGATGTTGTAGAGCATGAACCTACAGGAATGGGCCACCGCCTTGATGTTGGTGGAGAACGACAGGGTGTTGTCCAGGATCACGCCAAGGTTCTTAGCGCTCTGGGAGGAGGACACAATGGAGTTGTCAACCGTGATGGCGAGATCATGGAACGGACAGTCCTTCCCCGGGAGGAAGAGCAGCTCCGTCTTGCCGAGGTTCAGCTTGAGGTGGTGATCCGTCATCCACACTGATATGTCTGCCAGACATGCAGAGATGCGATTCGCCACCTGGTCATCAGAAGGGGGAAAGGAGAAGATTAATTGTGTGTCGTCTGCATAGCAATGATAGGAGAGACCATGTGAGGTTATGACAGAGCCAAGTGACTTGGTGTATAGCGAGAATAGGAGAGGGCCTAGAACAGAGCCCTGGGGGACACCAGTGGTGAGAGCGCGTGGTGAGGAGACAGATTCTCGCCACGCCACCTGGTAGGAGCGACCTGTCAGGTAGGACGCAATCCAAGCGTGGGCCGCGCCGGAGATGCCCAACTCGGAGAGGGTGGAGAGGAGGATCTGATGGTTCACAGTATCGAAGGCAGCCGATAGGTCTAGAAGGATGAGAGCAGAGGAGAGAGAGTTAGCTTTAGCAGTGCGGAGCGCCTCCGTGATACAGAGAAGAGCAGTCTCAGTTGAGTGACTAGTCTTGAAACCTGACTGATTTGGATCAAGAAGGTCATTCTGAGAGAGATAGCAGGAGAGCTGGCCAAGGACGGCACGTTCAAGAGTTTTGGAGAGAAAAGAAAGAAGGGATACTGGTCTGTAGTTGTTGACATCGGAGGGATCGAGTGTAGGTTTTTTCAGAAGGGGTGCAACTCTCGCTCTCTTGAAGACGGAAGGGACGTAGCCAGCGGTCAAGGATGAGTTGATGAGCGAGGTGAGGTAAGGTAGAAGGTCTCCGGAAATGGTCTGGAGGAGAGAGGAGGGGATAGGGTCAAGCGGGCAGGTTGTTGGGCGGCCGGCCGTCACAAGACGCGAGATTTCATCTGGAGAGAGAGGGGAGAAAGAGGTCAAAGCACAGGGTTGGGCAGTGTGAGCAGAACCAGCGGTGTCGTTTGACTTAGCAAACGAGGATCGGATGTCGTCGACCTTCTTTTCAAAATGGTTGACGAAGTCGTCTGCAGAGAGGGAGGAGGGGGGGGGGAGGGGGAGGAGGATTCAGGAGGGAGGAGAAGGTGGCAAAGAGCTTCCTAGGGTTAGAGGCAGATGCTTGGAATTTAGAGTGGTAGAAAGTGGCTTTAGCAGCAGAGACAGAAGAGGAAAATGTAGAGAGGAGGGAGTGAAAGGATGCCAGGTCCGCAGGGAGGCGAGTTTTCCTCCATTTCCGCTCGGCTGCCCGGAGCCCTGTTCTGTGAGCTCGCAATGAGTCGTCGAGCCACGGAGCGGGAGGGGAGGACCGAGCCGGCCTGGAGGATAGGGGACATAGAGAGTCAAAGGATGCAGAAAGGGAGGAGAGGAGGGTTGAGGAGGCAGAATCAGGAGATAGGTTGGAGAAGGTTTGGGCAGAGGGAAGAGATGATAGGATGGAAGAGGAGAGAGTAGCGGGGGAGAGAGAGCGGAGGTTGGGACGGCGCGATACCATCCGAGTAGGGGCAGTGTGGGAAGTGTTGGATGAGAGCGAGAGGGAAAAGGATACAAGGTAGTGGTCGGAGACTTGGAGGGGAGTTGCAATGAGGTTAGTGGAAGAACAGCATCTAGTAAAGATGAGGTCAAGCGTATTGCCAGCCTTGTGAGTAGGGGGGGAAGGTGAGAGGGTGAGGTCAAAAGAGGAGAGGAGTGGGAAGAAGGAGGCAGAGAGGAATGAGTCAAAGGTAGACATGGGGAGGTTAAAGTCACCCAGAACTGTGAGAGGTGAGCCGTCCTCAGGAAAGGAGCTTATCAAGGCATCAAGCTCATTGATGAACTCTCCAAGGGAACCTGGAGGGCGATAAATGATAAGGATGTTAAGCTTGAAAGGGCTGGTAACTGTGACAGCATGGAATTCAAAGGAGGCGATAGACAGATGGGTAAGGGGAGAAAGAGAGAATGACCACTTGGGAGAGATGAGGATCCCGGTGCCACCACCCCGCTGACCAGAAGGTCTCGGGGTGTGCGAGAACACGTGGGCAGACGAAGAGAGAGCAGTAGGAGTAGCAGTGTTATCTGTGGTGAGCCATGTTTCCGTCAGTGCCAGGAAGTCGAGGGACTGGAGGGACGCATAGGCTGAGATGAGCTCTGCCTTGTTGGCCGCAGATCGGCAGTTCCAGAGGCCACCGGAGACCTGGAACTCCACGTGGGTCGTGCGGGCTGGGACCACCAGGTTAGGGTGGGCGCGGCCACGCGGTGTGAAGCGTTTGTATGGTCTGTGCAGAGAGGAGAGAACAGGGATAGACAGACACATGGTTGACAGGCTACAGAAGAGGCTACGCTAATGCAATGGAGATTAGAATGACAAGTGGGCTACACGTCTCGAATGTTCAGAAAGTTAAGCTTACGTTGCAAAAAAATAAAAATAAAATACAAGATCTTATTGACTAAAATGATATAGTACTGCTGGCTGGTGAAGTAGCCTGGCTAGCAGTGGCTACGTTGTTGAAAGTGAAGCTGGCTAGGTAACCTCGACAATTTCACTAAATTTCTCTAAACTACACAATTATCATGGATACAAGGACAGCAAAGACAACTAGCTAACACTACGCTAATCAAGTCGTCCCGTTGTAATGTAAGTTTCTACAGTGCTGCTATTCGGTAGAAGTTGGCTAGCTAGCAGTGTTGGCTAGGTAGGAGGACGGCAGCGCGGCAGGCGAAAAATAGCTGGCTAGCTAACCGATAATTACTCAAAGCTACACAATTATCTTAGATAAAAAGATAGCAAAGAAAACTATGTAGCTAGCTAACACTACACAAGTCAAGTCGTTCCGTTGTAATGTAATCGTTTCTACCGTGCTGCTAATCGGTGGCTAGCTGGCTAGTTAGCAGGGTTGACTACGTTACGTTACGTTACGTTAGGGCGAGAATACCTGGCTAGCGAACCTCAGCGAACCTTGATAACTACACAATTATCACCGATACAAAGACGGCTATGGAGCCAGCTAAGTAGCTAGCTAAGATCGAACAAATACAAATCAAAGATAGCAAAGACAACTGTGTAGTCAGCCAACACTACACTGATCAAGTCGTTCCGTTGTAATGCACTCGTTTCTACAATGCTGCTATTCGGTGGCAAGCTGGCTAGCTAGCAGTGTTGGCTACGTTGCGTTACGTTAGGGCGAAAATAGCTGGCTGGCGAACCTCAATAACTACACAATTATGTTTGATGCAAAGACGGCTATGTAGCTAGCTAAGATCAAACAGATCAAACCGTTGTACTGTAGTGAAAATGAAAATCAGACCGTTGTACTATAATGAAATGTAATGAAAAGTTTATACTACTATTCGGTAGACGGTGGACGTTTGCTAGCTGCTGGGCAGATAAGTGTGGACTACGATAGACGACGGAATACGATAATTACGCAATTATCTTTTATACACAGACGGCTAAGTAGCTAGCTAAGAAGAAATTGCTAAGGTTAGACAAATTAAACCGTTGTACTATAATGAAATGTAATGAAATGTAATGAAAATGAAATGAAAAGTTATACTACCTGCAGAGCGAATGCAAATGCGACCGCTCGCTCCAAACCGGATGTGACACTAAGAGACTCAGTGAGTCATTTAGCAGACACTCTTATCCTCTAAGAGACTCAGTGAGTCATTTAGCAGACACTCTTATCCTCTAAGAGACTCAGTGAGTCATTTAGCAGACGCTCTTATCCTCTAAGAGACTCAGTGAGTCATTTAGCAGACGCTCTTATCCAGAGAGACTCAGTGAGTCATTTAGCAGACGCTCTTATCCAGAGAGACTCAGTGAGTCATTTAGCAGACACTCTTATCCTCTAAGAGACTCAGTGAGTCATTTAGCAGACGCTCTTATCCTCTAAGAGACTCAGTGAGTCATTTAGCAGACGCTCTTATCCTCTGAGACTCAGTGAGTCATTTAGCAGACGCTCTTATCCTCTGAGACTCAGTGAGTCATTTAGCAGACGCTCTTATCCAGAGAGACTCAGTGAGTCATTTAGCAGACGCTCTTATCCAGAGAGACTCAGTGAGTCATTTAGCAGACACTCTTATCCTCTAAGAGACTCAGTGAGTCATTTAGCAGACGCTCTTATCCTCTAAGAGACTCAGTGAGTCATTTAGCAGACGCACTTATCCTCTAAGAGACTCAGTGAGTCATTTAGCAGACGCTCTTATCCAGAGAGACTCAGTGAGTCATTTAGCAGACGCTCTTATCCAGAGAGACTCAGTGAGTCATTTAGCAGACACTCTTATCCTCTAAGAGACTCAGTGAGTCATTTAGCAGACACTCTTATCCTCTAAGAGACTCAGTGAGTCATTTAGCAGACGCTCTTATCCTCTAAGAGACTCAGTGAGTCATTTAGCAGACGCTCTTATCCAGAGAGACTCAGTGAGTCATTTAGCAGACGCTCTTATCCTCTAAGAGACTCAGTGAGTCATTTAGCAGACGCACTTATCCTCTAAGAGACTCAGTGAGTCATTTAGCAGACTCTCTTATCCAGAGAGACTCAGTGAGTCATTTAGCAGACGCTCTTATCCAGAGAGACTCAGTGAGTTATTTAGCAGACGCTCTTATCCAGAGAGACTCAGTGAGTCATTTAGCAGACACTCTTATCCTCTAAGAGACTCAGTGAGTCATTTAGCAGACACTCTTATCCTCTAAGAGACTCAGTGAGTCATTTAGCAGACGCTCTTATCCTCTAAGAGACTCAGTGAGTCATTTAGCAGACGCTCTTATCCAGAGAGACTCAGTGAGTCATTTAGCAGACGCTCTTATCCAGAGAGACTCAGTGAGTCATTTAGCAGACACTCTTATCCTCTAAGAGACTCAGTGAGTCATTTAGCAGACGCTCTTATCCTCTAAGAGACTCAGTGAGTCATTTAGCAGACGCTCTTATCCTCTAAGAGACTCAGTGAGTCATTTAGCAGACGCTCTTATCCTCTGAGACTCAGTGAGTCATTTAGCAGACGCTCTTATCCAGAGAGACTCAGTGAGTCATTTAGCAGACGCTCTTATCCTCTAAGAGACTCAGTGAGTCATTTAGCAGACGCTCTTATCCTCTAAGAGACTCAGTGAGTCATTTAGCAGACTCTCTTATCCAGAGAGACTCAGTGAGTCATTTAGCAGACGCTCTTATCCAGAGAGACTCAGTGAGTTATTTAGCAGACGCTCTTATCCAGAGAGACTCAGTGAGTCATTTAGCAGACACTCTTATCCTCTAAGAGACTCAGTGAGTCATTTAGCAGACACTCTTATCCTCTAAGAGACTCAGTGAGTCATTTAGCAGACGCTCTTATCCTCTAAGAGACTCAGTGAGTCATTTAGCAGACGCTCTTATCCAGAGAGACTCAGTGAGTCATTTAGCAGACGCTCTTATCCAGAGAGACTCAGTATTTCATTTAGCAGACACTCTTATCCTCTAAGAGACTCAGTGAGTCATTTAGCAGACGCTCTTATCCTCTAAGAGACTCAGTGAGTCATTTAGCAGACGCTCTTATCCAGAGAGACTCAGTGAGTCATTTAGCAGACGCTCTTATCCTCTAAGAGACTCAGTGAGTCATTTAGCAGACGCTCTTATCCTCTAAGAGACTCAGTGAGTCATTTAGCAGACGCTCTTATCCTCTAAGAGACTCAGTGAGTCATTTAGCAGACGCTCTTATCCTCTAAGAGACTCAGTGAGTCATTTAGCAGACGCTCTTATCCTCTGAGACTCAGTGAGTCATTTAGCAGACGCTCTTATCCAGAGAGACTCAGTGAGTCATTTAGCAGACGCTCTTATCCTCTAAGAGACTCAGTGAGTCATTTAGCAGACGCTCTTATCCTCTAAGAGACTCAGTGAGTCATTTAGCAGACGCTCTTATCCTCTAAGAGACTCAGTGAGTCATTTAGCAGACGCTCTTATCCTCTAAGAGACTCAGTGAGTCATTTAGCAGACGCTCTTATCCAGAGAGACTCAGTGAGTCATTTAGCAGACGCTCTTATCCAGAGAGACTCAGTGAGTCATTTAGCAGACGCTCTTATCCAGAGAGACTCAGTGAGTCATTTAGCAGACTCTCTTATTCTCTAAGAGACTCAGTGAGTCATTTAGCAGACTCTCTTATCCTCTAAGAGACTCAGTGAGTCATTTAGCAGACGCTCTTATCCAGAGAGACTCAGTGAGTCATTTAGCAGACTCTCTTATCCAGAGAGACTCAGTGAGTCATTTAGCAGACGCTCTTATCCAGAGAGACTCAGTGAGTCATTTAGCAGACGCTCTTATCCAGAGAGACTCAGTGAGTCATTTAGCAGACGCTCTTATCCAGAGAGACTCAGTGAGTCATTTAGCAGACGCTCTTATCCAGAGAGACTCAGTGAGTCATTTAGCAGACGCTCTTATCCTCTAAGAGACTCAGTGAGTCATTTAGCAGACGCTCTTATCCTCTAAGAGACTCAGTGAGTCATTTAGCAGACTCTCTTATCCTCTAAGAGACTCAGTGAGTCATTTAGCAGACGCTCTTATCCTCTAAGAGACTCAGTGAGTCATTTAGCAGACGCTCTTATCCAGAGAGACTCAGTGAGTCATTTAGCAGACTCTCTTATCCAGAGAGACTCAGTGAGTCATTTAGCAGACGCTCTTATCCTCTAAGAGACTCAGTGAGTCATTTAGCAGACGCTCTTATCCAGAGAGACTCAGTGAGTCATTTAGCAGACACTCTTATCCAGAGAGACTCAGTGAGTCATTTAGCAGACGCTCTTATCCTCTAAGAGACTCAGTGAGTCATTTAGCAGACGCTCTTATCCTCTAAGAGACTCAGTGAGTCATTTAGCAGACGCTCTTATCCAGAGAGACTCAGTGAGTCATTTAGCAGACACTCTTATCCTCTAAGAGACTCAGTGAGTCATTTAGCAGACACTCTTATCCTCTAAGAGACTCAGTGAGTCATTTAGCAGACGCTCTTATCCTCTAAGAGACTCAGTGAGTCATTTAGCAGACGCTCTTATCCAGAGAGACTCAGTGAGTCATTTAGCAGACGCTCTTATCCAGAGAGACTCAGTGAGTCATTTAGCAGACGCTCTTATCCAGAGAGACTCAGTGAGTCATTTAGCAGACGCTCTTATCCTCTAAGAGACTCAGTGAGTCATTTAGCAGACGCTCTTATCCAGAGAGACTCAGTGAGTCATTTAGCAGACGCTCTTATCCTCTAAGAGACTCAGTGAGTCATTTAGCAGACGCTCTTATCCTCTAAGAGACTCAGTGAGTCATTTAGCAGACGCTCTTATCCTCTAAGAGACTCAGTGAGTCATTTAGCAGACGCTCTTATCCAGAGAGACTCAGTGAGTCATTTAGCAGACGCTCTTATCCAGAGAGACTCAGTGAGTCATTTAGCAGACACTCTTATCCTCTAAGAGACTCAGTGAGTCATTTAGCAGACGCTCTTATCCTCTAAGAGACTCAGTGAGTCATTTAGCAGACGCTCTTATCCTCTAAGAGACTCAGTGAGTCATTTAGCAGACTCTCTTATCCAGAGAGACTCAGTGAGTCATTTAGCAGACGCTCTTATCCAGAGAGACTCAGTGAGTTATTTAGCAGACGCTCTTATCCAGAGAGACTCAGTGAGTCATTTAGCAGACACTCTTATCCTCTAAGAGACTCAGTGAGTCATTTAGCAGACGCTCTTATCCTCTAAGAGACTCAGTGAGTCATTTAGCAGACGCTCTTATCCTCTAAGAGACTCAGTGAGTCATTTAGCAGACGCTCTTATCCAGAGAGACTCAGTGAGTCATTTAGCAGACGCTCTTATCCAGAGAGACTCAGTGAGTCATTTAGCAGACACTCTTATCCTCTAAGAGACTCAGTGAGTCATTTAGCAGACGCTCTTATCCTCTAAGAGACTCAGTGAGTCATTTAGCAGACGCTCTTATCCAGAGAGACTCAGTGAGTCATTTAGCAGACGCTCTTATCCAGAGAGACTCAGTGAGTCATTTAGCAGACACTCTTATCCTCTAAGAGACTCAGTGAGTCATTTAGCAGACGCTCTTATCCTCTAAGAGACTCAGTGAGTCATTTATCAGGCGCTCTTATCCAGAGAGACTCAGTGAGTCATTTAGCAGACGCTCTTATCCAGAGAGACTCAGTGAGTCATTTAGCAGACACTCTTATCCTCTAAGAGACTCAGTGAGTCATTTAGCAGACACTCTTATCCTCTAAGAGACTCAGTGAGTCATTTAGCAGACGCTCTTATCCTCTAAGAGACTCAGTGAGTCATTTAGCAGACGCTCTTATCCTCTAAGAGACTCAGTGAGTCATTTAGCAGACGCTCTTATCCTCAGACTCAGTGAGTCATTTAGCAGACGCTCTTATCCAGAGAGACTCAGTGAGTCATTTAGCAGACGCTCTTATCCTCTAAGAGACTCAGTGAGTCATTTAGCAGACGCTCTTATCCAGAGAGACTCAGTGAGTCATTTAGCAGACGCTCTTATCCTCTAAGAGACTCAGTGAGTCATTTAGCAGACGCTCTTATCCTCTAAGAGACTCAGTGAGTCATTTAGCAGACGCTCTTATCCTCTAAGAGACTCAGTGAGTCATTTAGCAGACGCTCTTATCCAGAGAGACTCAGTGAGTCATTTAGCAGACGCTCTTATCCTCTAAGAGACTCAGTGAGTCATTTAGCAGACGCTCTTATCCAGAGAGACTCAGTGAGTCATTTAGCAGACACTCTTATCCAGAGAGACTCAGTGAGTCATTTAGCAGACGCTCTTATCCAGAGAGACTCAGTGAGTCATTTAGCAGACGCTCTTATCCTCTAAGAGACTCAGTGAGTCATTTAGCAGACGCTCTTATCCAGAGAGACTCAGTGAGTCATTTAGCAGACACTCTTATCCTCTAAGAGACTCAGTGAGTCATTTAGCAGACACTCTTATCCTCTAAGAGACTCAGTGAGTCATTTAGCAGACGCTCTTATCCTCTAAGAGACTCAGTGAGTCATTTAGCAGACGCTCTTATCCAGAGAGACTCAGTGAGTCATTTAGCAGACGCTCTTATCCAGAGAGACTCAGTGAGTCATTTAGCAGACGCTCTTATCCAGAGAGACTCAGTGAGTCATTTAGCAGACGCTCTTATCCTCTAAGAGACTCAGTGAGTCATTTAGCAGACGCTCTTATCCTCTAAGAGACTCAGTGAGTCATTTAGCAGACTCTCTTATCCAGAGAGACTCAGTGAGTCATTTAGCAGACGCTCTTATCCAGAGAGACTCAGTGAGTTATTTAGCAGACGCTCTTATCCAGAGAGACTCAGTGAGTCATTTAGCAGACACTCTTATCCTCTAAGAGACTCAGTGAGTCATTTAGCAGACGCTCTTATCCTCTAAGAGACTCAGTGAGTCATTTAGCAGACGCTCTTATCCTCTAAGAGACTCAGTGAGTCATTTAGCAGACGCTCTTATCCAGAGAGACTCAGTGAGTCATTTAGCAGACGCTCTTATCCAGAGAGACTCAGTGAGTCATTTAGCAGACACTCTTATCCTCTAAGAGACTCAGTGAGTCATTTAGCAGACGCTCTTATCCTCTAAGAGACTCAGTGAGTCATTTAGCAGACGCTCTTATCCAGAGAGACTCAGTGAGTCATTTAGCAGACGCTCTTATCCAGAGAGACTCAGTGAGTCATTTAGCAGACACTCTTATCCTCTAAGAGACTCAGTGAGTCATTTAGCAGACGCTCTTATCCTCTAAGAGACTCAGTGAGTCATTTATCAGGCGCTCTTATCCAGAGAGACTCAGTGAGTCATTTAGCAGACGCTCTTATCCAGAGAGACTCAGTGAGTCATTTAGCAGACACTCTTATCCTCTAAGAGACTCAGTGAGTCATTTAGCAGACACTCTTATCCTCTAAGAGACTCAGTGAGTCATTTAGCAGACGCTCTTATCCTCTAAGAGACTCAGTGAGTCATTTAGCAGACGCTCTTATCCTCTGAGACTCAGTGAGTCATTTAGCAGACGCTCTTATCCAGAGAGACTCAGTGAGTCATTTAGCAGACGCTCTTATCCTCTAAGAGACTCAGTGAGTCATTTAGCAGACGCTCTTATCCAGAGAGACTCAGTGAGTCATTTAGCAGACGCTCTTATCCTCTAAGAGACTCAGTGAGTCATTTAGCAGACGCTCTTATCCTCTAAGAGACTCAGTGAGTCATTTAGCAGACGCTCTTATCCTCTAAGAGACTCAGTGAGTCATTTAGCAGACGCTCTTATCCAGAGAGACTCAGTGAGTCATTTAGCAGACGCTCTTATCCTCTAAGAGACTCAGTGAGTCATTTAGCAGACGCTCTTATCCTCTAAGAGACTCAGTGAGTCATTTAGCAGACGCTCTTATCCTCTAAGAGACTCAGTGAGTCATTTAGCAGACGCTCTTATCCAGAGAGACTCAGTGAGTCATTTAGCAGACTCTCTTATCCAGAGAGACTCAGTGAGTCATTTAGCAGACGCTCTTATCCTCTAAGAGACTCAGTGAGTCATTTAGCAGACGCTCTTATCCAGAGAGACTCAGTGAGTCATTTAGCAGACACTCTTATCCAATCAGACTCAGTGAGTCATTTAGCAGACGCTCTTATCCAGAGAGACTCAGTGAGTCATTTAGCAGACGCTCTTATCCAGAGAGACTCAGTGAGTCATTTAGCAGACGCTCTTATCCTCTAAGAGACTCAGTGAGTCATTTAGCAGACTCTCTTATCCTCTAAGAGACTCAGTGAGTCATTTAGCAGACGCTCTTATCCAGAGAGACTCAGTGAGTCATTTAGCAGACTCTCTTATCCTCTAAGAGACTCAGTGAGTTATTTAGCAGACGCTCTTATCCAGAGAGACTCAGTGAGTCATTTAGCAGACGCTCTTATCCTCTAAGAGACTCAGTGAGTCATTTAGCAGACGCTCTTATCCTCTAAGAGACTCAGTGAGTCATTTAGCAGACGCTCTTATCCAGAGAGACTCAGTGAGTCATTTAGCAGACTCTCTTATCCTCTAAGAGACTCAGTGAGTCATTTAGCAGACGCTCTTATCCAGAGAGACTCAGTGAGTCATTTAGCAGACGCTCTTATCCTCTAAGAGACTCAGTGAGTCATTTAGCAGACGCTCTTATCCTCTAAGAGACTCAGTGAGTCATTTAGCAGACGCTCTTATCCAGAGAGACTCAGTGAGTCATTTAGCAGACGCTCTTATCCAGAGAGACTCAGTGAGTCATTTAGCAGACACTCTTATCCAGAGAGACTCAGTGAGTCATTTAGCAGACACTCTTATCCTCTAAGAGACTCAGTGAGTCATTTAGCAGACACTCTTATCCTCTAAGAGACTCAGTGAGTCATTTAGCAGACGCTCTTATCCTCTAAGAGACTCAGTGAGTCATTTAGCAGACGCTCTTATCCAGAGAGACTCAGTGAGTCATTTAGCAGACGCTCTTATCCAGAGAGACTCAGTGAGTCATTTAGCAGACACTCTTATCCTCTAAGAGACTCAGTGAGTCATTTAGCAGACGCTCTTATCCTCTAAGAGACTCAGTGAGTCATTTAGCAGACGCTCTTATCCTCTAAGAGACTCAGTGAGTCATTTAGCAGACGCTCTTATCCTCTAAGAGACTCAGTGAGTCATTTAGCAGACGCTCTTATCCAGAGAGACTCAGTGAGTCATTTAGCAGACGCTCTTATCCTCTAAGAGACTCAGTGAGTCATTTAGCAGACGCTCTTATCCAGAGAGACTCAGTGAGTCATTTAGCAGACGCTCTTATCCTCTAAGAGACTCAGTGAGTCATTTAGCAGACGCTCTTATCCTCTAAGAGACTCAGTGAGTCATTTAGCAGACGCTCTTATCCTCTAAGAGACTCAGTGAGTCATTTAGCAGACGCTCTTATCCTCTAAGAGACTCAGTGAGTTATTTAGCAGACGCTCTTATCCTCTGAGACTCAGTGAGTCATTTAGCAGACGCTCTTATCCAGAGAGACTCAGTGAGTCATTTAGCAGACGCTCTTATCCTCTAAGAGACTCAGTGAGTCATTTAGCAGACGCTCTTATCCAGAGAGACTCAGTGAGTCATTTAGCAGACGCTCTTATCCTCTAAGAGACTCAGTGAGTCATTTAGCAGACGCTCTTATCCTCTAAGAGACTCAGTGAGTCATTTAGCAGACGCTCTTATCCTCTAAGAGACTCAGTGAGTCATTTAGCAGACGCTCTTATCCAGAGAGACTCAGTGGGTCATTTAGCAGACTCTCTTATCCAGAGAGACTCAGTGAGTCATTTAGCAGACGCTCTTATCCTCTAAGAGACTCAGTGAGTCATTTAGCAGACGCTCTTATCCAGAGAGACTCAGTGAGTCATTTAGCAGACGCTCTTATCCTCTAAGAGACTCAGTGAGTCATTTAGCAGACGCTCTTATCCTCTAAGAGACTCAGTGAGTCATTTAGCAGACGCTCTTATCCAGAGAGACTCAGTGAGTCATTTAGCAGACGCTCTTATCCAGAGAGACTCAGTGAGTCATTTAGCAGACACTCTTATCCTCTAAGAGACTCAGTGAGTCATTTAGCAGACACTCTTATCCTCTAAGAGACTCAGTGAGTCATTTAGCAGACGCTCTTATCCTCTAAGAGACTCAGTGAGTCATTTAGCAGACGCTCTTATCCAGAGAGACTCAGTGAGTCATTTAGCAGACACTCTTATCCTCTAAGAGACTCAGTGAGTCATTTAGCAGACGCTCTTATCCTCTAAGAGACTCAGTGAGTCATTTAGCAGACGCTCTTATCCTCTGAGACTCAGTGAGTCATTTAGCAGACGCTCTTATCCTCTAAGAGACTCAGTGAGTTATTTAGCAGACGCTCTTATCCTCTGAGACTCAGTGAGTCATTTAGCAGACGCTCTTATCCAGAGAGACTCAGTGAGTCATTTAGCAGACGCTCTTATCCTCTAAGAGACTCAGTGAGTCATTTAGCAGACGCTCTTATCCAGAGAGACTCAGTGAGTCATTTAGCAGACGCTCTTATCCTCTAAGAGACTCAGTGAGTCATTTAGCAGACGCTCTTATCCTCTAAGAGACTCAGTGAGTCATTTAGCAGACGCTCTTATCCTCTAAGAGACTCAGTGAGTCATTTAGCAGACGCTCTTATCCAGAGAGACTCAGTGGGTCATTTAGCAGACTCTCTTATCCAGAGAGACTCAGTGAGTCATTTAGCAGACGCTCTTATCCTCTAAGAGACTCAGTGAGTCATTTAGCAGACGCTCTTATCCAGAGAGACTCAGTGAGTCATTTAGCAGACGCTCTTATCCTCTAAGAGACTCAGTGAGTCATTTAGCAGACGCTCTTATCCTCTAAGAGACTCAGTGAGTCATTTAGCAGACGCTCTTATCCAGAGAGACTCAGTGAGTCATTTAGCAGACGCTCTTATCCAGAGAGACTCAGTGAGTCATTTAGCAGACACTCTTATCCTCTAAGAGACTCAGTGAGTCATTTAGCAGACACTCTTATCCTCTAAGAGACTCAGTGAGTCATTTAGCAGACGCTCTTATCCTCTAAGAGACTCAGTGAGTCATTTAGCAGACGCTCTTATCCTCTAAGAGACTCAGTGAGTCATTTAGCAGACGCTCTTTTCCAGAGAGACTCAGTGAGTCATTTAGCAGACGCTCTTATCCTCTAAGAGACTCAGTGAGTCATTTAGCAGACGCTCTTATCCTCTAAGAGACTCAGTGAGTCATTTAGCAGACGCTCTTATCCTCTGAGACTCAGTGAGTCATTTAGCAGACGCTCTTATCCTCTAAGAGACTCAGTGAGTCATTTAGCAGACGCTCTTATCCAGAGAGACTCAGTGAGTCATTTAGCAGACACTCTTATCCTCTAAGAGACTCAGTGAGTCATTTAGCAGACACTCTTATCCTCTAAGAGACTCAGTGAGTCATTTAGCAGACGCTCTTATCCTCTAAGAGACTCAGTGAGTCATTTAGCAGACGCTCTTATCCTCTAAGAGACTCAGTGAGTCATTTAGCAGACGCTCTTTTCCAGAGAGACTCAGTGAGTCATTTAGCAGACGCTCTTATCCTCTAAGAGACTCAGTGAGTCATTTAGCAGACGCTCTTATCCTCTAAGAGACTCAGTGAGTCATTTAGCAGACGCTCTTATCCTCTGAGACTCAGTGAGTCATTTAGCAGACGCTCTTATCCTCTAAGAGACTCAGTGAGTCATTTAGCAGACGCTCTTATCCAGAGAGACTCAGTGAGTCATTTAGCAGACGCTCTTATCCTCTAAGAGACTCAGTGAGTTATTTAGCAGACGCTCTTATCCTCTAAGAGACTCAGTGAGTCATTTAGCAGACGCTCTTATCCTCTAAGAGACTCAGTGAGTCATTTAGCAGACGCTCTTATCCTCTAAGAGACTCAGTGAGTCATTTAGCAGACGCTCTTATCCTCTAAGAGACTCAGTGAGTCATTTAGCAGACGCTCTTATCCTCTAAGAGACTCAGTGAGTCATTTAGCAGACGCTCTTATCCAGAGAGACTCAGTGAGTCATTTAGCAGACGCTTTTATCCTCTAAGAGACTCAGTGAGTCATTTAGCAGACGCTCTTATCCTCTAAGAGACTCAGTGAGTCATTTAGCAGACTCTCTTATCCTCTAAGAGACTCAGTGAGTCATTTAGCAGACGCTTTTATCCTCTAAGAGACTCAGTGAGTCATTTAGCAGACGCTCTTATCCTCTAAGAGACTCAGTGAGTCATTTAGCAGACGCTCTTATCCAGAGAGACTCAGTGAGTCATTTAGCAGACGCTCTTATCCTCTAAGAGACTCAGTGAGTCATTTAGCAGACGCTCTTATCCTCTAAGAGACTCAGTGAGTCATTTAGCAGACGCTCTTATCCTCTAAGAGACTCAGTGAGTCATTTAGCAGACGCTCTTATCCAGAGAGACTCAGTGAGTCATTTAGCAGACGCTCTTATCCTCTAAGAGACTCAGAGGAGCACGTTAGAGAAAGACCCCACTGAATGATTCAGAAAAATGAAAATTCATATTTGTTTTGGTAAAATCTATTTTATAATACAAGAAAGTGACATTTCATCACCAAGGCCTGTTTCACCCACTCTGGGCAGAGCCGGGTGTACACCCTCAAAGGACTATGATTTCCCCCAGTTTTGGGGGGGAGGGGGGGCAGTTTTGCTCTCAAAGTCATTTTAGAAGAACACCAATTTGATGTTCTATAATTTAAGTCAACAACAACAACAACAACAATGCTTAAACTACACGGGGCCAGCGGTACACGGGGCCAGCGGTACACGGGGCCAGCGGTACACGGGGCCAGCGGGACACGGGGCCAGCGGGACACGGGGCCAGCGGGACACGGGGCCAGCGGGACACGGGGCCAGCACGGGGCCAGCACGGGGCCAGCACGGGGCCAGCACGGGGCCAGCACGGGGCCAGCACGGGGCCAGCGGGACACTGGGCCAGCGGTACACAGGGCCAGCACGGGGCCAGCGGGACACTGGGCCAGCGGTACACAGGGCCAGCACGGGGCTAGCACGGGGCCAGCGGTACACGGGGCCAAGCGGGACACGGGGCCAGCGGGACACGGAGCCAGCGGGACACGGGGCCAGCGGGACACGGGGCCAGCGGTACACGGGGCCAGCACGGGGCCAGCACGGGACCAGCGGGACACGGGGCCAGCGGTACACGGGGCCAGCACGGGGCCAGCGGTACACGGGGCCAGCGGGACACGGGGCCAGCGGGACACGGGGCCAGCGGGACACGGGGCCAGCGGGACACGGGGCCAGCGGGACACGGGGCCAGCGGGACACGGGGCCAGCGGGACACGGGGCCAGCACGGGGCCAGCGGGACACGGGGCCAGCACGGGGCCAGCGGGACACGGGGCCAGCGGGACACGGGGCCAGCGGGACACGGGGCCAGCGGGACACGGGGCCAGCGGTACACGGGGACAGCGGTACACGGGGACAGCGGTACACGGGGCCAGCACGGGGCCACGGGGCCAGCGGTACACGGGGACAGCGGTACACGGGGACAGCGGTACACGGGGCCAGCGCTGCACGGGGCCAGCGGTACACACAAGGATGATGGACTGGCCAGGAGGGTTTCCAAAACCTTCCCTGTATGTTGAGCCCTGACACACAGACTGAGACATTCCCTGTATGTTGAGCCCTGACACACAGACTGAGACATTCCCTGTATGTTGAGCCCTGAAACACAGAGACATTCCCTGTATGTTGAGCCCTGAAACACAGAGACTGAGACATTCCCTGTATGTTGAGCCCTGAAACACACACAGAGACATTCCCTGTATGTTGAGCCCTGACACACAGACTGAGACATTCCCTGTATGTTGAGCCCTGACACACAGACTGAGACATTCCCTGTATGTTGAGCCCTGACACACAGACTGAGACATTCCCTGTATGTTGAGCCCTGACACACAGACTGAGACATTCCCTGTATGTTGAGCCCTGACACACAGACTGAGACATTCCCTGTATGTTGAGCCCTGAAACACACAGACTGAGACATTCCCTGTATGTTGAGCCCTGACACACAGACTGAGACATTCCCTGTATGTTGAGCCCTGAAACACACAGACTGAGACATTCCCTGTATGTTGAGCCCTGAAACACACAGACTGAGACATTCCCTGTATGTTGAGCCCTGAAACACACAGACTGAGACATTCCCTGTATGTTGAGCCCTGAAACACACAGACTGAGACATTCCCTGTATGTTGAGCCCTGAAACACACACAGACATTCCCTGTATGTTGAGCCCTGAAACACACACAGACATTCCCTGTATGTTGAGCCCTGAAACACACACAGACATTCCCTGTATGTTGAGCCCTGAAACACACACAGACATTCCCTGTATGTTGAGCCCTGACACACAGACTGAGACATTCCCTGTATGTTGTTGCCTCTTCAGAAAGTTGGTTTCGTTTTGATCAAATGCGCATTACTGTTTGAATAAATCATATTTATTAAAAACACATTTTGAACCAAAATGGAACGTTACTAGCTACACCTGGCACCGTTGAGATCAATTTAGATGTCTGCCGCACTGCCAGAAAGATCTAGAGCTAGTCGGGTCTATTCAATACAGATCTAGAGCTAGCCGGGTCTATTCAATACAGATCTAGAGCTAGCCCGGGCTGGTCTATTCAATACAGAGAGATCTAGAGCCGCTAGCTGGGTCTGGTCTATTCAATACAGATCTAGAGCTAGTCTGGTCTATTCAATACAGATCTAGAGCTAGTCTGGTCTATTCAATACAGAGAGTTCTAGAGCCGCTAGCTGGGTCTGGTCTATTCAATACAGATCTAGAGCTAGTCTGGTCTATTCAATACAGATCTAGAGCTAGTCTGGTCTATTCAATACAGAGAGATCTAGAGCCGCTAGCTGGGTCTGATCTATTCAATACAGATTTAGAGCTGGTCTGGTCTATTCAATACAGAGAGATCTAGAGCCGCTAGCTGGGTCTGGTCTATTCAATACAGATCTAGAGCTGGTTTGGTCTATTCAATACAGAGAGATCTAGAGCCGCTAGCTGGGTCTGGTCTATTCAATACAGATCTAGAGCTGGTCTGGTCTATTTAATACAGAGAGATCTAGAGCCGCTAGCTGGGTCTGGTCTATTCAATACAGATCTAGAGCTGGTCTGGTCTATTCAATACAGAGAGATCTAGAGCCGCTAGCTGGGTCTGGTCTATTCAATACAGATCTAGAGCTGGTCTGGTCTATTCAATACAGAGAGATCTAGAGCTGCTAGCTGGGTCTGGTCTATTCAATACAGATCTAGAGCTGGTCTGGTCTATTCAATACAGAGAGATCTAGAGCTGCTAGCTGGGTCTGGTCTATTCAATACAGATCTAGAGCTGGTCTGGTCTATTCAATACAGAGAGATCTAGAGCTGCTAGCTGGGTCTGGTCTATTCAATACAGATCTAGAGCTGTTCTGGTCTATTCAATACAGAGAGATCTAGAGCTGCTAGCTGGGTCTGGTCTATTCAATAGAGATCTAGAGCTGTTCTGGTCTATTCAATACAGAGAGATCTAGAGCTGCTAGCTGGGTCTGGTCTATTCAATAGAGATCTAGAGCTGGTCTGGTCTATTCAATACAGAGAGATCTAGAGCTGCTAGCTGGGTCTGGTCTATTCAATAGAGATCTAGAGCTCAGCCCTGTTCCTGTCTGGTCAGTCTGTGGTCTGATGAGAGGTCAGCCCTGTTCCTGTCTGGTCAGTCTGTGGTCTGATGAGAGGTCAGCCCTGTTCCTATCTGGTCAGTCTGTAGTCTGATGAGAGGTCAGCCCTGTTCCTGTCTGGTCAGTCTGTGGTCTGATGAGAGGTCAGCCCTGTTCCTGTCTGGTCAGTCTGGGGTCTGATGAGAGGTCAGCCCTGTTCCTGTCTGGTCAGTCTGTGGTCTGATGAGAGGTCAGCCCTGTTCCTGTCTGCTCAGTCTGTGGTCTGATGAGAGGTCAGCCCTGTTCCTGTCTGGTCAGTCTTTCATTGTCTAGCAGTCAAAGGCATTACCCTAGTCATCACCCTAACCCTAGTCATTACCCTAACCCTAGTCATTACCCTAACCCTAGTCATTACCCTAACCCTAGTCATTACCCTAACCCTAGTCATTACCCTAACCCTAGTCATTACCCTAACCCTGGTCATTACCCTAACCCTAGTCATTACCCTAACCCTAGTCATTTACCTAACCCTAGTCATTTACCTAACCCTAGTCATTTACCTAACCCTAGTCATTACCCTAACCCTGGTCATTACCCTGGTCGTTACCCTGGTCGTTACCCCGGTCGTTACCCCGGTCGTTACCCCGGTCGTTACCCCGGTCGTTACCCCGGTCGGGACCCTGGTCATTAACCCAGTCATATTAGATAGTTGTTAACATCTTTAAATGTTCCATATTGCAAAATTTGTAACAGATATTTCTATCTCTGCTCGCCGTGTGCATTTCAGAGCAGTGTTTCCCTGCTACCTGCATTAAGTAACATTCCCTCGTAGGCCTACCTCCGTGTGCATTTCAGAAGTGTTTGCCTGCTACCTGCATTTAGTAACATTCCCTCGTAGACCTACCTCCGTGTGCATTTCAGAAGTGTTTCCCTGCTACCTGCATTTAGTAACATTCCCTCGTAGGCCTACCTCCGTGTGCATTTCAGAGCAGTGTTTCCCTGCTACCTGCATTTAGTAACATTCCCTCGTAGGCCTACCTCCGTGTGCATTTCAGAGCAGTGTTTCACTGCTACCTGCATTTAGTAACATTCCCTCGTAGGCCTACCTCCGTGTGCACGCTGCTGCGCCTGTGAAGAAATAGTAGTTGATCAACAATTTTTCAGCTAAACATTCTGATCCCTCAACGACAACGACTGTTCTAGTGTGAGGATGCCTGCCAAGTCACCAGTTGGGTCCCATTTGTATCTGTACTTGATAACGAGAGCTCAGAGGAGAGAGAGAGCTCAGAGGAGAGAGAGAGCTCAGAGGAGAGAGAGAGCTCAGAGGAGAGAGAGAGCTCAGAGGAGAGAGAGAGCTCAGAGGAGAGAGAGAGCTCAGAGGAGAGAGAGAGCTCAGAGGAGAGAGAGAGCTCAGAGGAGAGAGAGAGCTCAGCGGAGAGAGAGAGAGCTCAGCGGAGAGAGAGAGAGCTCAGCGGAGAGAGAGAGAGCTCAGCGGAGAGAGAGAGAGAGCTCAGCGGAGAGAGAGAGAGAGCTCAGCGGAGAGAGAGAGAGAGCTCAGCGGAGAGAGAGAGAGCTCAGCGGAGAGAGAGAGAGCTCAGCGGAGAGAGAGAGAGCTCAGCGGAGAGAGAGAGAGAGCTCAGCGGAGAGAGAGAGAGAGCTCAGCGGAGAGAGAGAGAGAGCTCAGCGGAGAGAGAGAGAGAGCTCAGAGGAGAGAGAGAGAGAGAGCTCAGAGGAGAGAGCTCAGAGGAGAGAGAGAGAGAGAGCTCAGAGGAGAGAGCTCAGAGGAGAGAGAGAGAGAGCTCAGAGGAGAGAGAGAGAGAGCTCAGAGGAGAGAGAGAGAGAGCTCAGCGGAGAGAGAGAGAGAGCTCAGCGGAGAGAGAGAGCTCAGCGGAGAGAGAGAGCTCAGCGGAGAGAGAGAGAGAGCTCAGCGGAGAGAGAGAGAGAGCTCAGCGGAGAGAGAGAGAGAGCTCAGAGGAGAGAGAGAGAGAGCTCAGCAGAGAGAGAGAGAGAGCTCAGCAGAGAGAGAGAGAGAGCTCAGAGGAGAGAGAGAGAGAGAGCTCAGAGGAGAGAGAGAGAGAGAGCTCAGAGGAGAGAGAGAGAGAGAGCTCAGAGGAGAGAGAGAGAGAGAGCTCAAAAGGAGAGAGAGAGAGAGAGCTCAGAGGAGAGAGAGAGAGAGAGCTCAGAGGAGAGAGAGAGAGAGAGCTCAGAGGAGAGAGAGAGAGAGAGCTCAGAGGAGAGAGAGAGAGAGAGCTCAGAGGAGAGAGAGAGAGAGAGCTCAGAGGAGAGAGAGAGAGAGAGCTCAGAGGAGAGAGAGAGAGAGCTCAGCGGAGAGAGAGAGAGAGCTCAGCGGAGAGAGAGAGAGAGCTCAGCGGAGAGAGAGAGAGAGCTCAGCGGAGAGAGAGAGAGAGCTCAGCGGAGAGAGAGAGAGAGCTCAGCGGAGAGAGAGAGAGAGCTCAGCGGAGAGAGAGAGAGAGCTCAGCGGAGAGAGAGAGAGAGCTCAGCGGAGAGAGAGAGAGAGCTCAGCGGAGAGAGAGAGAGAGCTCAGCGGAGAGAGAGAGAGAGCTCAGCGGAGAGAGAGAGAGAGCTCAGCGGAGAGAGAGAGAGAGCTCAGCGGAGAGAGAGAGAGAGCTCAGCGGAGAGAGAGAGAGAGCTCAGAGGAGAGAGAGAGAGAGAGCTCAGAGGAGAGAGAGAGAGAGAGCTCAGAGGAGAGAGAGAGAGAGAGCTCAGAGGAGAGAGAGAGAGAGAGCTCAGAGGAGAGAGAGAGAGAGAGCTCAGAGGAGAGAGCTCAGAGGAGAGAGAGAGAGAGAGCTCAGAGGAGAGAGCTCAGAGGAGAGAGAGAGAGAGCTCAGAGGAGAGAGAGAGAGAGAGCTCAGAGGAGAGAGAGAGAGAGAGCTCAGAGGAGAGAGAGAGAGAGCTCAGAGGAGAGCTCAGAGGAGAGAGAGAGAGAGAGCTCAGAGGAGAGAGAGAGAGAGAGAGAGAGAGCTCAGAGGAGAGAGAGAGAGAGAGAGAGCTCAGAGGAGAGAGAGAGAGAGCTCAGAGGAGAGAGAGAGAGAGCTCAGAGGAGAGAGAGAGAGAGCTCAGAGGAGAGAGAGAGAACTGACTGACGTACGTTCAGGATGAAGACTGTACAGACAGATACATGGTATGTACACTACATATTATGGTATTATACACTACATCATCCACAGAAGTATAGGAAACTGTATTGTCAAGGAGTTTGTGTTTAAAAATATACTAGTGTGTGTGAACAGCGATTTAAAAACAAGCCGTTGTTGAAAAAAAGATGAACTGAACATCGGATGACCAAACTAGCCATCTAATCGATTTATAAAGCCATCCTCCATACTATTTCCACAGTCCTTGGCAACCGTCCAATAGGAATTGAGGTTATGTTCCTTCCCCTGTCCTCATCCTGCTCCATTTGCTACAGACAAACCACTGTCCGCGGGGGTTGAAAGCATATGTTTCCAGTACCTTCCGTTTCCCTTGAACAAACGGTTGTGCGGACTCCTCAGGCATCTTTTCCTGCCGGCTACATTAGGAGGCGGACGGAGGGAGGGAGGGAGGGAGAGACGGAGGGAGGGAGGGAGGCAGGGAGACGGAGGGAGAGGGAGGGAGGGAGAGACGGAGGGAGAGGGAGGGAGGGAGAGACGGAGGGAGAGGGAGGGAGGGAGGGACGGAGAGGGAGGGAGGGAGGGAGGGAGAGACGGAGGGAGGGAGAGGGAGGGAGGGACGGAGAGGGAGGGAGAGGGAGGGAGGGAGGGACGGAGAGGGAGGGAGAGGGAGGGAGGGAGAGGGAGGGAGAGGGAGGGAGAGGGAGGGAGAGGGAGGGAGGGAGGGAGGGACGGAGAGGGAGGGAGAGGGAGGGAGGGAGGGACGGAGAGGGAGGGACGGAGAGGGAGGGACGGAGAGGGAGGGAGGGAGAGGGAGGGAGAGGGAGGGGGAGGGAGGGAGGGACGGAGGGAGGGAGAGGAGGAGGGACGGAGGGAGGGAGGGAGAGAGAGAGAGGAGGGAGGGAGGGAGGGAGGGAGGGAGAGGGACGGAGAGGGAGGGAGGGAGAGAGAGAGAGGAGGGAGGGAGGGAGGGAGAGGGACGGAGAGGGAGGGAGGGAGGGACGGAGAGGGAGGGAGGGAGAGGGATGGACGGACGGACGGAGGGAGGGAGAGGGAGGGAGAAGAGAGGGAGGGAGGGAGAGGGAGGGAGGGAGGGAGGGACGGAGAGGGAGGGAGGGAGGGAGTCTGGCCAACTCTTCTGCTGAGCTAGTTTTGAGTGTTTACCTCCTTCATTCCGTATATTGCGTTTGCTCCATCTACTTCTGCCTCTCGCTCACTCATCTTGTGGCAACAGGTCACAAATCTTGCTGCTGTGATGGCACACTGTGGTGTTTCACCCAGTAGATATGGGAGTTTATCAAAATTGGGTTTGTTTTTCAAATTCTTTGTGGGTCTGTGTAATCTGAGGGAAATAAACTCAGCAAAAAATGAAACGTCCTCTCACTGTCAACTGCGTTTATTTTCAGCAAACTTAACATGTGTAAATATTTGTATGAACATAACAAGATTCAACAACTGAGACATAAACTGAACAAGTTCCACAGACATGTGACTAACAGAAATGGAATAATGTGTCCCTGAACAAAGGGGGGGATCAAAATCAAAAGTAATAGTCAGTATCTGGTGTGGCCACCAGCTGCATTAAGTACTGCAGTGCATCTCCTCCTCATGGACTGCACCAGATTTGCCAGTGTATGTAAACTTCCGACTTCAACTGTAGGGCACATAGTGTGTTGTGAATTATGTAATGAATGTATTGTAATGTTTTAAAATTGTATAACTGCTTTCATTTTGCTGCACCCCAGGAAGAGTAGCTGCTGCCTTGGCTCTCTCTCTCTCTCTCAAGATTCTTCTAAGGCAAATAAATGACTGTTTTCAATAAAGACAGAAAAGCTATAAGCTGTTGGAAAATCAGAATGGTACTGTGATGGCTCCCATATGGCCCAGAGAGGGAAAGAGGGCGACTGACAGGGTTAACCCGGTGGCAGCCAGGGTCTGAACTGGCTCAGGTTCAATATCTATCTCCCTAAGTTTGCCTTGCAACTTCTATGGGTATCTTAGCCTTGTACATTTCTAGGTATCTCCTTTTGCCTCTGGTATCTCTAGACAGCCTTCCTGAGAGCCAGGTGTGAGGCCTGGACTATCGGGAGCTGATCAGAACAGCCTGACTTGTTGTTGCCGATGTCAGTTTGTCAGTCTCTACTCTTTTACACGGTGGCGGTGTTGCGGTAGACCCGCTGCAACAGTGATGTCTGGCTGTACTGGAATCTGTACACGCTGTACTACCTCTTCTGTTGTCTGTCTGCAGTTCTGTACACCCGCCCTTTCTCTGGGGGGTGTTCTCTGGATCAGCCTGATTACACCAGGTGAGGACTAGGCTACATGGAACATGGATCAGCCTGATTGCAGCAGGTGAGGACTAGGCTACATGGAACTAGAATCAGCCTGATTGCAGCAGGTGAGGACTAGGCTACATGGAACTAGGATCAGCCTGATTGCAGCAGGTGAGGACTAGGCTACATGGAACTAGAATCAGCCTGATTGCAGCAGGTGAGGACTAGGCTACATGGAACTAGAATCAGCCTGATTGCACCAGGTGAGGACTAGGCTACATGGAACTAGAATCAGCCTGATTGCACCAGGTGAGGACTAGGCTACATGGAACTAGAATCAGCCTGATTGCACCAGGTGAGGACTAGGCTACATGGAACTAGAATCAGCCTGATTGCACCAGGTGAGGACTAGGCTACATGGAACTAGAATCAGCCTGATTGCAGCAGGTGAGGACTAGGCTACATGGAACTAGAATCAGCCTGATTGCAGCAGGTGAGGACTAGGCTACATGGAACTAGAATCAGCCTGATTGCAGCAGGTGAGGACTAGGCTACATGGAACTAGAATCAGCCTGATTGCAGCAGGTGAGGACTAGGCTACATGGAACTAGAATCAGCCTGATTGCAGCAGGTGAGGACTAGGCTACATGGAACTAGAATCAGCCTGATTGCAGCAGGTGAGGACTAGGCTACATGGAACTAGAATCAGCCTGATTGCAGCAGGTGAGGACTAGGCTACATGGAACTAGAATCAGCCTGATTGCAGCAGGTGAGGACTAGGCGACATGGAACTAGAATCAGCCTGATTGCAGCAGGTGAGGACTAGGCGACATGGAACTAGAATCAGCCTGATTGCAGCCGGTTAGGACCAGGCTACATGGAACAAGGCAACACGTAAACACAATGTAGAAAGGTCATTGGAGGGTCATGTTATGCTGGATAGTTTAGAGACTAAGGTGTTAAGGTTTGTGTCATTGATGTCAATGGGAGATTGAGATGTTTGAGTCCCCTGTCCTTTGTTTTGTTTTTTGTTTCTCTATTACCATTTTGAGTCTCTCCGTCTTCCACCTCTTCCTCTGTATGGTTCCTCTGTATGACTCATGTATGGTTTGCTTAAATGGCTGGGCCTGGTGTGTGTGTAGCCTGGCGGGTAGGAGCGTTGGGCCAGTAACCAAAAGGTTGCTGGTTCGAATCCCCGAGCTGACAAGGTAAAAATCTGTCATTCTGCCCCCTGAGCAAGGCAGTTATTAACCCACTGTTCCTAGACCAGTTAACCCACTGTTCCTAGACCAGTTAACCCACTGTTCCTAGACCAGTTAACCCTCTGTTCCTAGACCAGTTAACCCACTGTTCCTAGGCCAGTTAACCCACTGTTCCTAGACCAGTTAACCCACTGTTCCTAGACCAGTTAACCCTCTGTTCCTAGACCAGTTAACCCACTGTTCCTAGGCCAGTTAACCCACTGTTCCTAGACCAGTTAACCCACTGTTCCTAGGCCAGTTAACCCACTGTTCCTAGACCAGTTAACCCACTGTTCCTAGACCAGTTAACCCACTGTTCCTAGACCAGTTAACCCTCTGTTCCTAGACCAGTTAACCCACTGTTCCTAGGCCAGTTAACCCACTGTTCCTAGACCAGTTAACCCACTGTTCCTAGACCAGTTAACCCTCTGTTCCTAGACCAGTTAACCCACTGTTCCTAGGCCAGTTAACCCACTGTTCCTAGACCAGTTAACCCACTGTTCCTAGGCCAGTTAACCCACTGTTCCTAGACCAGTTAACCCACTGTTCCTAGACCAGTTAACCCACTGTTCCTAGACCAGTTAACCCACTGTTCCTAGACCAGTTAACCCTCTGTTCCTAGACCAGTTAACCCACTGTTCCTAGACCAGTTAACCCACTGTTCCTAGACCAGTTAACCCACTGTTCCTAGACCAGTTAACCCACTGTTCCTAGACCAGTTAACCCACTGTTCCTAGACCAGTTAACCCACTGTTCCTAGACCAGTTAACCCACTGTTCCTAGACCAGTTAACCCTCTGTTCCTAGACCAGTTAACCCTCTGTTCCTAGACCAGTTAACCCACTGTTCCTAGGCCAGTTAACCCACTGTTCCTAGACCAGTTAACCCACTGTTCCTAGACCAGTTAACCCACTGTTCCTAGACCAGTTAACCCACTGTTCCTAGACCAGTTAACCCACTGTTCCTAGACCAGTTAACCCCCTGTCCCTAGACCAGTTAACCCACTCTTACCCGGACGCCGATGACGTGGATGTCGATTTAGGCAGCCCCTCTCTGATTCAGAGAGGTCTTCCTCATATAACCCAACCCTTCAGTTGAATGTGTTTAGTTGAACAACTGACTAGGTATTTCTTTCCTTTCACCTTCATCCCTTTGCTCGACCATACAAAATCTTCTTTACGCTCTCTTTGGATAATTCATTCCGATCATTTTAAAGTTAACAGCAGGTATTTTGCATGTAAGTTTAAGTATTTTGATATCTTCACAAATCTGCAAAACAGCTGTTTTACATCCTGGCACAAAATGTAATTAGGAAAATCTATATATTCTAAGAGTATTACCTGAAGTGCACACAAGGGGTGCTATTTCTTTAAAATAAAATAATTTGACACACAAAGCAATTGTGAAAAAAAAATAAAAAATTGCACATTTTGTGGAATATTCAGAGGTGGAAACTTTCAGTGGGAATTAACGGGACAATATGGGAATTAACAGGAAAATATGGGCATCAACGGGAAAATATGGGCATCAACGGGAAAATATGGGAATCAACGGGAAAATATGGGAATCAACGGGAAAATATGGGAATCAACGGGAAAATATGGGAATCAATGGGAATATATGGGAATTAACAGGAATATATGCAGATTAATACCATTTAGATGTAGATGTTTTTTGCATTTGATATATGTGCCATATCATATGGAGACAAACATAAACCTTTTACCTTATCATAAGTAGACAATTGCAAATGATTAAATCCTTCCAATATAATACAAATAAAAAAATTGTTACGAATTGAACTTTAAGTGAGTTGACTCATCACATGGGATGATTTCACTGAACAACAAAAGGGAATATTGAATGATCCCCAATGATCCATCGCATCTCCCAAAACATGTTTTCAACATACATCTGTAAAATGAAACTAAAGTCTAGAAACTAAAGCTTTGGTTGTCTTCCTCTCAGGCTTCCATGTCTTCTCCCTGGACCTCCTCAATGTCCACCTCTTGAACATCAGACTCCATGTCTTCTCCCTGGACCTCCTCAATGTCCACCTCTTGAACATCAGACCCCATGTCTTCTCCCTGGACCTCCTCAATGTCCACCTCTTGATCATCAGACTCCATGTCTTCTCCCTGGACCTCCTCAATGTCCACCTCTTGAACATCAAACTCTGAGGCCTCATCTTCACTGTCACTTTACAACCCTGTTGAGGATGGCTCGTTGTCAGGCTCAAAAAGCCTCAAATATGCCCGGATTGACACCAATTTTTCAACCCTTGTATTGGTCAGCCTGTTGTGTGCTTTGGTGTGTGGGTTCCCAAACAAGGACCAGTTGTGCTCTGAGGCGGCTGATGTTGGTGGGATTTGGAGGATGATGGAGGCAACAAGGGAAAGAACCTCAGATCCACAAAGTCCCTTCCACCAGGTGGCTGATGAGATACGTTGGCACGACTGCCATATTGCATCTCCATCCCAAAGCCCTTGCTTGGAAGTGTACTTCGCCAGACTGCCAAGAACCTTGCCCTCATCCAGGCCAAGGTGGCGAGACACGGTAGTGATGACACCATAGGCCTTGTTGATCTCTGCAGCAGACAGGATGCTCTTGCCAGCATACTTGGGGTCCAACATGTAAGCTGAGGCGTGTTTGGGCTTCAGGCAGAAGTCTTCACGCTTTTTGATGTATTTCAAAACTGCAGTTTCCTCTGCTTGGAGCAACAGTGAAGTGGGCAGGGCAGTATGGATTTATTCTCTTACGTCTACAAACAGAGTCTGAACATCAGACAGGAAGGCATTGTCTCCCTCAATCCATGCATTGGCTACTGCTATAGGTTTCAGGAGATTCAGGCTGCTTACCACTCTCTCCCAAAATACATCATCCAGGAGGATCCTCTTGATGGGGCTGTCCATATCGGCAGGCTGTGATATGGCCATTTCTTGGAGAGACTCCTTCCCCTCCAGGAGACTGTCAAACATGATGACAACACCACCTCAACGGGTGTTGCTGGGCAGCTTCAATGTGGTGCTCTTATTCTTCTCACTTTGCTTGGTGAGGTAGATTGCTGATATAACTTGATGACCCTTCACATACCTAACCATTTCCTTGGCTCTCTTGTAGAGTGTATCCATTGTTTTCAGTCCTATGATGTCCTTGAGGAGCAGAATCAATGCATGAGCAGCACAGCCAATGAGTGTGATGTGAGGGTAGGACTCCACCTTAGACCAAGCAGCCTTCATGTTCGCAGCATTGTCTGTCACCAGTGCAAATACTTTCTGTGGACCAAGGTCATTGATGACTTCCTTCAGCTCATCTGTAATGTAGAGACCGGTGTGTCTGTTGTCCCTTGTGTCTGTGCTCTTGTAGAATACTGGTTGAGGGGTGGAGATGATGTAGTTAATTATTCCTTGCCCACGGACGTTCGACCACCCATCAGAGATGATTGCAATACAGTCTGCTTTCTCTATGATGTGCTTGACCTTCACTTGAACTCTGTTGAACTCTGCATCCAGCAAATGAGTAGATAAAGCATGTCTGGTTGGAGGGGTGTATGCTGGGCGAAGAACATTCAGATTTCTCTTCCAATACACATTGTCTGTGAGCATTAGAGGTGAACCAGTTGCATACAGCGCTCGAGCAAGACATTCATCAGCATTTCTCTGACTACGTTCCTCCATTGAGACAAATAACCTTCTGATTCCAGGAGGACCATGAGCTGTTGCTATCGATAAGGTGTCTGATTCATCATTTTCACCTCGAATAGAAGTAGAGGGACTTTTGTCAGAGGTTGCTTGTTGTGAGCGCTGAGCGAACTTTATACACTTGGCCAGATGATTCTGCATCTTTGTTGCATTCTTCACATATGATCTGGCACACTATTTGCAAATGTACACAGCTCTTCCTTTTACATTAGCTGCAGTGAAATGTCTCCACACATCAGATAGTGCCCATGGCATTTTCCTGCAAAGATTAGAAAAAAGTACTGAAAAAAGAACATACAATTCCATGTACAGATAAATAGTTAAGCAGTTATATTAAACAACTCCTTTGTAAGATACATGTTTTAAAATGAAACATGTATGGAAACAGGTGAATTAACACTCCTCAGATTTTTATTTTATTTCACCTTTATTTAACCAGGTAGGCTAGTTGAGAACAAGTTATCATTTGCAACTGCGACCTGGCCAAGATAAAGCATAGCAGTGTGAACAGACAACAACACAGAGTTACACATGGAGTAAACAATAAACAAGTCAATAACATGGTAGAAAAAGAGAATCTATATACAATGTGTGCAAAAGGCATGAGGTAGGCAATAAATCGAATAATTACAATTTAGCAGATTAACACTGGAGTGATAAATCATCAGATGATCATGTGCAAGAAGAGATACTGGTGTGCAAAAGAGCAGAAAAGTAAATAAATAAAAGCAGTATGGGGGTGAGGTAGGTAAATTGGGTGGGTAGTTTACAGATGGACTATGTACAGCTGCAGCGATCGGTTAGCTGCTCGGATAGCAGATTTTTAAAGTTGTTGAGGGAGATAAAAGTCTCCAACTTCAGAGATTTTTGCAATTCGTTCCAGTCACAGGCAGCAGAGAACTGGAAGGAAAGGCGTCCAAATGAGGTTTTGGCTTTAGGGATGATCAGTGAGATACACCTGCTGGAGCGCGTGCTACGGGTGGGTGTAGCCATCGTGAACTGAGATAAGGCGGCACTTTACCTAGCATAGCCTTGTAGATGACCTGGAGCCAGTGGGTCTGACGACGAACATGTAGCGAGGGCCAGCCGACTAGGGCATACAGGTCGCAGTGGTGGGTCGTATAAGGTGCTTTAGTAACAAAACGGATGGCACTGTGATAAACTGCATCCAGTTTGCTGAGTAGAGTATTGGAAGCTATTTTGTAGATGACATCGCCGAAGTCGAGGATCGGTAGGATAGTCAGTTTTACTAGGGTAAGTTTGGCGGCGTGAGTGAAGGAGGCTTTGTTGCGGAATAGAAAGCCGACTCTAGATTTGATTTTGGATTGGAGATGTTTGATATGAGTCTGGAAGGAGAGTTTGCAGTCTAGCCAGACACCTAGGTACTTATAGATGTCCACATATTCTAGGTCGGAACCGTCCAGGGTTGTGATGCTAGTCGGGCGTGCGGGTGCAGGCAGCGAACGGTTGAAAAGCATGCATTTGGTTTTACTAGCGTTTAAGAGCAGTTGGAGGCCACGGAAGGAGTGTTGTATGGCATTGAAGCTCGTTTGGAGGTTAGATAGCACAGTGTCCAGGGAAGGGCCGGAAGTATACAGAATGGTGTCGTCTGCGTAGAGGTGGATCAGGGAATCGCCCGCAGCAAGAGCAACATCATTGATGTATACAGAGAAAAGAGTCGGCCCGAGAATTGAACCTTGTGGTACCCCCATAGAGACTACCAGAGGACCGGACAACATGCCCTCCGATTTGACACACTGAACTCTGTCTGCAAAGTAGTTGGTGAACCAGGCAAGGCAGTCATTAGAAAAACCGAGGCTATTGAGTCTGCCGATAAGAATATGGTGATTGACAGAGTCGAAAGCCTTGACCAGGTCGATGAAGACGGCTGCACAGTATTGTCTTTTATCGATGGCGGTTATGATATCGTTTAGTACCTTGAGCGTGGCTGAGGTGCACCCGTGACCGGCTCGGAAACCGGATTGCACAGCGGAGAAGGTACGGTGGGATTCGAGATGGTCAGTGATCTGTTTGTTGACTTGGCTTTCGAAGACCTTAGATAGGCAGGGCAGGATGGATATAGGTCTGTAACAGTTTGGGTCCAGGGTGTCTCCCCCTTTGAAGAGGGGGATGACCGCGGCAGCTTTCCAATCCTTGGGGATCTCAGATGATACGAAGGAGAGGTTGAACAGGCTGGTAATAGGGGGTGCGACAATGGCGGCGGACAGTTTCAGAAATATGGGTTCCAAATTGTCAAGCCCAGCTGATTTGTATGGGTCCAGGTTTTCCAGCTCTTTCAGAACATCTGCTATCTGGATATGGGTAAAGGAGAAGCTGGGGAGGCTTGGGCGAGTAGCAGCGGGGGGGGGGGCGGGGCTGTTGGCCAAGGTTGGAGTCGCCAGGAGGAAGGCATGGCCAGCCATTGAGAAATGTTTGTTGAAGTTTTCGATTATCACGGACTTATCAGTGGTGACCGTGTTACCTAGCCTCAGTGCAGTGGGCAGCTGGGAAGAGGTGCTCTTGTTTTCCATGGACTTTATAGCAGGCTCAAGCAAGCTAAAACCCACATGGTAGCAAAAACTAACTAGCAGAAATTGTTAACGAGTTGAAATGATTTAAACACACGTTGCTGTGGGCTACTATTTACTAGTTAACAAAAATCATGTGTGTCATATAAAATATTTTCACCCCACCCAGTATTGTAATCAAATCTTACCAGAAAGCATGTAGTCCTTGGCTCAGACTGTGTCGTAGTGTGGGCTCAATAGCATCTCATTAGTGTGCAAGATCTTGAGAATCAGCTGTACATGTGAATCCCGTTGAGTTGGGGATAGTTTAACCAAAATATGCCACAAGACCTAGAGTTGCCTTATGTGTATCCCACAAAAAAGCTTCACTGTTATAAGTGAACTTTTTTGGATGAATTTAAGCAAAATTCCAGAATGAAGGTTGATCCTGACACTTGACCACTTAGCAAGTTAGCAAATCAAATGCACAGCTAAAGCCCTGATATCATTTATTCGGTACATTAACTTGTAAGCAGTGGCGTAGTCCGCAGCCTCCTGGTATAGACAGTATATTGTCCAAACCTAATATCCATTCTTGTGTGTGTGTGTGTGTGTGTGTGTGTGTGTGTGTGTGTGTGTGTGTGTGTGTGTGTGTGTGTGTGTGTGTGTGTGTGACTCATGTCTCTACTGCAGCAACAACAACATCTGGAATTATTGACCTGCTGGATTCACTCACATATTCATTTTCTCTTTAAAAACATGTCCTGTCCAGGCCTCCGCAGAGGTCATCACTACACATGTTTTTCTCTTTGAAACAGAGAGGGAGAGAGAGGAGGGAGAAATGTCTGGATCTAATTTGGAATTTCTTTCTCTGGTTCTTTCTTCTTCAATACCAGAGTAGGGTGGAATGTGGCTTCTGGCTGAGAGGGGAGAGTTGGACTGGCTGGGCTGAGAGGGGAGAGTTGGACTGGCTGGGCTGAGAGGGGAGAGTTGGACTGGCTGGGCTGAGAGGGGAGAGTTGGACTGGCTGGGCTGAGAGGGGAGAGTTGGACTGGCTGGCCTGAGAGGGGAGAGTTGGACTGGCTGGCCTGAGAGGGGAGAGTTGGACTGGCTGGCCTGAGAGGGGAGAGTTGGACTGGCTGGCCTGAGAGGGGAGAGTTGGACTGGCTGGCCTGAGAGGGGAGAGTTGGACTGGCTGGGCTGAGAGGGGAGAGTTGGACTGGCTGGCCTGAGAGGGGAGAGTTGGACTGGCTGGCCTGAGAGGGGAGAGTTGGACTGGCTGGGCTGAGAGGGGAGAGTTGGACTGGCTGGGCTGAGAGGGGAGAGTTGGACTGGCTGGCCTGAGAGGGGAGAGTTGGACTGGCTGGCCTGAGAGGGGAGAGTTGGACTGGCTGGCCTGAGAGGGGAGAGTTGGACTGGCTGGGCTGAGAGGGGAGAGTTGGACTGGCTGGCCTGAGAGGGGAGAGTTGGACTGGCTGGCCTGAGAGGGGAGAGTTGGACTGGCTGGCCTGAGAGGGGAGAGTTGGACTGGCTGGGCTGAGAGGGGAGAGTTGGACTGGCTGGCCTGAGAGGGGAGAGTTGGACTGGCTGGGCTGAGAGCTGTGGCTGTGTTCAGAGATGTTTGTTTTCTGAAGGGGGAGCTACTGGAAGACTTAAGTTCAGGTTCTGTTGATACTCACAGCTGTGGAAATAGCCATTTTCAGCGCACGTGATTGGAGAGTTGTAGGATTGTTTTCAGTTTAGTTTTCTGCCTCTGCTCCCTGAAGGGACACATAGCTTTAGGGATGTACAGTGGAAGTCGGATGTTTACATACACCTTAGCCAAAAACATTTAAACTCAGTTTTTCACAATTCCTGACATTTAAACTTTGTAAGAATTACCTGTCTCAGGTCAGTTAGGATCACTACTTTATTTTAAGAATGTGAAATGTCAGAATAATAGTAGAGAGAATGATTTATTTCAGCATTTATTTCTTTCATCACATTCCCAGTGGGTCAGAAGTTTACATACACTGAATTAGTATTTGGTAGCATTGCCTTTGACCCAAGCTTCTCACAATAAGTTGGTGAATTTCGGCCCATTCCTCCTGACAGAGCTGGTGTAACGGAGTCAGGTTTGTAGGCCTCCTTGCTCTCGCACACGCTTTTTCAGTTCAAATCCGACCACGACGCCATCTTGCTCCTACCGTCTTATAGGCAGAAACTCAAACAGGATGTACCAGTGACTAGAACCATTCAGCGCTGGTCTGACCAATCGGAATCCATGCTTCAAGATTGTTTTGATCACGCGGACTGGAATATGTTCCAGTCAGTCTCAGAGAACAACATCGACCTATACGCTGACTCGGTGAGTGAGTTTATAAGGAAGTGCATTGGAGATGTTGTACCCACTGTGACTATTAAAACCTTCCCTAACCAGAAACCGTAGATGAATGGCGGCATTCACGCTAAACTGAAAGCGCGGACCACCGCATTTATCCACGGAAAGAGGTCTGGTAATATGGCTGAATATAAACAGTGTAGTGATTCATACAGTATTGTAAACTTTTGACCCCCCCCCCCCCCCCCCCCCCCCTTTGTTCAGGGACACATTATTCAATTTCTGTTAGTCACATGTCTGTGGAACTTGTTCAGTTTATGTCTCAGTTGTTGAATCTTGTTATGTTCATACAAATATTTACATGTTAAGTTTGCTGAAAATAAACGCAGTTGACAGTGAGAGGACGTTTTATTTTTTTTATTTTGCTGAGTTTATATACTGTATTTTATACCATCTATATTTATATATTTAAAGGAACATATTCTCATACACCACTTTTTATATTTGTGTGTATTAGGTAGTTGTTGGAATTGTTAGATTACTTGTTGGATATTACTGCACTGTCGGAACTAGAAGCACAAGCATTTCGCTACACTCGCATTAACATCTGCTAACCATGTGTATGTAACCAATTAACATAAATATTAATAATAAAATAATATGTCAATAAAGATACAATAACTACAATAGTCTGTATCTATTTTGTTTGTTATTTATAAGCACCCCTGTGTTAAGGGTCAGCGTGGCGGAGGGTGTAGTGGGGGTGTAGTGTACCCTCCACCTGGGGGTCGGCCCGTCAGGAAGTCCAGGATCCAGTTGAGTTGTTCAGACCCAGAGTCCTAAGCTTTGTGACGAGGTTGGAGTCGGATAATGGTGTTGAGCGCTGAGCTGTAGTCAATGAACAGTATTCCCACATAGGTGTTCACCTAATCTAAGTGGGTGAGTAGGTGTTCCCCTAATCTAAGTGGATGAGGGCAGTGTGGAGAGCAGTTGATATTGCGTCATCTATGGATCTGTTGGGGGCGGTGTGTAAATTGAAGTGTGTCTCAAGGGTGTCTGAGATGGTGGAGTTGATGTGTGCCGTAACCAACCTCTCAAAGCCCTTCATGATTACAGATGTGAGTGCTACAGGGTGGTAGTCATTGTGAAATGACGCCTTACAGTTCTTAGAAACAGGACTGATGGTGGTCAGCTTGAGACAAGTGGGGATAAAAGACTGGGATGAGGGTAGGTTGAACATTACAGACTGGGACGAGGAGAGGTTGAACATTACAGACTGGGACGAGGAGAGGTTGAACATTACAGACTGGGACAAGGAGAGGTTTAACATTACAGACTGGGTCGAGGAGAGGTTGAACATTACAGACTGGGACAAGGAGAGGTTTAACATTACAGACTGGGACAAGGAGAGGTTGAACATTACAGACTGGGACAAGGAGAGGTTGAACATTACAGACTGGGACAAGGAGAGGTTGAACATTACAGACTGGGACGAGGAGAGGTTGAACATTACAGACTGGGCCAAGGAGAGGTTGAACATTACAGACTGGGACGAGGAGAGGTTGAACATTACAGACTGGGACAAGGAGAGATTGAACATTACAGACTGGGACAAGGAGAGGTTGAACATTACAGACTGGGACGAGGAGAGATTTAACATTACAGACTGGGACAAGGAGAGGTTGAACATTACAGACTGGGTCTAGGAGAGGTTTAACATTACAGACTGGGTCGAGGAGAGGTTGAACATTACAGCCTGGGACAAGGAGAGGTTTAACATTACAGACTGGGACAAGGAGAGGTTGAACATTACAGACTGGGACAAGGAGAGGTTGAACATTACAGACTGGGACAAGGAGAGGTTGAACATTACAGACTGGGACGAGGAGAGGTTTAATATTACAGACTGGGACGAGGAGAGGTTTAATATTACAGACTGGGACAAGGAGAGGTTGAACATTACAGACTGGGTCAAGGAGAGGTTGAACATTACAGACTGGGTCAAGGAGAGGTTTAACATTACAGACTGGGTCTAGGAGAGCTTGAACATTACAGACTGGGTCTAGGAGAGGTTTAACATTACAGACTGGTTCGAGGAGAGGTTGAACATTACAGACTGGGTCTAGGAGAGGTTTAACATTACAGACTGGTTCGAGGAGAGGTTGAACATTACAGACTGGTACAAGGAGAGGTTGAACATTACAGACTGGGTCGAGGAGAGGTTGAACATTAGACTGGGACGAGGAGAGGTTGAACATTACAGACTGGGACAAGGAGAGGTTGAACATTACAGACTGGGACGAGGAGAGGTTGAACATTACAGACTGGGTCAAGGAGAGGTTGAACATTACAGACTGGGTCAAGGAGAGGTTGAACATTACAGACTGGGTCAAGGAGAGATTGAACATTACAGACTGGGACAAGGAGAGGTTGAACATTACAGACTGGGACAAGGAGAGGTTGAACATTACAGACTGGGACAAGGAGAGGTTGAACATTACAGACTGGGACAAGGAGAGGTTGAACATTACAGACTGGGACAAGGAGAGGTTGAACATTACAGACTGGGACAAGGAGAGGTTGAACATTACAGACTGGGACAAGGAGAGGTTGAACATTACAGACTGGGACAAGGAGAGGTTGAATATTACAGACTGGGACAAGGAGAGGTTGAACACATTACAGACTGGGACGAGGAGAGGTTGAACACATTACAGACTGGGACGAGGAGAGGTTGAACATTACAGACTGGGACGAGGAGAGGTTGAACATTACAGACTGGGACGAGGAGAGGTTGAACATTACAGACTGGGACGAGGAGAGGTTGAACATTACAGACTGGGTCGAGGAGAGGTTTAACATTACAGACTGGGTCAAGGAGAGGTTGAACATTACAGACTGGGTCAAGGAGAGGTTGAACATTACAGACTGGGACAAGGAGAGGTTGAACATTACAGACTGGGACAAGGAGAGGTTGAACATTACAGACTGGGTCTAGGAGAGGTTGAACATTACAGACTGGGACAAGGAGAGGTTGAACATTACAGACTGGGACAAGGAGAGGTTGAACATTACAGACTGGGACAAGGAGAGGTTGAACATTACAGACTGGGACAAGGAGAGGTTTAACATTACAGACTGGGACAAGGAGAGGTTTAACATTACAGACTGGGTCAAGGAGAGGTTGAACATTACAGTCTGGGTCAAGGAGTGGTTGAACATTACAGACTGGGTCAAGGAGAGGTTGAACATTACAGACTGGGTCAAGGAGAGGTTGAACATTACAGACTGGGACAAGGAGAGGTTGAACATTACAGACTGGGACAAGGAGAGGTTGAACATTACAGACTGGGACAAGGAGAGGTTGAACATTACAGACTGGGACAAGGAGAGGTTGAACATTACAGACTGGGACAAGGAGAGGTTGAACATTACAGACTGGGACAAGGAGAGGTTGAACATTACAGACTGGGACAAGGAGAGGTTGAACATTACAGACTGGGACAAGGAGAGGTTGAACATTACAGACTGGGACAAGGAGAGGTTGAACATTACAGACTGGGACAAGGAGAGGTTGGACATTACAGACTGGGACGAGGAGAGGTTGAACGCATTACAGACTGGGACGAGGAGAGGTTGAACATTACAGACTGGGACGAGGAGAGGTTGAACATTACAGACTGGGACAAGGAGAGGTTTAACATTACAGACTGGGTCGAGGAGAGGTTGAACATTACAGACTGGGACAAGGAGAGGTTTAACATTACAGACTGGGACAAGGAGAGGTTGAACATTACAGACTGGGACAAGGAGAGGTTGAACATTACAGACTGGGACAAGGAGAGGTTGAACATTACAGACTGGGACGAGGAGAGGTTGAACATTACAGACTGGGCCAAGGAGAGGTTGAACATTACAGACTGGGACGAGGAGAGGTTGAACATTACAGACTGGGACGAGGAGAGATTGAACATTACAGACTGGGACGAGGAGAGATTGAACATTACAGACTGGGACAAGGAGAGGTTGAACATTACAGACTGGGACGAGGAGAGATTTAACATTACAGACTGGGACGAGGAGAGATTTAACATTACAGACTGGGACAAGGAGAGGTTGAACATTACAGACTGGGTCGAGGAGAGGTTTAACATTACAGACTGGGTCGAGGAGAGGTTGAACATTACAGCCTGGGACAAGGAGAGGTTTAACATTACAGACTGGGACAAGGAGAGGTTGAACATTACAGACTGGGACAAGGAGAGGTTGAACATTACAGACTGGGACAAGGAGAGGTTGAACATTACAGACTGGGACGAGGAGAGGTTTAATATTACAGACTGGGACGAGGAGAGGTTTAATATTACAGACTGGGACGAGGAGAGGTTTAACATTACAGACTGGGTCAAGGAGAGGTTGAACATTACAGACTGGGTCAAGGAGAGGTTTAACATTACAGACTGGGTCTAGGAGAGGTTGAACATTACAGACTGGGTCTAGGAGAGGTTTAACATTACAGACTGGTTCGAGGAGAGGTTGAACATTACAGACTGGGTCTAGGAGAGGTTGAACATTACAGACTGGTACAAGGAGAGGTTGAACATTACAGACTGGGTCAAGGAGAGGTTGAACATTAGACTGGGACGAGGAGAGGTTGAACATTAGACTGGGACGAGGAGAGGTTGAACATTACAGACTGGGACAAGGAGAGGTTGAACATTACAGACTGGGACGAGGAGAGGTTGAACATTACAGACTGGGTCAAGGAGAGGTTGAACATTACAGACTGGGTCAAGGAGAGGTTGAACATTACAGACTGGGTCAAGGAGAGATTGAACATTACAGACTGGGACAAGGAGAGGTTGAACATTACAGACTGGGACAAGGAGAGGTTGAACATTACAGACTGGGACAAGGAGAGGTTGAACATTACAGACTGGGACAAGGAGAGGTTGAACATTACAGACTGGGACAAGGAGAGGTTGAACATTACAGACTGGGACAAGGAGAGGTTGAACATTACAGACTGGGACAAGGAGAGGTTGAACATTACAGACTGGGACAAGGAGAGGTTGAACATTACAGACTGGGACAAGGAGAGGTTGAACACATTACAGACTGGGACGAGGAGAGGTTGAACATTACAGACTGGGACGAGGAGAGGTTGAACATTACAGACTGGGTCGAGGAGAGGTTGAACATTACAGACTGGGTCGAGGAGAGGTTGAACATTACAGACTGGGTCAAGGAGAGGTTGAACATTACAGACTGGGACAAGGAGAGGTTGAACATTACAGACTGGGTCTAGGAGAGGTTGAACATTACAGACTGGGACAAGGAGAGGTTGAACATTACAGACTGGGACAAGGAGAGGTTGAACATTACAGACTGGGACAAGGAGAGGTTTAACATTACAGACTGGGACAAGGAGAGGTTTAACATTACAGACTGGGACAAGGAGAGGTTTAACATTACAGACTGGGTCAAGGAGAGGTTGAACATTACAGACTGGGTCAAGGAGTGGTTGAACATTACAGACTGGGTCAAGGAGAGGTTGAACATTACAGACTGGGTCAAGGAGAGGTTGAACATTACAGACTGGGACAAGGAGAGGTTGAACATTACAGACTGGGACAAGGAGAGGTTGAACATTACAGACTGGGACAAGGAGAGGTTGAACATTACAGACTGGGACAAGGAGAGGTTGAACATTACAGACTGGGTCAAGGAGAGGTTGAACATTACAGACTGGGTCAAGGAGTGGTTGAACATTACAGACTGGGTCGAGGAGAGGTTGAACATTACAGACTGGGACGAGGAGAGGTTGAACACATTACAGACTGGGACAAGGAGAGGTTTAACATTACAGACTGGGTCGAGGAGAGGTTGAACATTACAGACTGGGACGAGGAGAGGTTGAACATTACAGACTGGGACAAGGAGAGGTTGAACATTACAGACTGGGACAAGGAGAGGTTTAACATTACAGACTGGGTCGAGGAGAGGTTGAACATTACAGACTGGGACGAGGAGAGGTTGAACATTACAGACTGGGATGAGGAGAGGTTGAACATTACAGACTGGGACAAGGAGAGGTTTAACATTACAGACTGGGACAAGGAGAGGTTTAACATTACAGACTGGGACGAGGAGAGGTTGAACATTACAGACTGGGACGAGGAGAGGTTGAACACATTACAGACTGGGACAAGGAGAGGTTGAATATTACAGACTGGGACAAGGAGAGGTTGAACATTACAGACTGGGACGAGGAGAGGTTGAACATTACAGACTGGGACGAGGAGAGGTTGAACATTACAGACTGGGACGAGGAGAGGTTGAACATTACAGACTGGGACAAGGAGAGATGGAACATTACAGACTGGGTCAAGGAGAGGTAGAACATTACAGACTGGAACGAGGAGAGGTTGAACATTACAGACTGGGACGAGGAGAGGTTGAACATTACAGACTGGGACGAGGAGAGGTTGAACATTACAGACTGGAACGAGGAGAGGTTGAACATTACAGACTCGGACGAGGAGAGGTTGAACATTACAGACTGGAACGAGGAGAGGTTGAACATTACAGACTCGGACGAGGAGAGGTTGAACATTACAGACTGGGACGAGGAGAGGTTGAACATTACAGACTGGAACGAGGAGAGGTTGAACATTACAGACTGGGACGAGGAGAGGTTGAAAATAACAGTGAATGTGCCTGTCAGCTGTTCTGCCGTGAGAAGGCGCCCCGGAACACCGTCGGGGCCCGTGGCCTTGCGGGTGTTGACCTGATTTAAAGACGTCTCCGAGCGAGTTCACCCAATCATCTGGCTCAGCGACACCTGCTCTTTGTTTTTGTTAAAGCGTCTGGTAGAGAGTCAACGTTGGGCAGATCGCGGTGGGGTCTTCCTTTGTAATCCGTGATGGACTTTAGCCACATGCGGTGGAGCCTGTGTAATGTGATTCCACCATATTCCTATATTGTCCTTTTGCTCGTTTGATGACTCTACGCAGTCACTCTTTCCTGTACTCGGCCGTCGCATCAGGGTTGTCTACGATACAGTACCATTTAATCCCCTGTTGTGCTGGGGGACATTAAAAGGACACTCTGCAGTTTTTTCTCACAACACAATGCCACAGATGTCTCAAGTTTTGACGGAGCGTGCAATTGGCATGCTGACTACAGGAATGTCCACCAGAGCTGTTTCCAGAGAATTTAAATGTTAATTTCTCTACCATAAGCCGCATCCGTCATTTTAGACAATTTGTCAGTATGCCCAACCGCAGACCACGTGTAACCACGGCAGCCCAGGACCTCCACGTCCAGCTTCTTCACCTGCGGGATTGTCTGAGACCAGCCACACGAACAGCTGATTCAATTGTGAGTTTGGACGACCAACGAATTTCTGTACAAACTGTCAGAAACCATCTGAGGGAAGCTTGTCGTCCTCACCAGGGTCTTGACCTGACTGCGGTTCGGTGTCGTAACCGACTTCTGTGGGCAAATGTTCGCCTTCGATGGCCGCTGGCACGCTGGAGAAGTGTGCTCTTCACGGATGAATCCCGGTTTCAACTGTACCGGGCAGACGGCGTGTATGGCGTGGTGTGGGGGCGAGCGGTTTGTTCACATCAGCAGAGTGCCCCATGGCAGAGTGTTATAATCAAAGAACTACTCAGTGCAATTTAGATACCTTGTTCAGAAGTAGAGTTATTGAACTGCCATGTTAGTGTGTCCAGGGACCCGGGTTGCTGCTGGACCCTACCAGGGCTAACCAACTAGAGACTGCCAGGAAGTGGAATGAGGAGTGTGAGAAGTGTCTTGTCACAGCCTTCATGTCTGTCTGTCTAACATTTCTAACACATTCCACAAGGAGTGGGAGCTGGGAGCCACTGTTGGACTGTGTCCCAAATTGAACCCTATTCCCTATATAGTACACTACTTTAGACCAGAACCCTATTCCCTATTATAGTACACTACTTTAGACCAGAGCCCTATTCCCTATATAGTGCACTCCTTTTGATGGGGCTCTGTAGGGTAAAGGGTTCCGTTTGGGACCCGGCCCCTGGTCTGCCCGGCATTTCCTCCCTTTTTACTGTTACCGCTCCAATCGGAGGGATGAGCAGCATTTCCCCGTGTCAGCGGGGTTGCCAGCCGTTCCTGTGACCCCGATGGCCCGAGAAGGAGTCCCGACAGACACGACACATTCCCTCAGTGGCCCTCCAAGACCACTAGCTGCTGAGGTATTTCAGCTCATGAAACATGGGACCAAGACTTTTAGATGTTGTGTTTTTGAAAATAATTTTGTTCAGTTGAACTGGTTTTGCACATGTCTCCGCCTTCATTTCCTGATTGACCGAAAATGGCTTCTGGACATCAGAACAGCCACCACTTACCTTGATATGGACAACCGTTTCGCCTTCAGTTAACAGCTCTGGATATTCTGCTTGCTGGACTAAGGATGTTACCCGAGTTAGCGGCTGAAAATACATTTTGACCGGTCATGCCTATTGGTCTAGGTTCATTTGCATTATTTAGTGGAATTAAATTGGCGCGTGTGTATTTTCATTAGTCATGTTTCTTATTTATCACACGTGCACAGTGTATACAGAGACTTGCTTGAGGAGCAGAATATCCTACCACCTGTCAGACAGCACCAGAGACTAGTTTGAGGAGCAGAATATCCTGTCAGACAGCTCCAGAGACTAGTTTGAGGAGCATAATATCCTGTCAGACAGCACCAGAGACTAGTTTGAGGAGCATAATATCCTGTCAGACAGCACCAGAGACTAGTTTGAGGAGCATAATATCCTGTCAGACAGCACCAGAGACTAGTTTGAGGAGCAGAATATCCTGTCAGACAGCACCAGAGACTAGTTTGAGGAGCATAATATCCTGTCAGACAGCACCAGAGACTAGTTTGAGGAGCATAATATCCTGTCAGACAGCACCAGAGACTAGTTTGAGGAGCATAATATCCTGTCAGACAGCACCAGAGACTAGTTTGAGGAGCATAATATCCTGTCAGACAGCACCAGAGACTAGTTTGAGGAGCAGAATATCCTGTCAGACTAGTTTGAGGAGCAGCATCTCTTATCGCCTGTCAGACAGCACCAGAGACTAGTTTAAGGAGCAGAATATCCTGTCAGACAGCTCCAGAGACTAGTTTAAGGAGCAGAATATCCTGTCAGACAGCTCCAGAGACTAGTTTGAGGAGCAGAATATCCTATCGCCTGTCAGACAGCACCAGAGACTAGTTTAAGGAGCAGAATATCCTGTCAGACAGCACCAGAGACTAGTTTAAGGAGCAGAATATCCTGTCAGACAGCTCCAGAGACTAGTTTGAGGAGGAGCATCTCCTATCGCCTGTCAGACAGCTCCAGAGACTAGTTTAAGGAGCAGAATATCCTGTCAGACAGCTCCAGAGACTAGTTTAAGGAGCAGAATATCCTGTCAGACAGCACCAGAGACTAGTTTGAGGAGCAGAATATCCTGTCAGACAGCTCCAGAGACTAGTTTAAGGAGCAGAATATCCTGTCAGACAGCACCAGAGACTAGTTTAAGGAGCAGAATATCCTGTCAGACAGCTCCAGAGACTAGTTTGAGGAGCAGAATATCCTATCGCCTGTCAGACAGCACCAGAGACTAGTTTAAGGAGCAGAATATCCTGTCAGACAGCACCAGAGACTAGTTTGAGGAGCAGAATATCCTATCGCCTGTCAGACAGCACCAGAGACTAGTTTAAGGAGCAGAATATCCTGTCAGACAGCACCAGAGACTAGTTTGAGGAGCAGAATATCCTGTCAGACAGCTCCAGAGACTAGTTTAAGGAGCAGAATATCCTGTCAGACAGCTCCAGAGACTAGTTTAAGGAGCAGAATATCCTGTCAGACAGCACCAGAGACTAGTTTGAGGAGCAGAATATCCTGTCAGACAGCTCCAGAAACTAGTTTAAGGAGCAGAATATCCTGTCAGACAGCACCAGAGACTAGTTTAAGGAGCAGAATATCCTGTCAGACAGCTCCAGAGACTAGTTTGAGGAGCAGAATATCCTGTCAGACAGCACCAGAGACTAGTTTGAGGAGCAGAATATCCTGTCAGACAGCTCCAGTGACTAGTTTGAGGAGCAGAATATCCTGTCAGACAGCTCCAGAGACTAGTTTAAGGAGCAGAATATCCTGTCAGACAGCACCAGAGACTAGTTTGAGGAGCAGAATATCCTGTCAGACAGCACCAGAGACTAGTTTAAGGAGCATAATATCCTGTCAGACTAGTTTGAGGAGCAGCATCTCTTATCGCCTGTCAGACAGCACCAGAGACTAGTTTGAGGAGCAGAATATCCTGTCAGACAGCTCCAGAGACTAGTTTGAGGAGCAGAATATCCTGTCAGACTAGTTTGAGGAGCAGAATATCCTGTCAGACAGCTCCAGAGACTAGTTTGAGGAGCATAATATCCTGTCAGACAGCACCAGAGACTAGTTTGAGGAGCAGAATATCCTGTCAGACTAGTTTGAGGAGCAGAATATCCTGTCAGACAGCACCAGAGACTAGTTTAAGGAGCAGAATATCCTGTCAGACAGCACCAGAGACTAGTTTAAGGAGCAGAATATCCTGTCAGACTAGTTTGAGGAGCAGCATCTCTTATCGCCTGTCAGACAGTGTGAGAGCAGCTCCTCAGAAAGCTGGTACTGGAGTGAAACATGCTTTTAGAAGCCCAGTCATTGTACAACAGATAACTATTCTAAATGCAACTGTTTTGATGGCCACGATTTTAAACGGAGCTACTGTTTATATTTCTCAATCTCAGTTTGTAATCAAAGTGCATCTTCCATTCGAATGCGTAGGCTATAGTCAACGGTAGGCAAGCTATCCAGGTGTCACCCACCACTTTACCTGTGAGCTTGAGTCAGTATAATTGTTTGAAACCTATCCTAGTTGCTATTAGATTCCCCCTCTTCCTAACTTTCTAACTGGGAGGTTCATCTCTGTCACGTATGGAACCGCTTCTATTAGGTGCACTGTTTACAATTGTGTTTTCCTGTAAACTGCATTTTTGCAAATGTCTCCGAGCCATGTGTCTGACAACCAGTAATACTCAGAGAAGGACCACTTCTGTTCTCTGGGTCCAGGCCCACTGTTTAGAAGTGTTTTCCTGTGAAATGTCTTGGACCAGGCCCTCCATTGACCAAATGTCTTGGACCGGGCCCCCCATTGACCAAATGTCTTGGACCGGGCCTGGGCCCCCCATTGACCAAATGTCTTGGACCGGGCCCCCCATTGACCAAATGTCTTGGACCGGGCCCCCCATTGACCAAATGTCTTGGACCGGGCCTGGGCCCCCCATTGACCAAATGTCTTGGACCGGGCCCCCAATTGACCAAATGTCTTGGACCGGGCCCCCCATTGACCAAATGTCTTGGACCGGGCCCCCCATTGACCAAATGTCTTGGACCGGGCCCCCCATTGACCAAATGTCTTGGACCGGGCCTGGGCCCCCCATTGACCAAATGTCTTGGACCGGCCCTGGGCCCCCCATTGACCAAATGTCTTGGACCGGGCCTGGGCCCCCCATTGACCACATGTCTTGGACCAGGCCCCCCCATTGACCACATGTCTTGGACCAGGCCCCCCCATTGACCAAATGTCTTGGACCAGGCCTGGGCCCCCCATTGACCAAATGTCTTGGACCAGGCCTGGGCCCCCCATTGACCAAATGTCTTGGACCGGGCCCCCCATTGACCAAATGTCTTGGACCGGGCCCCCCATTGACCAAATGTCTTGGACCGGGCCCCCCATTGACCAAATGTCTTGGACCGGGCCCCCCATTGACCAAATGTCTTGGACCGGGCCCCCCATTGACCAAATGTCTTGGACCGGGCCCCCCATTGACCAAATGTCTTGGACCGGGCCTGGGCCCCCCATTGACCAAATGTCTTGGACCGGGCCTGGGCCCCCCATTGACCAAATGTCTTGGACCGGGCCTGGGCCCCCCATTGACCAAATGTCTTGGACCGGGCCTGGGCCCCCCATTGACCAAATGTCTTGGACCGGGCCTGGGCCCCCCATTGACCACATGTCTTGGACCAGGCCCCCCCATTGACCACATGTCTTGGACCAGGCCCCCCCATTGACCAAATGTCTTGGACCAGGCCTGGGCCCCCCATTGACCAAATGTCTTGGACCAGGCCTGGGCCCCCCATTGACCAAATGTCTTGGACCGGGCCCCCCATTGACCAAATGTCTTGGACCGGGCCCCCCATTGACCAAATGTCTTGGACCGGGCCCCCCATTGACCAAATGTCTTGGACCGGGCCCCCCATTGACCAAATGTCTTGGACCGGGCCCCCCATTGACCAAATGTCTTGGACCGGGCCCCCCATTGACCAAATGTCTTGGACCGGGCCTGGGCCCCCCATTGACCAAATGTCTTGGACCGGGCCTGGGCCCCCCATTGACCAAATGTCTTGGACCGGGCCTGGGCCCCCCATTGACCAAATGTCTTGGACCGGGCCTGGGCCCCCCACTGACCAAATGTCTTGGACCGGACCCAAATGTCTTGGACCGGACCTGGTCCCCCACTGACCAAATGTCTTGGACCGGGCCTGGTCCCCCACTGACCAAATGTCTTGGACCGGGCCTGGGCCCCCACTGACCAAATGTCTTGGACCGGGCCTGGGCCCCCACTGACCAAATGTCTTGGACCATGCCTGGGCCCCCCACTGACCAAATGTCTTGGACCGGGTCTGGGCCCCCACTGACCAAATGTCTTGGACCGGGCCTGGGCCCCCACTGACCAAATGTCTTGGACCGGGTCTGGTTCCCCACTGACCTGAAACAGATGGAACATCTGCTGTGGCAGCGCTGTATAATGCTGATCTCAGTCGTCTGGCACGGAAGTCTCTCAGACACGTCCTGTAGGTGAAAGCAAATACATTCAGCCCTAGTTCCAGAAACATCCCTCCTTTCATTACATTTTACATTTTAGTCATTTAGCAGACGCTCTTATCCAGAGCGACTTACAGTAGAGTGCATACATTTTATTACATTTACATACTGAGACAAGGATATCCCTACTGGCCAAACCCTCCCTAACCCGGACGACGCTATGCCAATTGTACGTCGCCCCACGGACCTCCCGGTCGCGGCCTGCTGCGACAGAGCCTGGGCGCGAACCCAGCCCCGCCTGGGCGCGAACCCAGAGACTCTGGTGGCGCAGCTAGCACTGCGATGCAGTGCCCTAGACCACTGCGCCACCCGGGAGGCTTTCATCAGCTGTCTCTGTATCCTCCCTGTATTTTCTCTGTATTTTCCCTGTATTTTCTCTCCCTGTATTTTCTCTCCCTGTATTTTCTCTCTCCCTGTATTTTCTCTGCATTCTCCATGTCTAATTTCTCTGTATTCGTGTCTTCTCTCTGTGGTATTAGGGCCTCCTCGTAGCCCAACATGCTGTGTACCACTCCTCCCAGAGAAGGAGGAGAATGAGAGGGAGCAGGGACAGGCAGAGGCCGCCTTAGCCCAAAACCCTCTTAGTCTCATCTCCCAGCTTTCCTCAACCCGAATGACAGGCCTGCTAACCACAGGGAGCTAATTGTAGCATAGTTTTTTTCCCCTCAAATCGCCTGCTGGGTGAGTCTTTTCACTCTCTCTGTCTCTCTCTCTAGGGAGGGGAGAAGCTGTTATTATATGTCTTTATAGGCCTATGGGAGGAACTCCGCTGTCCCAGGAATAAATCAGGAGAAAACACTTTTTTTTAGTTTGGGAGGAGTGGAGAGAAGATTCAAAATATATTTCAGTAGAGAGTTAAGGATCTCTCTTGGGGGGGGGGGGGGGGGGGAGAAATGTCCTGCTCACAACTCACCAAAGTAGAGTTCGCTGAAGAGACGTGGTTGATGTCCTCATCTCACAGCACCATTTAATCCCCTGATGTCCTCATCTCACAGCACCATGTAATCCCCTGTTGTCCTCATCTCACAGCACCATTTAATCCCCTGTTGTCCTCATCTCACAGCACCATGTAATCCCCTGTTGTCCTCGTCTCACAGCACCATGTAATCCCCTGTTGTCCTCATCTCACAGCACCATGTAATCCCCTGTTGTCCTCGTCTCACAGCACCATGTAATCCCCTGTTGTCCTCATCTCACAGCACCATGTAATCCCCTGATGTCCTCATCTCACAGCCTGATGTCCTCATCTCACAGCACCATTTAATCCCTTGTTGTCCTCGTCTCACAGCACCATGTAATCCCCTGTTGTCCTCGTCTCACAGCACCATGTAATCCCCTGTTGTCCTCATCTCACAGCCTGATGTCCTCATCTCACAGCACCATTTAATCCCCTGATGTCCTCATCTCACAGCACCATGTAATCCCCTGATGTCCTCATCTGATGGCCGACGTGTACTGTAGAGGAGGTTAGATGAGGCTGTGTGTTCTTTGTGAGATATTAGTGCTGTTGTTTTAGTCCAGTAATGTCCTTGGTAGGGACGTAACGATTCTCCGATAATCACCGGCCCCCAATTTCAAGTGTTTAAGGTACGAGTGCATTGGTCCGATCGGACCTCAAACCCATCCACATTTACATTTACATTTTAGTCATTTAGCAGACGCTCTTATCCAGAGTGACTTACAGTAGAGTGCATGCATTTTATTACATTTTTACATACTGAGACAAGGATATCCCTACCGGCCAAACCCTCCCTAACCCGGACGACGCTATGCCAATTGTGCGTCGCCCCACGGACCTCCCGGTTGCGGCCGGCTGTGACAGAGCCTGGGCGCGAACCCAGAGAATCTGGTGGCGTAGTTAGCGCTGCGATGCAGTGAACTAGACCACTGCGCCACCCGGGAGGCTGTAGCATGCATCGGGTCAGAAAATCAATTCAAAAAGTTACGAATCGCCGGGTTCACAAAAAATGTTTTGCTCAAATTACTTTCTTTCTACAGTACCTTTCCCGAAAATACCTCATCTTTTGTGAAAACTCTCCTTCGGTGTCAAACTAAGCATGTAATTGTGTTGACAGTCATTGATCTACAAGTGATTTTTGCATGCCGAACAACCCCTGCCAATATCAGTAGCCTAGTCAAACTGCCCCGCAGCTTCGTACATTAACCAACGAGAGGTAGGCCTGTTCATGACACATCTGCGCATCACTTACGAAATACCAAGCTGCTTGCCTATTGTCCTGTAGCCCATCCCAGCCTCGTGCAGGTCTACAATTTTGTCCCTGATGTCCTTACACAGCTCTCTGGTCTTGGCCATTGTGGAGAGGTTGGAGTCTGTTTGAGTGTGTGGACAGGTGTCTTTTATACAGGTAACGAGTTCAAACTGGTGCAGTCAATACAGGTAATGAGTGGAGAACAGGAGGGCTTCTTAAAGAAAAACTAACAGGTCTGTGAGAGCCGGAATTCTTACTGGTTGGTAGGTGGTCAAATACTTATGTCATGCAATAAAATGCAAATGAATTACTTAAAAATCATACAATGTGATTTTCTGGATTTTTGTTTTAGATTCCGTCTCTCAGAGTTGAAGTGTACCTATGATAAAAATTACAGATCTCTACATGCTTTGTAAGTAGGAAAACCTACAAAATCGGCAGTGTATCAAATACTTGTTCTCCCCACTGTAGCTACTCACCCTGTATATAGATACTGACCCTGTATATAACTACTGTCCCTGTATATAACTACTGTCCCTGTATATAACTACTGACCCTGTATATAGCTACTGACCCTGTATATAGCTACTGACCCTGTATATAGCTACTGACCCTGTATATAGCTACTGACCCTGTATATAGCTACTGACCCTGTATATAGCTACTGACCCTGTATATAGCTACTGTCCCTGTATATAGCTACTGTCCCTGTATATAACTACTGTCCCTGTATATAGCTACTGTCCCTGTATATAGCTACTGTCCCTGTATATAGCTACTGACCCTGTATATAGCTACTGTCCCTGTATATAGCTACTGTCCCTGTATCTAGCTACTGACCCTGGAACTGACCCTGTATATAGCTACTGACCCTGTATATAGCTACTGACCCTGGAACTGACCCTGTATATAACTACTGACCCTGTATCTAGCTACTGACCCTGTATCTAGCTACTGACCCTGTATCTAGCTACTGACCCTGTATATAGCTACTGACCCTGTATCTAGCTACTGACCCTGTATCTAGCTACTGACCCTGGAACTGACCCTGTATATAGCTACTGACCCTGTATATAGATACTGACCCTGTATATAGCTACTGACCCTGTATATAGATACTGACCCTGTATATAGCTACTGACCCTGTATATAGCTACTGACCCTGGAACTGTCCCTGTATATAGCTACTGACACTGTATATAGCTACTGACCCTGTATATAGCTACTGACCCTGTATATAGCTACTGACCCTGTATATAGCTACTGACACTGTATATAGCTACTGACCCTGTATATAGCTACTGACACTGTATATAGCTACTGACCCTGTATATAACTACTGACCCTGTATATAGATACTGACCCTGTATATAGCTACTGACCCTGTATATAACTACTCACCCTGTATATAGATACTGACCCTGTATATAACTACTGACCCTGTATATAACTACTCACCCTGTATATAGATACTGACCCTGTATATATCTACTGACCCTGTATATAGCTACTGACCCTGTATATAGCTACTGACCCTGTATATAGCTACTGACCCTGTATATAGCTACTGACCCTGTATATAGCTACTGACCCTGTATATAACTACTCACCCTGTATATAGATACTGACCCTGTATATATCTACTGACCCTGTATATAGCTACTGACCCTGTATATAGCTACTGACCCTGTATATAGCTACTGACCCTGTATATAGCTACTGACCCTGTATATAGCTACTGACCCTGTATATAGCTACTGATTCGAAATGGTCGGTGATCTGTTAACTTGGCTTTCAAAGTTTTTAGAAAGGCAGGGTAGGATGGATATAGGTCTGTAGCAGTTTGGGTCAAGAGTGTCCCCCCCTTTGAAGAGGGGGATGACCGGGGCAGCTTTCCAATCTTTGGGGATCTCAGACGATACGAAAGAGAGGTTGAACAGACTCGTAATAGATTACTACAGTCCCATATTGTCACAGTGAAAGGTAGTTATAATGAGTTATAATGCTCATTCACGAACGCAAAGTTTTATGACAGGTCTGATTTACAACTGGGAACACGAGTGTGTAATGGCGTATGCCAAATGTATAAATCCCAATATTTTTTGCAGATATTTAGTGTAAAATGTACACAACTTTGGCACACCCTTTGTGTGTGTCTGTAATTCACACCGTGATGAGATGTGGCCCTGCTCTGTTGAGTGCAGAAGGTCTTGCTGCTCCGTGTCCAATCACACGCTCCGGGTTGTCAGAGCTGTCTTTACCAGGACATCTGTACCAGAGTTACAGAACAGCTGCTTGATAACCAGAATATTTTTAGCGGTTGATTTGACATGGAGCATAATGCTACTGTAATTCTCCATCCCTATTGTACTGTAGACTTAACGGTTCCTAGCGGTCACGACCGGCCCAGGTCGGGGGTCACGCCGGCCCAGGTCATAGTATGATCAAAGTGCTACTGTAGAGGTCTCCTACTGCCTGAGTGGGCCACACAGCCTGGCACAGCCACATCACCAGACCTCAGACCCAACTAGGGTAGGGAAACCAGACCTCAGACCCAACTAGGGTAGGGAAACCAGACCTCAGACCCAACTAGGGTAGGGAAACCAGACCTCAGACCCAACTTGGGTAGGGAAACCAGACCTCAGACCCAACTAGGGTAGGGAAACCAGACCTCAGACCCAACTAGGGTAGGGAAACCAGACCTCAGACCCAACTAGGGTAGGGAAACCAGACCTCAGACCCAACTTGGGTAGGGAAACCAGACCTCAGACCCAACTAGGGTAGGGAAACCAGACCTCAGACCCAACTAGGGTAGGGAAATTAAACATAACAAAAAATAAAATCATTTTAAGAGGATTTAAGATCTGGGGCAGAGGTCTCCAATATTTATATGAGAGGATTGTTTGTCAGGACAGAGAGTGATTATACTCTGCTTCCATAGAGGGAGCTAGAAAGCTATGAGACGGGAACACTGACTAAACAAGCTGACACACACACACACACACACACACACACACACACACACACACACACACACACACACACACACACACACACACACACACACACACACACACACACACACACACACACACACACACACACACACACACACACACACACACACACACACACACACACACACACACACAACAAGCTGACACACACACACACACAACAAGCTGACACACACACACACACAACAAGCTGACACACACACACACACACACAACAAGCTGACACACACACACACACAACAAGCTGACACACACACACACACACACACAACAAGCTGACACACACACACACACACACAACAAGCTGACACACACACACACACACACACACACAACAAGCTGACACACACACACACACAACAAGCTGACACACACACACACACACACAACAAGCTGACACACACACACACACACAACAAGCTGACACACACACACACACACACAACAAGCTGACACACACACACACACACACACACACAACAAGCTGACACACACACACACACACACAACAAGCTGACACACACACACACACACACACAACAAGCTGACACACACACACACACACACACACACACACACACACACACACACACACACACACACACACACACACAAGCTGACACACACACACACACACACACACACAACAAGCTGACACACACACACACAACAAGCTGACACACACACACACACACACACACAACAAGCTGACACACACACACACACACACACAACAAGCTGACACACACACACACTAAACAAGCTGACACACACACACACACACACACACAACAAGCTGACACACACACACACTAAACAAGCTGACACACACACACACACACACAACAAGCTGACACACACACACTAAACAAGCTGACACACACACACTAAACAAGCTGACACACACACCCCCACACACACACACTAAACAAGCTGACACACACACCCACACTGACAGAACTGTGGAGAAGGAGTGCCATTAGGGAACTGACCACCAGAGGGCGGTAAAACATCAGTATGTCCCTAAGACACACATTACAATCCAAATCTATACTGTTGTGATGCTTTTATCACTTTAATAACAAAGAATCCCTTACAGCAAACTGATAAAGGTGTAGCCACGTGCCCTCGGCATGGGTTGACGACAAGGATTAAACTAGAGTCTAGATTTGAGATGAATGACGAAGGTGCTTTGAGAAGGTTTAGACACCGGGGTGGAGTCGGTAGCTAGGTGTGACTGGAATCCGAGGTTACCATGGAAACGTAGGGTTTCCACGCTGTGCCTGTCGGAGAATGAACGGGACTGACACGCGATGCGTGTGCGCCTGTGGCCTTAATAGCTTCCTTTTGATCTACCTGCCCAGAGCTCCCAACGTCTCAGCCGCTAAGCACTCCACCACATGCTAAAATACGACTAACATTACCGTGTGTGTGTTGCAGATGGATCAGCTGTCAGACGAGGAGCTGGACCATACAGAGGGAGGAGGAGAGGAGGAGGACAGTGACAAAGAGGATCAGGATCTGGACAAAATGTTTGGAGCCTGGCTGGGAGAGCTGGATAAACTCACACAGGTAACTAACCCTAACAGGTAACTAACCCTAACAGGTAACTAACCCTAACAGGTAACTAACCCTAACAGGTAACTAACCCTAACAGGTAACTAACCCTAACAGGTAACTAACCCTAACAGGTAACTAACCCTAACAGGTAACTAACCCTAACTCACACAGGTAACTAACCCTAACAGGTAGCTAACCCTAACAGGTAGCTAACCCTAACAGGTAGCTAACCCTAACAGGTAGCTAACCCTAACAGGTAGCTAACCCTAACAGGTAGCTAACCCTAACAGGTAGCTAACCCTAACAGGTAACTAACCCTAACTCACACAGGTAACTAACCCTAACTCACACAGGTAGCTAACCCTAACAGGTAGCTAACCCTAACAGGTAGCTAACCCTAACAGGTAGCTAACCCTAACAGGTAGCTAACCCTAACAGGTAGCTAACCCTAACAGGTAACTAACCCTAACAGGTAACTAACCCTAACAGGTAACTAACCCTAACCCGGAGAGCTAGATAACTACGACTCGCACAGGTCGGCTCACTGCGTCTCGCACAGTTTGGCTCACCGCGACTCGCACAGGTCGGCTCACTGCGTCTCGCACAGTTTGGCTCACCGCGACTCGCACAGGTCGGCTCACCGCGACTCGCACAGGTCGGCTCACCGCGACTCGCACAGGTCGGCTCACCGCGACTCGCACAGGTCGGCTCACCGCGACTCGCACAGGTCGGCTCACCGCGTCTCGCACAGGTCGGCTCACCGCGACTCGCACAGGTCGGCTCACCGCGACTCGCACAGGTCGGCTCACCGCGTCTCGCACAGGTCGGCTCACCGCGTCTCGCACAGGTCGGCTCACCGCGTCTCGCACAGGTCGGCTCACCGCGTCTCGCACAGGTCGGCTCACCGCGTCTCGCACAGGTCGGCTCACCGCGTCTCGCACAGGTCGGCTCACCGCGACTCGCACAGGTCGGCTCACCGCGGCTCGCACAGGTCGTCTAGAAATGTCAGTTATGATTTCCAAAATACATTTGGTTTGGTTATGTATGACCTTTATTCTGTATTTACTTACCTGATTTATATTGTAATTGTATTATTCCAGGTCACCGTTATATACCGCCAGGTCACCGTTATATACCGCCAGGTCACCGTTATATACCGCCAGGTCACCGTTATATACCGCCAGGTCACCGTTATATACCGCCAGGTCACCGTTATATACCGCCAGGTCACCGTTATATACCGCCAGTTAACCGTTATATACCGCCAGTTAACCGTTATATACCGCCAGGTCACGTTATGTACCGCCAGGTCACCGTTATATACCGCCAGGTCACCGTTATATACCGCCAGGTCACCGTTATGTACCGCCAGGTCACCGTTATATACCAGCTGGTCACCAGTCCACATTCTATAGTAACACTAGTCCACATTCTATAGTGACACTAGTCCACATTCTATAGTGACACTAGTCCACATTCTATAGTGACACTAGTCCACATTCTATAGTGACACTAGTCCACATTCTATAGTGACACTAGCCCACATTCTATAGTGACACGAGTCCACATTCTATAGTAACACTAACCCACATTCTGAAGTAACACTAGTCCACATTCTATAGTAACACTAGTCCACATTCTATAGTAACACTAGTCCACATTCTATAGTAACACTAGTCCGCATTCTATAGTAACTCTAGCCCACATTCTATAGTAACACTAGTCCATATTCTATAGTAACACTAGCCCACATTCTATAGTAATACTAGCCCACATAGTAACACTAGTCCATATTCTATAGTAACACTAGCCCACATTCTATAGTAATTCTAGCCCACATAGTAACACTAGTCCACATTCTATAGTAATACTAGCCCACATTCTATAGTAACACTAGCCCACATTCTATAGTAACACTAGCCCACATTCTATAGTAACACTAGCCCACATTCTATAGTAACACTAGCCCACATTCTATAGTAACACTAGTCCACATTCTATAGTAACACTAGTCCACATTCTTTAGTAACACTAGTCCACATTCTTTAGTAACACTAGTCCACATTCTATAGTAACACTAGTCCACATTCTATAGTAACACTAGTCCACATTCTATAGGAATACTAGCCCACATTCTATAGTAACACTAGCCCACATTCTATAGTAACACTAGCCCACATTCTATAGTAACACTAGTCCACATTCTATAGTAACACTAGTCCACATTCTATAGTAACACTAGTCCACATTCTATAGTAACACTAGTCCACATTCTATAGTAACACTAGTCACATTCTATAGTAATACTAGCCCACATTCTATAGTAACACTAGCCCACATTCTATAGTAACACTAGCCCACATTCTATAGTAACACTAGCCCACATTCTATAGTAACACTAGTCCACATTCTATAGTAACACTAGTCCACATTCTATAGTAACACTAGTCCACATTCTATAGTAACACTAGTCCACATTCTATAGTAACACTCGTCCACATTCTATAGTAACACTAGTCCACATTCTATAGTAACACTAGCCCACATTCTATTGTAACACTAGCCCACATTCTATAGTAACACTAGCCCACATTCTATAGTAACACTAGCCCACATTCTATAGTAACACTAGCCCACATTCTATAGTAACACTAGCCCACATTCTATAGTAACACTAGCCCACATTCTATAGTAACACTAGCCCACATTCTATAGTAACACTAGCCCACATTCTATAGTAACACTAGCCCACATTCTATAGTAACACTAGCCCACATTCTATAGTAACACTAGCCCACATTCTATAGTTACACTAGCCCACATTCTATAGTAACACTAGCCCACATTCTATAGTAACACTAGCCCACATTCTATAGTAACACTAGCCCACATTCTATAGTAACACTAGCCCACATTCTATAGTAAAACTAGCCCACATTCTATAGTGACACTAGTCCACATTCTATAGTGACACTAGTCCACATTCTATAGTGACACTAGTCCACATTCTATAGTGACACTAGTCCACATTCTATAGTAACACTAGCCCAAATTCTATAGTAACACTAGTCCACATTCTATAGTAACATTAGTCCACATTCTATAGTAATACTAGCCCACATTCTGAAGTAACACTAGTCCACATTCTATAGTAACACTAGTCCACATTCTATAGTAACACTAGTCCACATTCTATAGTAACACTAGTCCACATTCTATAGTGACACTAGTCCACATTCTATAGTGACACTAGTCCACATTCTATAGTGACACTAGTCCACATTCTATAGTGACACTAGCCCACATTCTATAGTAACACTAGCCCACATTCTATAGTAACACTAGCCCACATTCTATAGTAACACTAGCCCACATTCTATAGTAACACTAGTCCACATTCTATAGTAATACTAGCCCACATTCTGAAGTAACACTAGTCCACATTCTATAGTAACACTAGTCCACATTCTATAGTAACACTAGTCCGCATTCTATAGTAACACTAGTCCATATTCTATAGTAACACTAGCCCACATTCTATAGTAATACTAGCCCACATAGTAACACTAGTCCATATTCTATAGTAACACTAGCCCACATTCTATAGTAATTCTAGCCCACATAGTAACACTAGTCCACATTCTATAGTAATACTAGCCCACATTCTATAGTAACACTAGCCCACATTCTATAGTAACACTAGCCCACATTCTATAGTAACACTAGCCCACATTCTATAGTAACACTAGTCCACATTCTATAGTAACACTAGTCCACATTCTATATTAACACTAGTCCACATTCTATAGTAATACTAGCACACATTCTATAGTAACACTAGCCCACATTCTATAGTAACACTAGCCCACATTCTATAGTAACACTAGCCCACATTCTATAGTAACACTAGTCCACATTCTATAGTAACACTAGTCCACATTCTATAGTAACACTAGTCCACATTCTATAGTAACACTAGTCACATTCTATAGTAATACTATCCCACATTCTATAGTAATACTATCCCACATTCTATAGTAACACTAGCCCACATTCTATAGTAACACTAGCCCACATTCTATAGTAACACTAGCCCACATTCTATAGTAACACTAGCCCACATTCTATAGTAACACTAGTCCACATTCTATAGTAACACTAGTCCACATTCTATAGTAACACTAGTCCACATTCTATAGTAACACTAGTCCACATTCTATAGTAACACTAGTCCACATTCTATAGTAACACTAGTCCACATTCTATAGTAACACTAGCCCACATTCTATTGTAACACTAGCCCACATTCTATAGTAACACTAGCCCACATTCTATAGTAACACTAGCCCACATTCTATAGTAACACTAGCCCACATTCTATAGTAACACTAGCCCACATTCTATAGTAACACTAGTCCACATTCTTTAGTAACACTAGTCCACATTCTATAGTAACACTAGTCCACATTCTATAGTAACACTAGTCCACATTCTATAGTAATACTAGCCCACATTCTATAGTAACACTAGCCCACATTCTATAGTAACACTAGCCCACATTCTATAGTAACACTAGCCCACATTCTATAGTAACACTAGTCCACATTCTATAGTAACACTAGTCCACATTCTATAGTAACACTAGTCCACATTCTATTGTAACACTAGCCCACATTCTATAGTAACACTAGCCCACATTCTATAGTAACACTAGCCCACATTCTATAGTAACACTAGCCCACATTCTATAGTAACACTAGCCCACATTCTATAGTAACACTAGCCCACATTCTATAGTAACACTAGCCCACATTCTATAGTAACACTAGCCCACATTCTATAGTAACACTAGCCCACATTCTATAGTAACACTAGCCCACATTCTATAGTTACACTAGCCCACATTCTATAGTAACACTAGCCCACATTCTATAGTAACACTAGCCCACATTCTATAGTAACACTAGCCCACATTCTATAGTAACACTAGCCCACATTCTATAGTGACACTAGTCCACATTCTATAGTGACACTAGTCCACATTCTATAGTGACACTAGTCCACATTCTATAGTGAAACTAGTCCACATTCTATAGTGACACTAGTCCACATTCTATAGTAACACTAGCCCACATTCTATAGTAACACTAGTCCACATTCTATAGTAACATTAGTTCACATTCTATAGTAATACTAGCCCACATTCTGAAGTAACACTAGTCCACATTCTATAGTAACACTAGTCCACATTCTATAGTAACACTAGTCCGCATTCTATAGTAACTCTAGCCCACATTCTATAGTAACACTAGTCCACATTCTATAGTAACACTAGCCCACATTCTATAGTAATACTAGCCCACATAGTAACACTAGTCCACATTCTATAGTAACACTAGCCCACATTCTATAGTAATTCTAGCCCACATAGTAACACTAGTCCACATTCTTTAGTAATACTAGCCCACTTTCTATAGTAACACTAGCCCACATTCTATAGTAACACTAGCCCACATTCTATAGTAACACTAGCCCACATTCTATAGTAACACTAGTCCACATTCTATAGTAACACTAGTCCACATTCTATAGTAACACTAGTCCACATTCTATAGTAACACTAGTCCACATTCTATAGTAACACTAGTCCACATTCTATAGTAACACTAGTCCACATTCTATAGTAACACTAGTCCACATTCTATAGTAACACTAGTCCACATTCTATAGTAACACTAGCCCACATTCTATAGTAACGCTAGCCCACATTCTATAGTAACGCTAGCCCACATTCTATAGTAACGCTAGTCCACATTCTATAGTAACACTAGTCCACATTCTATAGTAACACTAGTCCACATTCTATAGTAACACTAGTCACATTCTATAGTAATACTATCCCACATTCTATAGTAATACTAGCCCACATTCTATAGTAACACTAGCCCACATTCTATAGTAACACTAGCCCACATTCTATAGTAACACTAGCCCACATTCTATAGTAACACTAGCCCACATTCTATAGTAACACTAGCCCACATTCTATAGTAACACTAGCCCACATTCTATAGTAACACTAGCCCACATTCTATAGTAACACTAGTCCACATTCTATAGTAACACTAGTCCACATTCTATAGTAACACTAGCCCACATTCTATAGTAACACTAGCCCACATTCTATAGTAACACTAGCCCACATTCTATAGTAACACTAGCCCACATTCTATAGTAACACTAGCCCACATTCTATAGTAACACTAGTCCACATTCTATAGTAACACTAGTCCACATTCTATAGTAACACTAGCCCACATTCTATAGTAACATTAGTCCACATTCTATAGTAATACTAGCCCACATTCTGAAGTAACACTAGTCCACATTCTATAGTAACACTAGTCCATATTCTATAGTAACACTAGCCCACATTCTATAGTAATACTAGCCCACATAGTAACACTAGTCCATATTCTATAGTAACACTAGCCCACATTCTATAGTAATTCTAGCCCACATAGTAACACTAGTCCACATTCTATAGTAATACTAGCCCACATTCTATAGTAACACTAGCCCACATTCTATAGTAACACTAGCCCACATTCTATAGTAACACTAGCCCACATTCTATAGTAATACTAGTCCACATTCTTTAGTAACACTAGTCCACATTCTATAGTAACACTAGTCCACATTCTATAGTAACACTAGTCCACATTCTATAGTAACACTAGTCCACATTCTATAGTAACACTAGCCTACATTCTATAGCAACAAATGCCCATATTCTATAGTAACACTAGTCCACATTCTATAGTAACACTAGTCCACATTCTATAGTAACACTAGTCCACATTCTATAGTAACACTAGTCACATTCTATAGTAACACTATCCCACATTCTATAGTAATACTATCCCACATTCTATAGTAACACTAGCCCACATTCTATAGTAACACTAGTCCACATTCTATAGTAACACTAGTCCACATTCTATAGTAACACTAGTCCACATTCTATAGTAACACTAGTCCACATTCTATAGTAACACTAGTCCACATTCTATAGTAACACTAGCCCACATTCTATAGTAACACTAGCCCACATTCTATAGTAACACTAGCCCACATTCTATAGTAACACTAGTCCACATTCTATAGTAACACTAGTCCACATTCTATAGTAACACTAGTCCACATTCTATAGTAACACTAGTCACATTCTATAGTAATACTATCCCACATTCTATAGTAATACTATCCCACATTCTATAGTAACACTAGTCCACATTCTATAGTAACACTAGTCACATTCTATAGTAATACTATCCCACATTCTATAGTAATACTATCCCACATTCTATAGTAACACTAGCCCACATTCTATTGTAACACTAGCCCACATTCTATAGTAACACTAGCCCACATTCTATAGTAACACTAGCCCACATTCTATAGTAACACTAGCCCACATTCTATAGTAACACTAGCCCACATTCTATAGTAACACTAGCCCACATTCTATAGTAAGACTAGCCCACATTCTATAGTAACACTAGCCCACATTCTATAGTAACACTAGCCCACATTCTATAGTAACACTAGCCCACATTCTATAGTTACACTAGCCCACATTCTATAGTAACACTAGCCCACATTCTATAGTAACACTAGCCCACATTCTATAGTAACACTAGCCCACATTCTATAGTAACACTAGCCCACATTCTATAGTAACACTAGCCCACATTCTATAGTAACACTAGCCCACATTCTATAGTGACACTAGTCCACATTCTATAGTGACAGTAGTCCACATTCTATAGTGACACTAGTCCACATTCTATAGTGACACTAGTCCACATTCTATAGTGACACTAGTCCACATTCTATAGTAACACTAGCCCACATTCTATAGTAACACTAGTCCACATTCTATAGTAACATTAGTCCACATTCTATAGTAACACTAGTCCACATTCTGAAGTAACACTAGCCCACATTCTATAGTAATTCTAGCCCACATAGTAACACTAGTCCACATTCTTTAGTAATACTAGCCCACTTTCTATAGTAACACTAGCCCACATTCTATAGTAACACTAGCCCACATTCTATAGTAACACTAGCCCACATTCTATAGTAACACTAGTCCACATTCTATAGTAACACTAGTCCACATTCTATAGTAACACTAGTCCACATTCTATAGTAACACTAGTCCACATTCTATAGTAACACTAGTCCACATTCTATAGTAACACTAGTCCACATTCTATAGTAACACTAGTCCACATTCTATAGTAACACTAGTCCACATTCTATAGTAACACTAGTCCACATTCTATAGTAACACTAGTCCACATTCTATAATAACGCTAGCCCACATTCTATAGTAACGCTAGCCCACATTCTATAGTAACGCTAGTCCACATTCTATAGTAACGCTAGTCCACATTCTATAGTAACGCTAGTCCACATTCTATAGTAACGCTAGTCCACATTCTATAGTAACACTAGTCCACATTCTATAGTAACACTAGTCACATTCTATAGTAACACTATCCCACATTCTATAGTAACACTAGCCCACATTCTATAGTAACACTAGTCCACATTCTATAGTAACACTAGTCCACATTCTATAGTAACACTAGTCCACATTCTATAGTAACACTAGTCCACATTCTATAGTAACACTAGTCCACATTCTATAGTAACACTAGCCCACATTCTATAGTAACACTAGCCCACATTCTATAGTAACACTAGCCCACATTCTATAGTAACACTAGTCCACATTCTATAGTAACACTAGTCCACATTCTATAGTAACACTAGTCCACATTCTATAGTAACACTAGTCACATTCTATAGTAATACTATCCCACATTCTATAGTAACACTAGTCACATTCTATAGTAATACTATCCCACATTCTATAGTAATACTATCCCACATTCTATAGTAACACTAGCCCACATTCTATTGTAACACTAGCCCACATTCTATAGTAACACTAGCCCACATTCTATAGTAACACTAGCCCACATTCTATAGTGACACTAGTCCACATTCTATAGTAACACTAGCCCACATTCTATAGTAACACTAGCCCACATTCTATAGTAACACTAGCCCACATTCTATAGTAACACTAGCCCACATTCTATAGTAACACTAGCCCACATTGTATAGTAACACTAGTCCACATTCTATAGTGACACTAGTCCACATTCTATAGTAACACTATCCCACATTCTATAGTGACACTAGTCCACATTCTATAGTAACACTAGTCCACATTCTATAGTAACACTAGTCCACATTCTATAATAACGCTAGCCCACATTCTATAGTAACGCTAGCCCACATTCTATAGTAACGCTAGTCCACATTCTATAGTAACGCTAGTCCACATTCTATAGTAACGCTAGTCCACATTCTATAGTAACACTAGTCACATTCTATAGTAATACTATCCCACATTCTATAGTAATACTAGCCCACATTCTATAGTAACACTAGCCCACATTCTATAGTAACACTAGCCCACATTCTATAGTAACACTAGCCCACATTCTATAGTAACACTAGCCCACATTCTATAGTAACACTAGCCCACATTCTATAGTAACACTAGCCCACATTCTATAGTAACACTAGCCCACATTCTATAGTAACACTAGCCCACATTCTATAGTAACACTAGCCCACATTCTATAGTAACACTAGTCCACATTCTATAGTAACACTAGTCCACATTCTATAGTAACACTAGTCCACATTCTATAGTAACACTAGTCCACATTCTATAGTAACACTAGTCCACATTCTATAGTAACACTAGTCCACATTCTATAGTAACACTAGTCCACATTCTATAGTTACACTAGCCCACATTCTATAGTGACACTAGTCCACATTCTATAGTGACACTAGTCCACATTCTATAGTGACACTAGTCCACATTCTGTAGTGACACTAGTCCACATTCTATAGTAACACTAGCCCACATTCTATAGTGACACTAGTCCACATTCTATAGTAACACTAGCCCACATTCTATAGTAACACTAGCCCACATTCTATAGTAACACTAGCCCACATTCTATAGTAACACTAGCCCACATTCTATAGTAACACTAGCCCACATTGTATAGTAACACTAGTCCACATTCTATAGTGACACTAGTCCACATTCTATAGTGACACTAGTCCACATTCTATAGTGACACTAGTCCACATTCTATAGTGACACTAGTCCACATTCTATAGTAACACTAGCCCACATTCTATAGTAACACTAGCCCACATTCTATAGTAACACTAGCCCACATTCTATAGTAACACTAGCCCACATTCTATAGTAACATTATTCCACATTCTATAGTAACACTAGTCCACATTCTATAGTAACACTAGTCCACATTCTATAGTAACACTAGTCCACATTCTATAGTAACACTAGTCCGCATTCTATAGTAACACTAGCCCGCATTCTATAGTAACACTAGCCCGCATTCTATAGTAACACTAGTCCATATTCTATAGTAACACTAGCCCACATTCTATAGTAACACTAGCCCACATTCTATAGTAACACTAGCCCACATTCTATAGTAACATTAGTCCACATTCTATAGTAATACTAACCCACATTCTGAAGTAACACTAGTCCACATTCTATAGTAACACTAGTCCACATTCTATAGTAACACTAGTCCACATTCTATAGTAACACTAGTCCGCATTCTATAGTAATTCTAGCCCACATTCTATAGTAATACTAGCCCACATAGTAACACTAGTCCATATTCTATAGTAACACTAGCCCACATTCTATAGTAATTCTAGCCCACATAGTAACACTAGTCCACATTCTATAGTAATACTAGCCCACATTCTATAGTAACACTAGCCCACATTCTATAGTAACACTAGCCCACATTCTATAGTAACACTAGCCCACATTCTATAGTAACACTAGCCCACATTCTATAGTAACACTAGTCCACATTCTATAGTAACACTAGTCCACATTCTTTAGTAACACTAGTCCACATTCTATAGTAACACTAGTCCACATTATATAGTAACACTAGTCCACATTCTATAGTAATACTAGCCCACATTCTATAGTAACACTAGCCCACATTCTATAGTAACACTAGCCCACATTCTATAGTAACACTAGTCCACATTCTATAGTAACACTAGTCCACATTCTATAGTAACACTAGTCCACATTCTATAGTAACACTAGTCCACATTCTATAGTAACACTAGTCACATTCTATAGTAATACTATCCCACATTCTATAGTAATACTAGCCCACATTCTATAGTAACACTAGCCCACATTCTATAGTAACACTAGCCCACATTCTATAGTGACACTAGTCCACATTCTATAGTGACACTAGTCCACATTCTATAGTGACACTAGTCCACATTCTATAGTAACACTAGCCCACATTCTATAGTAACACTAGCCCACATTCTATAGTAACACTAGTCCGCATTCTATAGTAACACTAGCCCGCATTCTATAGTAACACTAGCCCGCATTCTATAGTAACACTAGTCCATATTCTATAGTAACACTAGCCCACATTCTATAGTAACACTAGCCCACATTCTATAGTAACACTAGCCCACATTCTATAGTAACATTAGTCCACATTCTATAGTAATACTAACCCACATTCTGAAGTAACACTAGTCCACATTCTATAGTAACACTAGTCCACATTCTATAGTAACACTAGTCCACATTCTATAGTAACACTAGTCCGCATTCTATAGTAACACTAGCCCACATTCTATAGTAACACTAGCCCACATTCTATAGTAACACTAGCCCACATTCTATAGTAACATTAGTCCACATTCTATAGTAATACTAACCCACATTCTGAAGTAACACTAGTCCACATTCTATAGTAACACTAGTCCACATTCTATAGTAACACTAGTCCACATTCTATAGTAACACTAGTCCGCATTCTATAGTAATTCTAGCCCACATTCTATAGTAATACTAGCCCACATAGTAACACTAGTCCATATTCTATAGTAACACTAGCCCACATTCTATAGTAATTCTAGCCCACATAGTAACACTAGTCCACATTCTATAGTAATACTAGCCCACATTCTATAGTAACACTAGCCCACATTCTATAGTAACACTAGCCCACATTCTATAGTAACACTAGCCCACATTCTATAGTAACACTAGCCCACATTCTATAGTAACACTAGTCCACATTCTATAGTAACACTAGTCCACATTCTTTAGTAACACTAGTCCACATTCTATAGTAACACTAGTCCACATTATATAGTAACACTAGTCCACATTCTATAGTAATACTAGCCCACATTCTATAGTAACACTAGCCCACATTCTATAGTAACACTAGCCCACATTCTATAGTAACACTAGTCCACATTCTATAGTAACACTAGTCCACATTCTATAGTAACACTAGTCCACATTCTATAGTAACACTAGTCCACATTCTATAGTAACACTAGTCACATTCTATAGTAATACTATCCCACATTCTATAGTAATACTAGCCCACATTCTATAGTAACACTAGCCCACATTCTATAGTAACACTAGCCCACATTCTATAGTAACACTAGTCCACATTCTATAGTAACACTAGTCCACATTCTATAGTAACACTAGTCCACATTCTATAGTAACACTAGTCCACATTCTATAGTAACACTAGTCCACATTCTATAGTAACACTAGTCCACATTCTATAGTAACACTAGCCCACATTCTATAGTAACACTAGCCCACATTCTATTGTAACACTAGCCCACATTCTATAGTAACACTAGCCCACATTCTATAGTAACACTAGCCCACATTCTATAGTAACACTAGCCCACATTCTATAGTAACACTAGCCCACATTCTATAGTAACACTAGCCCACATTCTATAGTAACACTAGCCCACATTCTATAGTAACACTAGCCCACATTCTATAGTAACACTAGCCCACATTCTATAGTAACACTAGCCCACATTCTATAGTTACACTAGCCCACATTCTATAGTAACACTAGCCCACATTCTATAGTAACACTAGCCCACATTCTATAGTAACACTAGCCCACATTCTATAGTGACACTAGCCCACATTCTATAGTGACACTAGTCCACATTCTATAGTGACACTAGTCCACATTCTATAGTGACACTAGTCCACATTCTATAGTGACACTAGTCCACATTCTATAGTAACACTAGCCCAAATTCTATAGTAACACTAGTCCACATTCTATAGTAACATTAGTCCACATTCTATAGTAATACTAGCCCACATTCTGAAGTAACACTAGTCCACATTCTATAGTAACACTAGTCCACATTCTATAGTGACACTAGTCCACATTCTATAGTGAACCTAGTCCACATTCTATAGTGAACCTAGTCCACATTCTATAGTGACACTAGTCCACATTCTATAGTGACACTAGTCCACATTCTATAGTAACACTAGCCCACATTCTATAGTAACACTAGCCCACATTCTATAGTAACACTAGCCCACATTCTATAGTAACACTAGCCCACATTCTATAGTAACACTAGCCCACATTCTATAGTAACACTAGCCCACATTCTATAGTAATACTAGCCCACATTCTGAAGTAACACTAGTCCACATTCTATAGTAACACTAGTCCACATTCTATAGTAACACTAGTCCGCATTCTATAGTAACACTAGTCCATATTCTATAGTAACACTAGCCCACATTCTATAGTAATACTAGCCCACATAGTAACACTAGTCCATATTCTATAGTAACACTAGCCCACATTCTATAGTAATTCTAGCCCACATAGTAACACTAGTCCACATTCTATAGTAACACTAGCCCACATTCTATAGTAACACTAGCCCACATTCTATAGTAACACTAGCCCACATTCTATAGTAACACTAGCCCACATTCTATAGTAACACTAGCCCACATTCTATAGTAATACTAGCCCACATTCTGAAGTAACACTAGTCCACATTCTATAGTAACACTAGTCCACATTCTATAGTAACACTAGTCCGCATTCTATAGTAACACTAGTCCATATTCTATAGTAACACTAGCCCACATTCTATAGTAATACTAGCCCACATAGTAACACTAGTCCATATTCTATAGTAACACTAGCCCACATTCTATAGTAATTCTAGCCCACATAGTAACACTAGTCCACATTCTATAGTAACACTAGCCCACATTCTATAGTAACACTAGCCCACATTCTATAGTAACACTAGCCCACATTCTATAGTAACACTAGCCCACATTCTATAGTAACACTAGCCCACATTCTATAGTAACACTAGTCCACATTCTTTAGTAACACTAGTCCACATTCTATAGTAACACTAGTCCACATTCTATAGTAACACTAGTCCACATTCTATAGTAATACTAGCCCACATTCTATAGTAACACTAGCCCACATTCTATAGTAACACTAGCCCACATTCTATAGTAACACTAGTCCACATTCTATAGTAACACTAGTCCACATTCTATAGTAACACTAGTCCACATTCTATAGTAACACTAGTCACATTCTATAGTAATACTATCCCACATTCTATAGTAATACTATCCCACATTCTATAGTAACACTAGCCCAAATTCTATAGTAACACTAGCCCACATTCTATAGTAACACTAGTCCACATTCTATAGTAACACTAGTCCACATTCTATAGTAACACTAGTCCACATTCTATAGTAAAACTAGTCCACATTCTATAGTAACACTAGTCCACATTCTATAGTAACACTAGTCCACATTCTATAGTAACACTAGCCCACATTCTATTGTAACACTAGCCCACATTCTATAGTAACACTAGCCCACATTCTATAGTAACACTAGCCCACATTCTATAGTAACACTAGTCCACATTCTATAGTAACACTAGTCCACATTCTATAGTAACACTAGTCCACATTCTATAGTAACACTAGTCCACATTCTATAGTAACACTAGTCCACATTCTATAGTAACACTAGTCCACATTCTATAGTAACACTAGTCCACATTCTATAGTAACACTAGCCCACATTCTATTGTAACACTAGCCCACATTCTATAGTAACACTAGCCCACATTCTATAGTAACACTAGCCCACATTCTATAGTAACACTAGCCCACATTCTATAGTAACACTAGCCCACATTCTATAGTAACACTTGCCCACATTCTATAGTAACACTAGCCCACATTCTATAGTAACACTAGCCCACATTCTATAGTAACACTAGCCCACATTCTATAGTAACACTAGCCCACATTCTATAGTTACACTAGCCCACATTCTATAGTAACACTAGCCCACATTCTATAGTGACACTAGTCCACATTCTATAGTGACACTAGTCCACATTCTATAGTGACACTAGTCCACATTCTATAGTGACACTAGTCCACATTCTATAGTGACACTAGTCCACATTCTATAGTGACACTAGTCCACATTCTATAGTGACACTAGTCCACATTCTATAGTAACATTAGTCCACATTCTATAGTAATACTAGCCCACATTCTGAAGTAACACTAGTCCACATTCTATAGTAACACTAGTCCGCATTCTATAGTAACACTAGTCCGCATTCTATAGTAACTCTAGCCCACATTCTATAGTAACACTAGTCCACATTCTATAGTAACACTAGCCCACATTCTATAGTAATACTAGCCCACATAGTAACACTAGTCCACATTCTATAGTAACACTAGCCCACATTCTATAGTAATTCTAGCCCACATAGTAACACTAGTCCACATTCTTTAGTAATACTAGCCCACTTTCTATAGTAACACTAGCCCACATTCTATAGTAACACTAGCCCACATTCTATAGTAACACTAGCCCACATTCTATAGTAACACTAGCCCACATTCTATAGTAACACTAGTCCACATTCAATAGTAACACTAGTCCACATTCTATAGTAACACTAGTCCACATTCTATAGTAACACTAGTCCACATTCTATAGTAACACTAGTCCACATTCTATAGAAACACTAGTCCACATTCTATAGTAACACTAGTCCACATTCTATAGTAACACTAGTCCACATTCTATAGTAACACTAGTCCACATTCTATAGTAACACTAGCCCACATTCTATAGTAACGCTAGCCCACATTCTATAGTAACGCTAGTCCACATTCTATAGTAACACTAGTCCACATTCTATAGTAACACTAGCCCACATTCTATAGTAACACTAGCCCACATTCTATAGTAACACTAGCCCACATTCTATAGTAACACTTGCCCACATTCTATAGTAACACTAGCCCACATTCTATAGTAACACTAGCCCACATTCTATAGTAACACTAGCCCACATTCTATAGTAACACTAGCCCACATTCTATAGTTACACTAGCCCACATTCTATAGTAACACTAGCCCACATTCTATAGTAACACTAGTCCACATTCTATAGTGACACTAGTCCACATTCTATAGTGACACTAGTCCACATTCTATAGTGACACTAGTCCACATTCTATAGTGACACTAGTCCACATTCTATAGTGACACTAGTCCACATTCTATAGTAACATTAGTCCACATTCTATAGTAATACTAGCCCACATTCTGAAGTAACACTAGTCCACATTCTATAGTAACACTAGTCCGCATTCTATAGTAACACTAGTCCGCATTCTATAGTAACTCTAGCCCACATTCTATAGTAACACTAGTCCACATTCTATAGTAACACTAGCCCACATTCTATAGTAATACTAGCCCACATAGTAACACTAGTCCACATTCTATAGTAACACTAGCCCACATTCTATAGTAATTCTAGCCCACATAGTAACACTAGTCCACATTCTTTAGTAATACTAGCCCACTTTCTATAGTAACACTAGCCCACATTCTATAGTAACACTAGCCCACATTCTATAGTAACACTAGCCCACATTCTATAGTAACACTAGCCCACATTCTATAGTAACACTAGTCCACATTCAATAGTAACACTAGTCCACATTCTATAGTAACACTAGTCCACATTCTATAGTAACACTAGTCCACATTCTATAGTAACACTAGTCCACATTCTATAGAAACACTAGTCCACATTCTATAGTAACACTAGTCCACATTCTATAGTAACACTAGTCCACATTCTATAGTAACACTAGTCCACATTCTATAGTAACACTAGCCCACATTCTATAGTAACGCTAGCCCACATTCTATAGTAACGCTAGTCCACATTCTATAGTAACACTAGTCCACATTCTATAGTAACACTAGTCCACATTCTATAGTAACACTAGTCCACATTCTATAGTGACACTAGTCCACATTCTATAGTGACACTAGTCCACATTCTATAGTGACACTAGTCCACATTCTATAGTGACACTAGCCCACATTCTATAGTAACACTAGCCCACATTCTATAGTAACACTAGCCCACATTCTATAGTAACACTAGCCCACATTCTATAGTAACACTAGTCCACATTCTATAGTAATACTAGCCCACATTCTGAAGTAACACTAGTCCACATTCTATAGTAACACTAGTCCACATTCTATAGTAACACTAGTCCTCATTCTATAGTAACACTAGTCCATATTCTATAGTAACACTAGCCCACATTCTATAGTAATACTAGCCCACATAGTAACACTAGTCCATATTCTATAGTAACACTAGCCCACATTCTATATTAATTCTAGCCCACATAGTAACACTAGTCCACATTCTATAGTAATACTAGCCCACATTCTATAGTAACACTAGCCCACATTCTATAGTAACACTAGCCCACATTCTATAGTAACACTAGCCCACATTCTATAGTAACACTAGTCCACATTCTATAGTAACACTAGTCCACATTCTATATTAACACTAGTCCACATTCTATAGTAATACTAGCACACATTCTATAGTAACACTAGCCCACATTCTATAGTAACACTAGCCCACATTCTATAGTAACACTAGCCCACATTCTATAGTAACACTAGTCCACATTCTATAGTAACACTAGTCCACATTCTATAGTAACACTAGTCCACATTCTATAGTAACACTAGTCACATTCTATAGTAATACTATCCCACATTCTATAGTAATACTATCCCACATTCTATAGTAACACTAGCCCACATTCTATAGTAACACTAGCCCACATTCTATAGTAACACTAGCCCACATTCTATAGTAACACTAGTCCACATTCTATAGTAACACTAGTCCACATTCTATAGTAACACTAGTCCACATTCTATAGTAACACTAGTCCACATTCTATAGTAACACTAGTCCACATTCTATAGTAACACTAGTCCACATTCTATAGTAACACTAGCCCACATTCTATTGTAACACTAGCCCACATTCTATAGTAACACTAGCCCACATTCTATAGTAACACTAGCCCACATTCTATAGTAACACTAGCCCACATTCTATAGTAACACTAGCCCACATTCTATAGTAACACTAGTCCACATTCTTTAGTAACACTAGTCCACATTCTATAGTAACACTAGTCCACATTCTATAGTAACACTAGTCCACATTCTATAGTAACACTAGCCCACATTCTATAGTAACACTAGCCCACATTCTATAGTAACACTAGCCCACATTCTATAGTAACACTAGCCCACATTCTATAGTAACACTAGTCCACATTCTATAGTAACACTAGTCCACATTCTATAGTAACACTAGTCCACATTCTATTGTAACACTAGCCCACATTCTATAGTAACACTAGCCCACATTCTATAGTAACACTAGCCCACATTCTATAGTAACACTAGCCCACATTCTATAGTAACACTAGCCCACATTCTATAGTAACACTAGCCCACATTCTATAGTAACACTAGCCCACATTCTATAGTAACACTAGCCCACATTCTATAGTAACACTAGCCCACATTCTATAGTAACACTAGCCCACATTCTATAGTTACACTAGCCCACATTCTATAGTAACACTAGCCCACATTCTATAGTAACACTAGCCCACATTCTATAGTAACACTAGCCCACATTCTATAGTAACACTAGTCCACATTCTATAGTGACACTAGTCCACATTCTATAGTGACACTAGTCCACATTCTATAGTGAAACTAGTCCACATTCTATAGTGACACTAGTCCACATTCTATAGTAACACTAGCCCACATTCTATAGTAACACTAGTCCACATTCTATAGTAACATTAGTCCACATTCTATAGTAATACTAGCCCACATTCTGAAGTAACACTAGTCCACATTCTATAGTAACACTAGTCCACATTCTATAGTAACACTAGTCCGCATTCTATAGTAACTCTAGCCCACATTCTATAGTAACACTAGTCCACATTCTATAGTAACACTAGCCCACATTCTATAGTAATACTAGCCCACATAGTAACACTAGTCCACATTCTATAGTAACACTAGCCCACATTCTATAGTAATTCTAGCCCACATAGTAACACTAGTCCACATTCTTTAGTAATACTAGCCCACTTTCTATAGTAACACTAGCCCACATTCTATAGTAACACTAGCCCACATTCTATAGTAACACTAGCCCACATTCTATAGTAACACTAGTCCACATTCTATAGTAACACTAGTCCACATTCTATAGTAACACTAGTCCACATTCTATAGTAACACTAGTCCACATTCTATAGTAACACTAGTCCACATTCTATAGTAACGCTAGCCCACATTCTATAGTAACGCTAGCCCACATTCTATAGTAACGCTAGTCCACATTCTATAGTAACACTAGTCCACATTCTATAGTAACACTAGTCCACATTCTATAGTAACACTAGTCACATTCTATAGTAATACTATCCCACATTCTATAGTAATACTAGCCCACATTCTATAGTAACACTAGCCCACATTCTATAGTAACACTAGCCCACATTCTATAGTAACACTAGCCCACATTCTATAGTAACACTAGCCCACATTCTATAGTAACACTAGCCCACATTCTATAGTAACACTAGCCCACATTCTATAGTAACACTAGCCCACATTCTATAGTAACACTAGTCCACATTCTATAGTAACACTAGTCCACATTCTATAGTAACACTAGCCCACATTCTATAGTAACACTAGCCCACATTCTATAGTAACACTAGCCCACATTCTATAGTAACACTAGCCCACATTCTATAGTAACACTAGCCCACATTCTATAGTAACACTAGTCCACATTCTATAGTAACACTAGTCCACATTCTATAGTAACACTAGCCCACATTCTATAGTAACATTAGTCCACATTCTATAGTAATACTAGCCCACATTCTGAAGTAACACTAGTCCACATTCTATAGTAACACTAGTCCATATTCTATAGTAACACTAGCCCACATTCTATAGTAATACTAGCCCACATAGTAACACTAGTCCATATTCTATAGTAACACTAGCCCACATTCTATAGTAATTCTAGCCCACATAGTAACACTAGTCCACATTCTATAGTAATACTAGCCCACATTCTATAGTAACACTAGCCCACATTCTATAGTAACACTAGCCCACATTCTATAGTAACACTAGCCCACATTCTATAGTAATACTAGTCCACATTCTTTAGTAACACTAGTCCACATTCTATAGTAACACTAGTCCACATTCTATAGTAACACTAGTCCACATTCTATAGTAACACTAGCCTACATTCTATAGCAACAAATGCCCATATTCTATAGTAACACTAGTCCACATTCTATAGTAACACTAGTCCACATTCTATAGTAACACTAGTCCACATTCTATAGTAACACTAGTCACATTCTATAGTAACACTATCCCACATTCTATAGTAATACTATCCCACATTCTATAGTAACACTAGCCCACATTCTATAGTAACACTAGTCCACATTCTATAGTAACACTAGTCCACATTCTATAGTAACACTAGTCCACATTCTATAGTAACACTAGTCCACATTCTATAGTAACACTAGTCCACATTCTATAGTAACACTAGCCCACATTCTATAGTAACACTAGCCCACATTCTATAGTAACACTAGCCCACATTCTATAGTAACACTAGTCCACATTCTATAGTAACACTAGTCCACATTCTATAGTAACACTAGTCCACATTCTATAGTAACACTAGTCACATTCTATAGTAATACTATCCCACATTCTATAGTAATACTATCCCACATTCTATAGTAACACTAGTCCACATTCTATAGTAACACTAGTCACATTCTATAGTAATACTATCCCACATTCTATAGTAATACTAGTCCACATTCTTTAGTAACACTAGTCCACATTCTATAGTAACACTAGTCCACATTCTATAGTAACACTAGTCCACATTCTATAGTAACACTAGCCTACATTCTATAGCAACAAATGCCCATATTCTATAGTAACACTAGTCCACATTCTATAGTAACACTAGTCCACATTCTATAGTAACACTAGTCCACATTCTATAGTAACACTAGTCACATTCTATAGTAACACTATCCCACATTCTATAGTAATACTATCCCACATTCTATAGTAACACTAGCCCACATTCTATAGTAACACTAGTCCACATTCTATAGTAACACTAGTCCACATTCTATAGTAACACTAGTCCACATTCTATAGTAACACTAGTCCACATTCTATAGTAACACTAGTCCACATTCTATAGTAACACTAGCCCACATTCTATAGTAACACTAGCCCACATTCTATAGTAACACTAGCCCACATTCTATAGTAACACTAGTCCACATTCTATAGTAACACTAGTCCACATTCTATAGTAACACTAGTCCACATTCTATAGTAACACTAGTCACATTCTATAGTAATACTATCCCACATTCTATAGTAATACTATCCCACATTCTATAGTAACACTAGTCCACATTCTATAGTAACACTAGTCACATTCTATAGTAATACTATCCCACATTCTATAGTAATACTATCCCACATTCTATAGTAACACTAGCCCACATTCTATTGTAACACTAGCCCACATTCTATAGTAACACTAGCCCACATTCTATAGTAACACTAGCCCACATTCTATAGTAACACTAGCCCACATTCTATAGTAACACTAGCCCACATTCTATAGTAACACTAGCCCACATTCTATAGTAAGACTAGCCCACATTCTATAGTAACACTAGCCCACATTCTATAGTAACACTAGCCCACATTCTATAGTAACACTAGCCCACATTCTATAGTTACACTAGCCCACATTCTATAGTAACACTAGCCCACATTCTATAGTAACACTAGCCCACATTCTATAGTAACACTAGCCCACATTCTATAGTAACACTAGCCCACATTCTATAGTAACACTAGCCCACATTCTATAGTAACACTAGCCCACATTCTATAGTGACACTAGTCCACATTCTATAGTGACACTAGTCCACATTCTATAGTGACACTAGTCCACATTCTATAGTGACACTAGTCCACATTCTATAGTGACACTAGTCCACATTCTATAGTAACACTAGCCCACATTCTATAGTAACACTAGTCCACATTCTATAGTAACATTAGTCCACATTCTATAGTAACACTAGTCCACATTCTGAAGTAACACTAGCCCACATTCTATAGTAATTCTAGCCCACATAGTAACACTAGTCCACATTCTTTAGTAATACTAGCCCACTTTCTATAGTAACACTAGCCCACATTCTATAGTAACACTAGCCCACATTCTATAGTAACACTAGCCCACATTCTATAGTAACACTAGTCCACATTCTATAGTAACACTAGTCCACATTCTATAGTAACACTAGTCCACATTCTATAGTAACACTAGTCCACATTCTATAGTAACACTAGTCCACATTCTATAGTAACACTAGTCCACATTCTATAGTAACACTAGTCCACATTCTATAGTAACACTAGTCCACATTCTATAGTAACACTAGTCCACATTCTATAGTAACACTAGTCCACATTCTATAATAACGCTAGCCCACATTCTATAGTAACGCTAGCCCACATTCTATAGTAACGCTAGTCCACATTCTATAGTAACGCTAGTCCACATTCTATAGTAACGCTAGTCCACATTCTATAGTAACGCTAGTCCACATTCTATAGTAACACTAGTCCACATTCTATAGTAACACTAGTCACATTCTATAGTAACACTATCCCACATTCTATAGTAATACTATCCCACATTCTATAGTAACACTAGCCCACATTCTATAGTAACACTAGTCCACATTCTATAGTAACACTAGTCCACATTCTATAGTAACACTAGTCCACATTCTATAGTAACACTAGTCCACATTCTATAGTAACACTAGTCCACATTCTATAGTAACACTAGCCCACATTCTATAGTAACACTAGCCCACATTCTATAGTAACACTAGCCCACATTCTATAGTAACACTAGTCCACATTCTATAGTAACACTAGTCCACATTCTATAGTAACACTAGTCCACATTCTATAGTAACACTATTCACATTCTATAGTAATACTATCCCACATTCTATAGTAACACTAGTCACATTCTATAGTAATACTATCCCACATTCTATAGTAATACTATCCCACATTCTATAGTAACACTAGCCCACATTCTATTGTAACACTAGCCCACATTCTATAGTAACACTAGCCCACATTCTATAGTAACACTAGCCCACATTCTATAGTGACACTAGTCCACATTCTATAGTAACACTAGCCCACATTCTATAGTAACACTAGCCCACATTCTATAGTAACACTAGCCCACATTCTATAGTAACACTAGCCCACATTCTATAGTAACACTAGCCCACATTGTATAGTAACACTAGTCCACATTCTATAGTGACACTAGTCCACATTCTATAGTAACACTAGCCCACATTCTATAGTAACACTAGTCCACATTCTATAGTAACACTAGTCCACATTCTATAGTAACACTAGTCCACATTCTATAATAACGCTAGCCCACATTCTATAGTAACGCTAGCCCACATTCTATAGTAACGCTAGTCCACATTCTATAGTAACGCTAGTCCACATTCTATAGTAACGCTAGTCCACATTCTATAGTAACACTAGTCACATTCTATAGTAATACTATCCCACATTCTATAGTAATACTAGCCCACATTCTATAGTAACACTAGCCCACATTCTATAGTAACACTAGCCCACATTCTATAGTAACACTAGCCCACATTCTATAGTAACACTAGCCCACATTCTATAGTAACACTAGCCCACATTCTATAGTGACACTAGTCCACATTCTATAGTAACACTAGCCCACATTCTATAGTAACATTAGCCCACATTCTATAGTAACACTAGCCCACATTCTATAGTAACACTAGCCCACATTCTATAGTAACACTAGCCCACATTGTATAGTAACACTAGTCCACATTCTATAGTGACACTAGTCCACATTCTATAGTGACACTAGTCCACATTCTATAGTGACACTAGTCCACATTCTATAGTGACACTAGTCCACATTCTATAGTAACACTAGCCCACATTCTATAGTAACACTAGCCCACATTCTATAGTAACACTAGCCCACATTCTATAGTAACACTAGCCCACATTCTATAGTAACATTATTCCACATTCTATAGTAACACTAGTCCACATTCTATAGTAACACTAGTCCACATTCTATAGTAACACTAGTCCACATTCTATAGTAACACTAGTCCGCATTCTATAGTAACACTAGCCCGCATTCTATAGTAACACTAGTCCATATTCTATAGTAACACTAGCCCACATTCTATAGTAACACTAGCCCACATTCTATAGTAACACTAGCCCACATTCTATAGTAACATTAGTCCACATTCTATAGTAATACTAACCCACATTCTGAAGTAACACTAGTCCACATTCTATAGTAACACTAGTCCACATTCTATAGTAACACTAGTCCACATTCTATAGTAACACTAGTCCGCATTCTATAGTAATTCTAGCCCACATTCTATAGTAACACTAGTCCATATTCTATAGTAACACTAGCCCACATTCTATAGTAATACTAGCCCACATAGTAACACTAGTCCATATTCTATAGTAACACTAGCCCACATTCTATAGTAATTCTAGCCCACATAGTAACACTAGTCCACATTCTATAGTAATACTAGCCCACATTCTATAGTAACACTAGCCCACATTCTATAGTAACACTAGCCCACATTCTATAGTAACACTAGCCCACATTCTATAGTAACACTAGCCCACATTCTATAGTAACACTAGTCCACATTCTATAGTAACACTAGTCCACATTCTTTAGTAACACTAGTCCACATTCTATAGTAACACTAGTCCACATTATATAGTAACACTAGTCCACATTCTATAGTAATACTAGCCCACATTCTATAGTAACACTAGCCCACATTCTATAGTAACACTAGCCCACATTCTATAGTAACACTAGTCCACATTCTATAGTAACACTAGTCCACATTCTATAGTAACACTAGTCCACATTCTATAGTAACACTAGTCCACATTCTATAGTAACACTAGTCACATTCTATAGTAATACTATCCCACATTCTATAGTAATACTAGCCCACATTCTATAGTAACACTAGCCCACATTCTATAGTAACACTAGCCCACATTCTATAGTAACACTAGTCCACATTCTATAGTAACACTAGTCCACATTCTATAGTAACACTAGTCCACATTCTATAGTAACACTAGTCCACATTCTATAGTAACACTAGTCCACATTCTATAGTAACACTAGTCCACATTCTATAGTAACACTAGCCCACATTCTATAGTAACACTAGCCCACATTCTATTGTAACACTAGCCCACATTCTATAGTAACACTAGCCCACATTCTATAGTAACACTAGCCCACATTCTATAGTAACACTAGCCCACATTCTATAGTAACACTAGCCCACATTCTATAGTAACACTAGCCCACATTCTATAGTAACACTAGCCCACATTCTATAGTAACACTAGCCCACATTCTATAGTAACACTAGCCCACATTCTATAGTAACACTAGCCCACATTCTATAGTAACACTAGCCCACATTCTATAGTAACACTAGCCCACATTCTATAGTTACACTAGCCCACATTCTATAGTAACACTAGCCCACATTCTATAGTAACACTAGCCCACATTCTATAGTAACACTAGCCCACATTCTATAGTGACACTAGCCCACATTCTATAGTGACACTAGTCCACATTCTATAGTGACACTAGTCCACATTCTATAGTGACACTAGTCCACATTCTATAGTGACACTAGTCCACATTCTATAGTGACACTAGCCCAAATTCTATAGTAACACTAGTCCACATTCTATAGTAACATTAGTCCACATTCTATAGTAATACTAGCCCACATTCTGAAGTAACACTAGTCCACATTCTATAGTAACACTAGTCCACATTCTATAGTGACACTAGTCCACATTCTATAGTGAACCTAGTCCACATTCTATAGTGAACCTAGTCCACATTCTATAGTGACACTAGTCCACATTCTATAGTGACACTAGTCCACATTCTATAGTAACACTAGCCCACATTCTATAGTAACACTAGCCCACATTCTATAGTAACACTAGCCCACATTCTATAGTAACACTAGCCCACATTCTATAGTAACACTAGCCCACATTCTATAGTAACACTAGCCCACATTCTATAGTAATACTAGCCCACATTCTGAAGTAACACTAGTCCACATTCTATAGTAACACTAGTCCACATTCTATAGTAACACTAGTCCGCATTCTATAGTAACACTAGTCCATATTCTATAGTAACACTAGCCCACATTCTATAGTAATACTAGCCCACATAGTAACACTAGTCCATATTCTATAGTAACACTAGCCCACATTCTATAGTAATTCTAGCCCACATAGTAACACTAGTCCACATTCTATAGTAACACTAGCCCACATTCTATAGTAACACTAGCCCACATTCTATAGTAACACTAGTCCATATTCTATAGTAACACTAGCCCACATTCTATAGTAATACTAGCCCACATAGTAACACTAGTCCATATTCTATAGTAACACTAGCCCACATTCTATAGTAATTCTAGCCCACATAGTAACACTAGTCCACATTCTATAGTAACACTAGCCCACATTCTATAGTAACACTAGCCCACATTCTATAGTAACACTAGCCCACATTCTATAGTAACACTAGCCCACATTCTATAGTAACACTAGCCCACATTCTATAGTAACACTAGCCCACATTCTATAGTAACACTAGCCCACATTCTATAGTAACACTAGCCCACATTCTATAGTAACACTAGCCCACATTCTATAGTAACACTAGCCCACATTCTATAGTAACACTAGCCCACATTCTATAGTAACACTAGTCCACATTCTATAGTAACACTAGTCCACATTCTATAGTAACACTAGTCCACATTCTATAGTAACACTAGTCCACATTCTATAGTAACACTAGTCCACATTCTATAGTAACACTAGTCCACATTCTATAGTAACACTAGTCCACATTCTATAGTAACACTAGTCCACATTCTATAGTTACACTAGCCCACATTCTATAGTGACACTAGTCCACATTCTATAGTGACACTAGTCCACATTCTATAGTGACAATAGTCCACATTCTGTAGTGACACTAGTCCACATTCTATAGTAACACTAGCCCACATTCTATAGTGACACTAGTCCACATTCTATAGTAACACTAGCCCACATTCTATAGTAACACTAGCCCACATTCTATAGTAACACTAGCCCACATTCTATAGTAACACTAGCCCACATTCTATAGTAACACTAGCCCACATTGTATAGTAACACTAGTCCACATTCTATAGTGACACTAGTCCACATTCTATAGTGACACTAGTCCACATTCTATAGTGACACTAGTCCACATTCTATAGTGACACTAGTCCACATTCTATAGTAACACTAGCCCACATTCTATAGTAACACTAGCCCACATTCTATAGTAACACTAGCCCACATTCTATAGTAACACTAGCCCACATTCTATAGTAACATTATTCCACATTCTATAGTAACACTAGTCCACATTCTATAGTAACACTAGTCCACATTCTATAGTAACACTAGTCCACATTCTATAGTAACACTAGTCCGCATTCTATAGTAACACTAGCCCGCATTCTATAGTAACACTAGTCCATATTCTATAGTAACACTAGCCCACATTCTATAGTAACACTAGCCCACATTCTATAGTAACACTAGCCCACATTCTATAGTAACATTAGTCCACATTCTATAGTAATACTAACCCACATTCTGAAGTAACACTAGTCCACATTCTATAGTAACACTAGTCCACATTCTATAGTAACACTAGTCCACATTCTATAGTAACACTAGTCCGCATTCTATAGTAATTCTAGCCCACATTCTATAGTAACACTAGTCCATATTCTATAGTAACACTAGCCCACATTCTATAGTAATACTAGCCCACATAGTAACACTAGTCCATATTCTATAGTAACACTAGCCCACATTCTATAGTAATTCTAGCCCACATAGTAACACTAGTCCACATTCTATAGTAATACTAGCCCACATTCTATAGTAACACTAGCCCACATTCTATAGTAACACTAGCCCACATTCTATAGTAACACTAGCCCACATTCTATAGTAACACTAGCCCACATTCTATAGTAACACTAGTCCACATTCTATAGTAACACTAGTCCACATTCTTTAGTAACACTAGTCCACATTCTATAGTAACACTAGTCCACATTATATAGTAACACTAGTCCACATTCTATAGTAATACTAGCCCACATTCTATAGTAACACTAGCCCACATTCTATAGTAACACTAGCCCACATTCTATAGTAACACTAGTCCACATTCTATAGTAACACTAGTCCACATTCTATAGTAACACTAGTCCACATTCTATAGTAACACTAGTCCACATTCTATAGTAACACTAGTCCACATTCTATAGTAACACTAGTCCACATTCTATAGTAACACTAGCCCACATTCTATAGTAACACTAGCCCACATTCTATTGTAACACTAGCCCACATTCTATAGTAACACTAGCCCACATTCTATAGTAACACTAGCCCACATTCTATAGTAACACTAGCCCACATTCTATAGTAACACTAGCCCACATTCTATAGTAACACTAGCCCACATTCTATAGTAACACTAGCCCACATTCTATAGTAACACTAGCCCACATTCTATAGTAACACTAGCCCACATTCTATAGTAACACTAGCCCACATTCTATAGTTACACTAGCCCACATTCTATAGTAACACTAGCCCACATTCTATAGTAACACTAGCCCACATTCTATAGTAACACTAGCCCACATTCTATAGTGACACTAGCCCACATTCTATAGTGACACTAGTCCACATTCTATAGTGACACTAGTCCACATTCTATAGTGACACTAGTCCACATTCTATAGTGACACTAGTCCACATTCTATAGTAACACTAGCCCAAATTCTATAGTAACACTAGTCCACATTTTATAGTAACATTAGTCCACATTCTATAGTAATACTAGCCCACATTCTGAAGTAACACTAGTCCACATTCTATAGTAACACTAGTCCACATTCTATAGTGACACTAGTCCACATTCTATAGTGAACCTAGTCCACATTCTATAGTGAACCTAGTCCACATTCTATAGTGACACTAGTCCACATTCTATAGTGACACTAGTCCACATTCTATAGTAACACTAGCCCACATTCTATAGTAACACTAGCCCACATTCTATAGTAACACTAGCCCACATTCTATAGTAACACTAGCCCACATTCTATAGTAACACTAGCCCACATTCTATAGTAACACTAGCCCACATTCTATAGTAATACTAGCCCACATTCTGAAGTAACACTAGTCCACATTCTATAGTAACACTAGTCCACATTCTATAGTAACACTAGTCCGCATTCTATAGTAACACTAGTCCATATTCTATAGTAACACTAGCCCACATTCTATAGTAATACTAGCCCACATAGTAACACTAGTCCATATTCTATAGTAACACTAGCCCACATTCTATAGTAATTCTAGCCCACATAGTAACACTAGTCCACATTCTATAGTAACACTAGCCCACATTCTATAGTAACACTAGCCCACATTCTATAGTAACACTAGCCCACATTCTATAGTAACACTAGCCCACATTCTATAGTAACACTAGCCCACATTCTATAGTAATACTAGCCCACATTCTGAAGTAACACTAGTCCACATTCTATAGTAACACTAGTCCACATTCTATAGTAACACTAGTCCGCATTCTATAGTAACACTAGTCCATATTCTATAGTAACACTAGCCCACATTCTATAGTAATACTAGCCCACATAGTAACACTAGTCCATATTCTATAGTAACACTAGCCCACATTCTATAGTAATTCTAGCCCACATAGTAACACTAGTCCACATTCTATAGTAACACTAGCCCACATTCTATAGTAACACTAGCCCACATTCTATAGTAACACTAGCCCACATTCTATAGTAACACTAGCCCACATTCTATAGTAACACTAGCCCACATTCTATAGTAACACTAGTCCACATTCTTTAGTAACACTAGTCCACATTCTATAGTAACACTAGTCCACATTCTATAGTAACACTAGTCCACATTCTATAGTAATACTAGCCCACATTCTATAGTAACACTAGCCCACATTCTATAGTAACACTAGCCCACATTCTATAGTAACACTAGTCCACATTCTATAGTAACACTAGTCCACATTCTATAGTAACACTAGTCCACATTCTATAGTAACACTAGTCACATTCTATAGTAATACTATCCCACATTCTATAGTAATACTATCCCACATTCTATAGTAACACTAGCCCACATTCTATAGTAACACTAGCCCACATTCTATAGTAACACTAGTCCACATTCTATAGTAACACTAGTCCACATTCTATAGTAACACTAGTCCACATTCTATAGTAACACTAGTCCACATTCTATAGTAACACTAGTCCACATTCTATAGTAACACTAGTCCACATTCTATAGTAACACTAGCCCACATTCTATTGTAACACTAGCCCACATTCTATAGTAACACTAGCCCACATTCTATAGTAACACTAGCCCACATTCTATAGTAACACTAGTCCACATTCTATAGTAACACTAGTCCACATTCTATAGTAACACTAGTCCACATTCTATAGTAACACTAGTCCACATTCTATAGTAACACTAGTCCACATTCTATAGTAACACTAGTCCACATTCTATAGTAACACTAGTCCACATTCTATAGTAACACTAGCCCACATTCTATTGTAACACTAGCCCACATTCTATAGTAACACTAGCCCACATTCTATAGTAACACTAGCCCACATTCTATAGTAACACTAGCCCACATTCTATAGTAACACTAGCCCACATTCTATAGTAACACTTGCCCACATTCTATAGTAACACTAGCCCACATTCTATAGTAACACTAGCCCACATTCTATAGTAACACTAGCCCACATTCTATAGTAACACTAGCCCACATTCTATAGTTACACTAGCCCACATTCTATAGTAACACTAGCCCACATTCTATAGTAACACTAGTCCACATTCTATAGTGACACTAGTCCACATTCTATAGTGACACTAGTCCACATTCTATAGTGACACTAGTCCACATTCTATAGTGACACTAGTCCACATTCTATAGTGACACTAGTCCACATTCTATAGTGACACTAGTCCACATTCTATAGTAACATTAGTCCACATTCTATAGTAATACTAGCCCACATTCTGAAGTAACACTAGTCCACATTCTATAGTAACACTAGTCCGCATTCTATAGTAACACTAGTCCGCATTCTATAGTAACTCTAGCCCACATTCTATAGTAACACTAGTCCACATTCTATAGTAACACTAGCCCACATTCTATAGTAATACTAGCCCACATAGTAACACTAGTCCACATTCTATAGTAACACTAGCCCACATTCTATAGTAATTCTAGCCCACATAGTAACACTAGTCCACATTCTTTAGTAATACTAGCCCACTTTCTATAGTAACACTAGCCCACATTCTATAGTAACACTAGCCCACATTCTATAGTAACACTAGCCCACATTCTATAGTAACACTAGCCCACATTCTATAGTAACACTAGTCCACATTCAATAGTAACACTAGTCCACATTCTATAGTAACACTAGTCCACATTCTATAGTAACACTAGTCCACATTCTATAGTAACACTAGTCCACATTCTAAAGAAACACTAGTCCACATTCTATAGTAACACTAGTCCACATTCTATAGTAACACTAGTCCACATTCTATAGTAACACTAGTCCACATTCTATAGTAACACTAGCCCACATTCTATAGTAACGCTAGTCCACATTCTATAGTAACGCTAGTCCACATTCTATAGTAACACTAGTCACATTCTATAGTAATACTATCCCACATTCTATAGTAATACTAGCCCACATTCTAGAGTAACACTAGCCCACATTCTATAGTAACACTAGTCCACATTCTATAGTAACACTAGTCCGCATTCTATAGTAACTCTAGCCCACATTCTATAGTAACACTAGTCCACATTCTATAGTAACACTAGCCCACATTCTATAGTAATACTAGCCCACATAGTAACACTAGTCCACATTCTATAGTAACACTAGCCCACATTCTATAGTAATTCTAGCCCACTTTCTATAGTAACACTAGCCCACATTCTATAGTAACACTAGCCCACATTCTATAGTAACACTAGCCCACATTCTATAGTAACACTAGCCCACATTCTATAGTAACACTAGCCCACATTCTATAGTAACACTAGTCCACATTCAATAGTAACACTAGTCCACATTCTATAGTAACACTAGTCCACATTCTATAGTAACACTAGTCCACATTCTATAGTAACACTAGTCCACATTCTATAGAAACACTAGTCCACATTCTATAGTAACACTAGTCCACATTCTATAGTAACACTAGTCCACATTCTATAGTAACACTAGTCCACATTCTATAGTAACACTAGCCCACATTCTATAGTAACACTAGTCCACATTCTATAGTAACACTAGCCCACATTCTATAGTAACGCTAGTCCACATTCTATAGTAACGCTAGTCCACATTCTATAGTAACGCTAGTCCACATTCTATAGTAACACTAGTCACATTCTATAGTAATACTATCCCACATTCTATAGTAATACTAGCCCACATTCTAGAGTAACACTAGCCCACATTCTATAGTAACACTAGCCCACATTCTATAGTAACACTAGCCCACATTCTATAGTAACACTAGCCCACATTCTATAGTAACACTAGCCCACATTCTATAGTAACACTAGCCCACATTCTATAGTAACACTAGCCCACATTCTATAGTAACACTAGCCCACATTCTATAGTAACACTAGTCCACATTCTATAGTAACACTAGTCCACATTCTATAGTAACACTAGCCCACATTCTATAGTAACACTAGCCCACATTCTATAGTAACACTAGCCCACATTCTATAGTAACACTAGCCCACATTCTATAGTAACACTAGCCCACATTCTATAGTAACACTAGTCCACATTCTATAGTAACACTAGTCCACATTCTATAGTAACACTAGCCCACATTCTATAGTAACATTAGTCCACATTCTATAGTAATACTAGCCCACATTCTGAAGTAACACTAGTCCACATTCTATAGTAACACTAGTCCACATTCTATAGTAACACTAGTCCACATTCTATAGTGACACTAGTCCACATTCTATAGTAACACTAGTCCACATTCCAAAGTGACACTAGTCCACATTCTATAGTAACACTAGCCCACATTCTATAGTAACACTAGCCCACATTCTATAGTAACACTAGCCCACATTCTATAGTAACACTAGCCCACATTCTATAGTAACACTAGTCCACATTCTATAGTAACACTAGCCCACATTCTATAGTAACACTAGCCCACATTCTATAGTAACACTAGCCCACATTCTATAGTAACACTAGCCCACATTCTATAGTAACACTAGTCCACATTCTATAGTAACACTAGTCCACATTCTATAGTAACACTAGCCCACATTCTATAGTAATTCTAGCCCACATAGTAACACTAGTCCACATTCTTTAGTAATACTAGCCCACTTTCTATAGTAACACTAGCCCACATTCTATAGTAACACTAGCCCACATTCTATAGTAACACTAGCCCACATTCTATAGTAACACTAGTCCACATTCTATAGTAACACTAGTCCAGATTCTATAGTAACACTAGTCCACATTCTATAGTAACACTAGTCCACATTCTATAGTAACACTAGTCCACATTCTATAGTAACACTAGTCCACATTCTATAGTAACACTAGTCCACATTCTATAGTAACGCTAGCCCACATTCTATAGTAACGCTAGCCCACATTCTATAGTAACGCTAGCCCACATTCTATAGTAACGCTAGCCCACATTCTATAGTAACGCTAGTCCACATTCTATAGTAACACTAGTCCACATTCTATAGTAACACTAGTCCACATTCTATAGTAACACTAGTCCACATTCTATAGTAACACTAGTCCACATTCTATAGTAACACTAGCCCACATTCTATAGTAATTCTAGCCCACATAGTAACACTAGTCCACATTCTTTAGTAATACTAGCCCACTTTCTATAGTAACACTAGCCCACATTCTATAGTAACACTAGCCCACATTCTATAGTAACACTAGCCCACATTCTATAGTAACACTAGTCCACATTCTATAGTAACACTAGTCCAGATTCTATAGTAACACTAGTCCACATTCTATAGTAACACTAGTCCACATTCTATAGTAACACTAGTCCACATTCTATAGTAACACTAGTCCACATTCTATAGTAACACTAGTCCACATTCTATAGTAACGCTAGCCCACATTCTATAGTAACGCTAGCCCACATTCTATAGTAACGCTAGCCCACATTCTATAGTAACGCTAGTCCACATTCTATAGTAACGCTAGTCCACATTCTATAGTAACACTAGTCCACATTCTATAGTAACACTAGTCCACATTCTATAGTAACACTAGTCACATTCTATAGTAATACTATCCCACATTATATAGTAATACTAGCCCACATTCTATAGTAACACTAGCCCACATTCTATAGTAACACTAGCCCACATTCTATAGTAACACTAGCCCACATTCTATAGTAACACTAGCCCACATTCTATAGTAACACTAGCCCACATTCTATAGTAACACTAGCCCACATTCTATAGTAACACTAGCCCACATTCTATAGTAACACTAGCCCACATTCTATAGTAACACTAGTCCACATTCTATAGTAACACTTGTCCACATTCTATAGTAACACTAGTCCACATTCTATAGTAACACTAGCCCACATTCCATAGTAACACTAGTCCACATTCTATAGTAACACAAGTCCACATTCTATAGTAACACTTGCCCACATTCTATAGTAACACTTGCCCACATTCTATAGTAACACTAGCCCACATTCTATAGTAACACTAGTCCACATTCTATAGTAACACTAGCCCACATTCCATAGTAACACTAGTCCACATTCTATAGTAACACAAGTCCACATTCTATAGTAACACTTGCCCACATTCTATAGTAACACTAGCCCACATTCTATAGTAACACTAGCCCACATTCTATAGTAACACTAGCCCACATTCTATAGTAACACTAGCCCACATTCTATAGTAACACTAGTCCACATTCTATAGTAACACTAGTCCACATTCTATAGTAACACTAGTCCACATTCTATAGTAACACTAGTCCACATTCTATAGTAACACTAGTCCACATTCTATAGAAACACTAGTCACATTCTATAGTAATACTATCCCACATTCTATAGAAACACTATCCCACATTCTATAGTAACACTAGCCCACATTCTATAGTAACACTAGCCCACATTCTGAAGTAACACTAGCCCACATTCTATAGTAACACTAGCCCACATTCTATAGTAACACTAGTCCACATTCTATAGTAACACTAGCCCACATTCTATAGTGACACTAGCCCACATTCTATAGTAACACTAGCCCCCATTCTATAGTAACACTAGTCCACATTCTATAGTGACACTAGCCCACATTCTATAGTAACACTAGCCCCCATTCTATAGTAATACTAGCCCCGTGAGGATAGGGCTTTAAGCAGTATAGAACTGTTGGCGAGTACTCGTCTGTTTTTTGCCCTTCTGTTCTCGTATGTACCCTTCTCATTTTAAAATGCGGCCCTTCTAGCAGTCCTAAGGACAAAGATTCAGCAGGAAACAGCCACGGTAGAGGTGTAAAATGGAGGATTTATTTACACAGTGCTGATGATGATGATGATGATGACACATTTACATGACTCTGGATTGTCAACATTTTAAACGATACAGCCTCTCATCAGGCAAAACCTTATCATCTGACACTTATATACAAGCAGCCGCTCCTATCCTGGTGCGCAGACCCGGTACATCTATGCACGCTCAAGACGGAGAAACCAGACACATGTTCCCTCAACATTATATACAAGCAGCTGCACCTATCCTGGTAGCAGACCCGGTACATCTATGCACGCTCAAGACGGAGAAACCAGACACATGCTCCAAGCAAAAGACAATGAAGAAATGTACATTAAATTGGTCAATATAATTAAGTAAACCAACACTTATTTATAACAGGTGTTGTGGTGTTTGTGAGCAGTCCCCCCCAAAAACGTGTCCACTACGTTTAGGGTTGGAAAGGGGAGGGTATCATACTGGAAACTTTCTATGTTTAACAGTAAACTACCAGAATTTTGGTTATCTTTCAAGGATTTTATGTAATCTATCACAAGACATCTAGTGGCCCTTTTTGGTACTTCAGATTATCACAGATTATCTGTTATAATCTATGGCCCTCATTTTTTTTATTTTTACTTTATGTAAAATACATTAAATAAATAAGATGATTTTTAAATTACAAAAATGGAGTGATAGTTCTGAAACATATCCTAAATATAAACCATAAATTTAGTGAATACCGTTCCTGTTTAATATGAGGGTTTCAGCAGGATAATTTTTTTTTTTTTACAAACTTGTATTTATTTTACTACAAACTTGTATTTATTTTACTATGTCAATATGTATTTGTCGTCGGTGTTTTGGCGTCAAACTGGTGGCAGTTGTCAAAACAGTCAATAGGTGGAAGAGTTGCAGATAATAATACCAATGTTTATTTTTATTTTTTTATTCATTTGGCTATTTTCTCTTGAACCACACGGTCTGTCGACTAGAAACTCATGGATGATATGGACACAGATATAATACACAAATACTATATATTAATACTAAATTAAGTTATTCAAGTATAAATTACCAAAGTTATGATCGATTGCCATAGATTTTCTGTTAATTACCCGAATTACTGAAGATGCTGGTAACTTTGGTAAATTACCGGTAGCTTTGCAACCCGAACCACGATAACCAGTAAATTAATGTAATATATTATGTATTTAACAGAAATTACCGTAACCAAACATTCTAGATTACCGGGGAAATGTGGGCATTAACCGTAACTTTAATAGTGAATTAATGTGGAATTGATAAACATTTACAAAGGGCAAACAATTCACAGACGTCAGTGCACTCGTCAGTGAGCTAGCAGAGACGTCAGTGAGCTAGCAGAGAGACGTGTATTCACGATTCCTCTGTCCCCCGTACAGATTCTAGATGATGTGAATCTGTCCCCCGTACAGAGTATAGATGGTGTGAATCTGTCCGCCGTACAGAGTATAGATGGTGTGAATCTGTCCCCCGTACAGAGTCTAGATGATGTGAATCTGTCCCCCGTACAGAGTCTAGATGATGTGAATCTGTCCCCCTGTACAGAGTCTAGATGATGTGAATCTGTCCCCTGTACAGAGTCTAGATGATGTGAATCTGTCCCCCTGTACAGAGTCTAGATGATGTGAATCTGTCCCATGTAACGAGTCTAGCTGATGTGAATTTGTCCCCCGTACAGAGTCTAGATGGTGTGAATCTGTCCCCCGTACAGAGTCTAGCTGATGTGAATCTGTCCCCCTGTACAGAGTCTCTGATGTGAATCTGTCCCCCGTACAGAGTCTAGCTGATGTGAATCTGTCCCCCGTACAGAGTCTAGCTGATGTGAATCTGTCCCCCGTACAGAGTCTAGCTGATGTGAATCTGTCCCCCGTACAGAGTCTAGCTGATGTGAATCTGTCCCCCGTACAGAGTCTAGATGGTGTGAATCTGTCCCCTGTACAGAGTCTAGATGATGTGAATCTGTCCCCCGTACAGAGTCTAGATGGTGTGAATCTGTCCCCCCGTACAGAGTCTAGATGGTGTGAATCTGTCCCCCCGTACAGAGTCTAGATGGTGTGAATCTGTCCCCCCGTACAGAGTCTAGATGATGTGAATCTGTCCCCCGTACAGAGTCGAGATGATGTGAATCTGTCCCCCTGTACAGAGTCTCTGATGTGAATCTGTCCCCCTGTACAGAATCTAGATGATGGCTTCACAGAGACTGTAAAGAAGGCCCCTCAGAAGGCCCCTCTCAGACAGGAGACCAACATGGCTAACTTCTGTAACCGCTTCTCCATGTACAACATCAACGGTAAATAGAAGATATATATACAGTGGGGAGAACAAGTATTTGATACACTGCCGATTTTGCAGGTTTTCCTACTTACAAAGCATGTAGAGGTCTGTACTTTTTATCATAGGTACACTTCAACTGTGAGAGACGGAATCTGAAACAAAAATCCAGAAAATCTCATTTTATGATTTTTAAGTAATTCATTTGCATTTTATTGCATGACATAAGTATTTGATCACCTACCAACCAGTAAGAATTCCGGTTAGTTTTTCTTTAAGAAGCCCTCCTGTTCTCCACTCATTACCTGTATTAACTGCACCTGTTTGAACTCGTTACCTGTATAAAAGACACCTGTCCACACACTCAATCAAACAGACTACAACCTCTCCACAATGGCCAAGACCAGAGAGCTGTGTAAGGACATCAGGGATACAATTGTAGACCTGCACAAGGCTGGGATGGGCTACAGGACAATAGGCAAGCAGCTTGGTGAGAAGGCAACAACTGTTGCCGCAATTATTAGAAAATGGAAGAAGTTCAAGATGACGGTCAATCATCCTCGGTCTGGGGCTCCATGCAAGATCTCACCTCGTGGGGCATCAATGATCATGAGGAAGGTGAGGGATCAGCCCAGAACTACACGGCAGGACCTGGTCAATGACCTGAAGAGAGTTGGGACCACAGTCTCAAAGAAAACCATTAGTAACACACTACGCCGTCATGGATTAAAATCCTGCAGCGCACGCAAGGTCCCCCTGCTCAAGCCAGCGCATGTCCAGGCCCGTCTGAAGTTTGCCAATGACCATCTGGATGATCCAGAGGAGGAATGGGAGAAGGTCATGTGGTCTGATGAGACAAAAATAGAGCTTTCTGGTCTAAACTCCACTCGCCGTGTTTGGAGGAAGAAGAAGGATGAGTACAACCCCAAGAACACCATCCCAACCGTGAAGCATGGAGGTGGAACCATCATTCTTTGGGGATGCTTTTCTGCAAAGGGGACAGGACGACTGCACCATATTGAGGGGAGGATGGATGGGGCCATGTATCGCGAGATCTTGGCCAACAACCTCCTTCCCTCAGTAAGAGCATTGAAGATGGGTCGTGGCTGGGTCTTCCAGCATGACAACAACCCGAAACACACAGCCAGGGCAACTAAGGAGTGGCTCCATAAGAAGCATCTCAAGGTCCTGGAGTGGCCTAGCCAGTCTCCAGACCTGAACCCAATAGAAAATCTTTGGAGGGAGCTGAAAGTCCGTATTGCCCAGCGACAGCCCCGAAACCTGAAGGATCTGGAGAAGGTCTGTATGGAGGAGTGGGCCAAAATCTCTGCTGCAGTGTGTGCAAACCTGGTCAAGAACTACAGGAAACGTGTTCTCTCTAATTGCAAACAAAGGTTTCTGTACCAAATATTAAGTTCTGCTTTTCTGATGTATCAAAACTTATGTCATGCAATAAAATGTAAATTAATTACTTAAAAATCATACAATGTGATTTTCTGGATTTTTGTTTAAGATTCCGTCTCTCACAGTTGAAGTGTACCTATGATAACACATTACAGACCTCTACATGCTTTGTGAGTAGGAAAACCTGCAAAATCAGCAGTATATCAAATACTTGTTCTCCCCACTGTATGTGTATATATACACACACACACACACACTCAGTGCCATCTGAAAGTATTCATACCCCTTGACATATTCCATATTTTTTTGTGTTACAGCTTGGATTCAAAATTGATTACAATAACCCATAATGACAAAGTGAAAACATGTTTGACATTTTTGCTAATTTATTGAAAATGAAATACTGAAATATTTAATTTACATAAGTATTCACATCAGTATTTGCGCATTTATTTTTACAATTCTTCCATCTCTGTCAAGTTGATTGTTGATCATTGCTAGACAGCCTATTTTCTCGTCTTGCCATAGATTTTCAAGACGATATTAAGTCAACTGTATCTAGGTCACTCAGGAACGTTGTCTTGGTAAGCAACTTGTGTTTTAGGTTATTATCCTGCTGAAAGGTGAATTCATCTCCTCATTGTCTATTGGAACACAGACCGAACCAGGTTTTCCTCTAGGATCTTGCCTGTGCATAGCTCTATTCTGTTGCTTTTTATCCTAAAAAGCTCCCTAGTCCTTGCTGCTGACAAGCATACCCATAACTTGGTGCAGTCACCACCATGCTTGAAAATGTGAAGAGTGATAATCAGTGATGTGTTGTATTGGATTCACCCCAAACATGACACTTTGTATTCAGGACACAAAGTGACTTTCTTTGCCACATTTTTTGCAGTTTTAGTTTTGTAATCCGGATTCATGTTTTGAAATATTTTTTTAAATTTTGTACAGGCTTCCTTTTTACTCTGTCAATTAGGTTTAGTATTGTGGACTAACTGCAGTGTTTTATCTGCCAATAGGTTCCCAATGCGAGGCATTGGAAAAACCTCCTTGCTCTTAGTGGATGAATCTGTGTTTGAAATTCACTGCTTGACGGAGGGAGCATACAGATAATTGTACGTGTGGGGCAAAGAGATGAGGTAGTCATTCAGAAATCATGTTAAACACTTATTGCACACTTTGAGTCCACGCAGCGTATTATGTGATTTGTTAAGCAACATTTGTACTCCTGAAGTTATTTAAGCTTCCCAAAGCAAAGTCGTTGAATATTTAGACATTTCAGCTTTTCATTTTTAATAAATGAGTAATTTTTTTTCTCAAACATAATTCCACTTTGACATTATGGTGTTTTGTGTGTGTGTAGGCCCAGTGACACAACATCTCAATTTGTTCTATTTTTAATAATTCAGACTGTAACACAACAAAATGTGGAAAAGTCAAGGGGTGTGAATACTTTTCTGAAAGCACTGTGTGTGTACACACCATACATGCATACATACAGTACCGGTCAAACGCTAGAAACACCTACTCCTTCAAGGGTTTTTCTTTACTTCTTTAGACATCACAACTATGAAATAACACACGTGGAGTCATGTAGTAACCAAAAAAGTGTTAAACAAATATATTTTAGATTTAGATTCTTCAAATAGCCAACCCTTTACCTTGATGACCGTGTGCAAAGCTCTCAAGGCAAAGGGTTGGCTACTTTGAAGAATCTCAAAATATATATTGATTTATAACGCTGTTTTTTTGTATTATTTCATAGTTTTTGATGTTTTCACTATTATTCTACAATGTAGAAAATAGTAAAAAAATAAAGAAACCTTTAAATGAGTAGGTGTGTCCAAACTCTTTTGACTGGTCCTGTATGTGCACACACAGTACAAGTCAAACGTTTGTACACACACCTACTATGTGTAATGTATGTGTGTGTTTATTAAAGCCTGAGGGGTCCATGTATCAGGGACGACATCAGCTGTGGAGTACCCCAGGGGTCCATTCCTGGTCCTATTACGTTCTCCCTTTGTATGCTACCACGAGGCAAAATCATTAGTGAAAATCTGTAGCTTTTGTCGTTCTGGACAAGACCAATGACTGTGTTTTGATGTGTTTTGATTTCCTCCTCTTCCAGAGGCTCTAAACCAGGGTGGCGACAATGTAGACCTGGATTCCCTGATGGCAGACCTGTGTTCCATAGAGCAGGAGCTAACCACCATCGGCAAGCCAAACGCCAAGCTCCGCCAAAAACCCACCGCCGGGCGCAGCAGCAGTGCCAAGGGGCATGGTGGAGCTGGAGGTAGTGGAGGAGGCACCTCCAGCAGTGGGGACAGTACCTCCTCCAGTACCCGGGCCTCACCGGCCTCTACGGTGGCAGCTCGCCACGGGCGCCCCATGGCTTCCAACCTGTCCCTGGATGATATCACGGCCCAGCTGGAGCAGGCGTCTCTCAGTATGGACGAGGCTGCTAGACAGAGCTCCCACTCCTTGGCTAGTGGCTCCACCTCTTCCTCTTCCTCCTCCACCATGCGGAGGCCCGCCTCCCACCATCACACACACCGCCGGACAGGCTCGGTGGGGACGGTCAGCGAACACGAGGCCCTGTCTTTCTCCCTCTCGTCTCGGTCGTCGGTGAACTCTGCGTCGGCCAGCAGCATGGATTCTCTGGATAGGCCCTCGGAACAGGACGGGGTCACGCCTACACAACAGGGACCCAATCAGGGCCCCCCGGGCAACACCGAGGTAGGCTGCACACGCCCTAAATCTCATCCATACACACTAAATAATAAGTACTGGTTAACCTCACTGCTTTTCTATCTAGTGATACATTTACAGGTTTACCTCACTGCTTTTCTATCTGGTGATACATTTACAGGTTTACCTCACTGCTTTTCTATCTAGCGATACATTTACAGGTTAACCTCACTGCTTTTCTATCTAGTGATACATTTACAGGTTTACCTCACTGCTTTTCAGTCTAGTGATACATTTACAGGTTTACCTCACTGCTTTTCTATCTAGTGATACATTTACAGGTTTACCTCACTGCTTTTCTATCTAGCGATACATTTACAGGTTTACCTCACTGCTTTTCTATCTAGTGATACATTTACAGGTTTACCTCACTGCTTTTCTATCTGGTGATACATTTACAGGTTTACCTCACTGCTTTTCTATCTGGTGATACATTTACAGGTTTACCTCACTGCTTTTCTATCTGGTGATACATTTAGAGGTTGACCTCACTGCTTTTCTATCTAGCGATACATTTACAGGTTTATCTCACTGCTTTACAGCTCGAAGGACCATGACAGAAATTAAGCTAATTTAACTACACTAGTGGTATAGGGTTATGAAGTAGGTGTCAGGTTGTTTATGGATGAAGTAGCTTGACAACAATTGCATGCGGCTGTTAGATGAACTAATTTCCCTTTGGGGATTAATATGGTACACCTCCATCTCACATGTCGCCGTGTGGTACAGGTGTGGAGAGTGTGTGAGCACTGCAGGGGAAAGGGGATGCCACACTAGCTAAGTTTCTGTTCAATAAAATATGCAGATTTTCCCACGAGAGATGTTTCCTTCAAATGTAACTTTTTGTTGGATAAAAGGCTGTTCGTGATGATGTAATAATGATGTAATAATGATGATGATGATGTAATAATGATGATGATGATGTAATAATGATGATGATGATGTAATAATGATGATGATGTAATAATGAAAACCTCTTTAGCGCTTACTAAATAAATAAAAACATACAGTACCAGTCAAAGGTTTGGACTCACCTTCTCATTCAAGCTTTTTTTTTTAAATGTATTTTTTACTCTTTTCTACATTGTAGAATAATAGTGAAGACATCACAACTATGAAATAACACATATGGAATCATGTAGTAACCAAAAAAGGTGTTAAACAAATATATTTTAGATTTAGATTGTTCAAAGTAGCCACCCTTTCCCTTGATGACAGCTTTGCACACTCTTGGCATTCTCTCAACCAGCTTCATGAGGAATGCTTTCCCAACAGTCTTCAAGGAGTTCCCATATGCTGAGCACTTGTTGGCTTATTTTCCTTCACTCTCATCCCAAACCATCTCTACTGGGTTGAGGTCGGGTGATTGTTTAAGCCAGGTCATCTGATGCAGCACTCCATTACTCTCCTTAGTCAAGTAGCTCTTACACAGCCTGGAGGTGTGTTGGGTCATTGTCCTGTTGAAAAACAAATGATAGTCCCACTAAGCTCAAACCAGATGGGATGGCGTATCGTTGCAGAATGCTGTGGTAGCCATGCTGGTTAAGTGTTGAATTCTAAATAAATCACAGACAGTGTCACCAGCAAAGCACCACCACACCACCTCCTCCATGCTTCATGGTGGAACCACACATGTGGAGATCATTCGTTCACCTACTCTGCGTCTCGCAGACACGGCGGTTGGAACCAAAAATCTCATTTGGGCTCATCAGACCAAAAGACAGATTTCCAACCGGTCTAATGTCTTCTGCTTATTGTTGTCCTTTAGTAGTGGTTTCTTTGCAGCAATTTGACCATGAAGGCCTGATTCACGCAGTCTCCTCTGAACAGTTGATGTTGAGATGTCTGTTACTTGAACTCTGAAGCATTTATTTGGGCTGCAATCTGAGGTGCAGTTAACTCTAATGAACTCTGGGTCTTCCTTTCCCGTGGCGGTCCTCATGAGAGCCAGTTTCATCATATCCTCTGCAGGTAACTCTGGGTCTTCCTTTCCTGTGGCGGTCCTCATGAGAGCCAGTTTCATCATATCCTCTGCAGCAGAGGTAACTCTGGGTCTTCCTTTCCTGTGGCGGTCCTCATGAGAGCCAGTTTCATCATATCCTCTGCAGCAGAGGTAACTCTGGGTCTTCCTTTCCTGTGGCGGTCCTCGTGAGAGCCAGTTTCATCATATCCTCTGCAGCAGAGGTAACTCTGGGTCTTCCTTTCCTGTGGCGGTCCTCATGAGAGACAGTTTCATCTTATCCTCTGCAGCAGAGGTAACTCTGGGTCTTCCTTTCCTGTGGCGGTCCTCATGAGAGACAGTTTCATCATCGATCTTGATGATTTTTGCGACTTGATGGACTGTCGTTTCTTTTTGCTTGTTTGAACTGTTCTTGCCATAATATGGACTTGGTCTTTTACCAAATAGGGCTATCTTCTGTATACCAACAACCTACCTTGTCACAACACAACTGATTGGCTCAAATGCATTAAGGAGGAAAGAAATTCCACAAATTGACTTTTAAGAAGGCACACCTGTTAATTGAAATGCATTCCAGATGACTAACTCATGAAGCTGGTTGAGAGAAAGCCAAGAGTCTGCAAAGCTGTCATCAAGGCAAAGGGTGGCTACTTTGAAGAATCTCAAATATAAAACACTTTTGTTGGTTACTACATGATTCCATATCTGTTATTTCATAGTTTTGATGTCTTCACTATTATTCTACAATGTAGAAAATAGTCCAAAATAAAGAAAAACCCTTCAATGAGTAGATGTGTCCAAACTTTTGACTGGCTTTTGTTTCCATTGCATTTTTAACGCCCAATCAGGTTTCAGGTTTTCTCGCATGCTCTCTAGACAAAATTCGCTGATAAAGTTATATGATTCTAGGTTTATATGATGAGATGGATGAGAGCAAGATTATTTGTAAATTGGCAGCTAAGCACCGATCTCAATGTCACTAGCGAACAAATTTAAGACCCTCAATATTTATTGTTAAGGAGCATCAAGCTCATCACCGTGCACTTCCACCACCCTGTGAAGTTCATCAAGCTCATCAATGAGCACTATCACCACCCTGTGAAGTTCATCAAGCCCATCACTGAGCACTATCACCACCCTGTGAAGTTCATCAAGCCCATCAATGAGCACTTCACCTCCCTGTGAAGTTCATCAAGCTCATCAATGAGCACTTCCACCACCCTGTGAAGTTCATCAAGCTCATCAATGAGCACTTCCACCACCCTGTGAAGTTCATCATCATTTATTTCATCTGTAGCCTAATAAACTACATGCTTTCCTGAGTCGTAGTGGGAGGACCACACAACATGTCGTCGCAAATTTACCTCGACGTGTTGCGCAAGAAATGATTTCCACCACAATTTGTCGAAACATTTACTTTAAAGACATAAAAATCCTGAGACCTCTCTTTCTCGCAATTTAATTTCAATTCAAGGGGCTTTATTGACATGGGAAACATGTTTACATTGCCAAAGGAAGAGAAATGGATAATAAACAATAGTGAAATAAACAATAAATATGAACAGTAAACATTACACTCACAGAAGTTCCAAAAGAATTAAGACATTTCAAATGTCATATTATGTCTATATACAGTGTTGTAACAATGTGCAAATAGTTAAAGTACAAAAGGGAAAATAAATATTTACAATATATTTACATATTTACTGTGTTTCTGCACAGTAAGGGATTTCTTTTTCTCCATCCATTCCTCCATCCATCAGGGAGGGATGGAGAGGGCTCCAAATGTGCAGATTAAACTGGGTTCACTGATTTGAAGCTGCCAGACTGACTGCCAGACTGACTGCCAGACTGACTGCCAGACTGACTGCCAGACTGACTGCCAGACTGACTGCCAGACTGACTGCCAGACTGACTGATGGAGAGAGAATGCTTACAAAATGGCACCCCATTCCCTATATAGCTCTCTATTGTCGACCAGAGCTCCATGTAGGGAATGTTGTGCCATACAGTGCACTATATAGGGAATAGGGGGCCATGTAGTGCATTATATAGGGAATAGGGGGCCATGTAGTGCACTATATAGGGAATAAGGGGCCATGTAGTGCACTATATAGGGAATAGGGGGCCATGTAGTGCACTATATAAGGAAAAGGGACCCATTTAAGACACAGAGAGAGAGCTGTAAAGCTGCTGAGAGGGAATTGATTGTTTAATTTTTCCAAAGTTTAGGGATCAGCGGTTCGTTTAGCTCCTCCTGCTTTAGTGACTGGGTCGTTTATAAAGGGCTGTCTGTCTAATCTTTAGTAATCTCACCCACATGTAATATTTAATCTACGACAGAAAAATATTTAGAATAAATATGGTCTAGTCTATGTAGAGAGTGTGATTCTCTGAACAGAGATGGTCTAGTCTATGTAGAGAGTGTGATTCTCTGAACAGAGATGGTCTAGTCTATGTAGAGAGTGTGATTCTCTGAACAGAGATGGTCTAGTCTATGTAGAGAGTGTGATTCTCTGAACAGAGATGGTCTAGTCTATGTAGAGAGTGTGATTCTCTGAACAGAGATGGTCTAGTCTATGTAGAGAGTGTGATTCTCTGAACAGAGAAGGTGTTCTAAAGGAGAAGTCTGCAGGAAGTTCTCCCGCTTCACCAACTCTCACATTTAACTTCACTGCGCTACGGATCCCTTTTACGGGATCACTTTCCTAAACAACCGCTAGAATTGCAGGGCGCCAAATGCATAAATATTATTAAAAATATTTAGAATCATGCAATCACAAGTGAAATATACCAAAACACAGCTTAGCTTGTTGTTAATCCACCTATCGTGTCAGATTTTGAAAATATACTTTACAGCGAAAGAAATCCAAGCATTTGTGAGTGTAGCTTTCAATGCTATAACAGCTTAGCCTTATATTAGCTTGGTTAGCTTGGTCACGAAAGTAAGAAAAGCAATCAAATGAATCGTTTACCTTTGATAATCTTCAGTGGCCATGTACTGAATGCAGGGACAGTGGAGTGGCCATGTACTGAATACAGAGACAGTGGAGTGGTCATGTACTGAATACAGGGACAGTGGAGTGGCCATGTGGACAGTGGAGTGGCCATGTGCTGAATACAGGGACAGTGGAGTGGCCATGTGGACAGTGGAGTGGCCATGTGCTGAATACAGGGACAGTGGAGTGGCCATGTGCTGAATACAGGGACAGTGGAGTGGCCATGTGGACAGTGGAGTGGCCATGTGCTGAATACAGGGACAGTGGAGTGGCCATGTGCTGAATACAGGGACAGTGGAGTGGCCATGTGGACAGTGGAGTGGCCATGTGGACAGTGGAGTGGCCATGTGCTGAATGCAGGGACAGTGGAGTGGCCATGTACTGAATGCAGGGACAGTGGAGTGGTCATGTGGACAGTGGAGTGGCCATGTGGACAGTGGAGTGGCCATGTGCTGAATACAGGGACAGTGGAGTGGCCATGTGCTGAATACAGGGACAGTGGAGTGGCCATGTACTGAATACAGGGACAGTGGAGTGGCCATGTGGACAGTGGAGTGGCCATGTGGACAGTGGAGTGGCCATGTGCTGAATGCAGGGACAGTGGAGTGGCCATGTACTGAATGCAGGGACAGTGGAGTGGCCATGTGGACAGTGGAGTGGCCATGTGCTGAATACAGGGACAGTGGAGTGGTCATGTGGACAATGGAGTGGTCATGTGGACAGTGGAGTGGTCATGTACTGAATACAGGGACAGTGGAGTGGCCATGTGGACAGTGGAGTGGTCATGTGGACAGTGGAGTGGTCATGTACTGAATACAGGGACAGTGGAGTGGCCATGTGGACAGTGGAGTGGTCATGTGGACAGTGGAGTGGTCATGTGGACAGTGGAGTGGTCATGTGGACAGTGGAGTGGCCATGTGCTGAATACAGGGACAGTGGAGTGGCCATGTGCTGAATACAGGGACAGTGGAGTGGCCATGTGCTGAATGCAGGGACAGTGGAGTGGCCATGTGGACAGTGGAGTGGCCATGTGCTGAATACAGGGACAGTGGAGTGGTCATGTGCTGAATACAGGGACAGTGGAGTGGTCATGTGCTGAATACAGGGACAGTGGAGTGGCCATGTGCTGAATACAGGGACAGTGGAGTGGTCATGTGCTGAATACAGGGACAGTGGAGTGGCCATGTGCTGAATACAGGGACAGTGGAGTGGCCATGTGCTGAATACAGGGACAGTGGAGTGGCCATGTACTGAATACAGGGACAGTGGAGTGGCCATGTACTGAATACAGGGACAGTGGAGTGGCCATGTACTGAATACAGAGACAGTGGAGTGACCATGTGCTGAATACAGGGACAGTGGAGTGGCCATGTACTGAATACAGAGACAGTGGAGTGGCCATGTGCTGAATACAGGGACAGTGGAGTGGCCATATACTGAATACAGGGACAGTGGAGTGGCCATGTACTGAATACAGGGACAGTGGAGTGGCCATGTGCTGAATACAGGGACAGTGGAGTGGCCATGTGGACAGTGGAGTGGCCATGTGCTGAATACAGGGACAGTGGAGTGGCCATGTGCTGAATACAGGGACAGTGGAGTGGCCATGTGCTGAATACAGGGACAGTGGAGTGGTCATGTGCTGAATACAGGGACAGTGGAGTGGCCATGTGCTGAATACAGGGACAGTGGAGTGGCCATGTGCTGAATACAGGGACAGTGGAGTGGCCATGTGCTGAATACAGGGACAGTGGAGTGGTCATGTGCTGAATACAGGGACAGTGGAGTGGCCATGTGGACAGTGGAGTGGCCATGTACTGAATACAGGGACAGTGGAGTGGCCATGTGCTGAATACAGGGACAGTGGAGTGGCCATGTGCTGAATACAGGGACAGTGGAGTGGCCATGTGCTGAATACAGGGACAGTGGAGTGGCCATGTGCTGAATACAGGGACAGTGGAGTGGCCATGTGCTGAATACAGGGACAGTGGAGTGGCCATGTGGACAGTGGAGTGGCCATGTGGACAGTGGAGTGGCCATGTGCTGAATACAGGGACAGTGGAGTGGTCATGTGGACAGTGGAGTGGCCATGTGCTGAATACAGGGACAGTGGAGTGGCCATGTGGACAGTGGAGTGGTCATGTGGACAGTGGAGTGGCCATGTGCTGAATACAGGGACAGTGGAGTGGCCATGTGCTGAATACAGGGACAGTGGAGTGGCCATGTACTGAATACAGGGACAGTGGAGTGGCCATGTGGACAGTGGAGTGGCCATGTACTGAATACAGGGACAGTGGAGTGGCCATGTGGACAGTGGAGTGGCCATGTGCTGAATACAGGGACAGTGGAGTGACCATGTGGACAGTAGAGTGGCCATGTGGACAGTGGAGTGGCCATGTGGACAGTGGAGTGGCCATGTACTGAATACAGGGACAGTGGAGTGGCCATGTACTGAATACAGGGACAGTGGAGTGGCCATGTACTGAATACAGGGACAGTGGAGTGGCCATGTACTGAATACAGGGACAGTGGAGTGGCCATGTGCTGAATACAGGGACAGTGGAGTGGCCATGTGCTGAATACAGGGACAGTGGAGTGGCCATGTGCTGAATACAGGGACAGTGGAGTGACCATGTGGACAGTAGAGTGGCCATGTGGACAGTGGAGTGGCCATGTGGACAGTGGAGTGGCCATGTGCTGAATACAGGGACAGTGGAGTGGTCATGTGGACAGTGGAGTGGTCATGTGCTGAATACAGGGACAGTGGAGTGGCCATGTGCTGAATACAGGGACAGTGGAGTGGCCATGTGCTGAATACAGGGACAGTAGAGTGGCCATGTGCTGAATACAGGGACAGTGGAGTGGCCATGTACTGAATACAGGGACAGTGGAGTGGCCATGTGGACAGTGGAGTGGCCATGTGCTGAATACAGGGACAGTGGAGTGGCCATGTGGACAGTGGAGTGGCCATGTACTGAATACAGGGACAGTAGAGTGGCCATGTGGACAGTGGAGTGGCCATGTACTGAATACAGGGACAGTGGAGTGGCCATGTGGACAGTGGAGTGGCCATGTGCTGAATACAGGGACAGTGGAGTGGCCATGTGGACAGTGGAGTGGCCATGTACTGAATACAGGGACAGTAGAGTGGCCATGTGGACAGTGGAGTGGCCATGTACTGAATACAGGGACAGTGGAGTGGCCATGTGGACAGTGGAGTGGCCATGTACTGAATACAGGGACAGTAGAGTGGCCATGTGGACAGTGGAGTGGCCATGTACTGAATACAGGGACAGTGGAGTGGCCATGTGCTGAATACAGGGACAGTGGAGTGGCCATGTGGACAGTGGAGTGGCCATGTACTGAATACAGGGACAGTGGAGTGGCCATGTGGACAGTGGAGTGGCCATGTACTGAATACAGGGACAGTAGAGTGGCCATGTGGACAGTGGAGTGGCCATGTACTGAATACAGGGACAGTGGAGTGGTCATGTGGACAGTGGAGTGGCCATGTGGACAGTGGAGTGGCCATGTACTGAATGCAGGGACAGTGGAGTGGCCATGTGGACAGTGGAGTGGCCATGTGCTGAATACAGGGACAGTGGAGTGGCCATGTGCTGAATACAGGGACAGTGGAGTGGCCATGTACTGAATACAGGGACAGTGGAGTGGCCATGTACTGAATACAGGGACAGTGGAGTGGCCATGTGCTGAATACAGGGACAGTGGAGTGGCCATGTGCTGAATACAGGGACAGTGGAGTGGCCATGTGCTGAATACAGGGACAGTGGAGTGGCCATGTGCTGAATACAGGGACAGTGGAGTGGTCATGTGGACAGTGGAGTGGCCATGTGGACAGTGGAGTGGCCATGTGCTGAATACAGGGACAGTGGAGTGGCCATGTGGACAGTGGAGTGGCCATGTGGACAGTGGAGTGGCCATGTACTGAATACAGGGACAGTGGAGTGGCCATGTGCTGAATACAGGGACAGTGGAGTGGCCATGTGCTGAATACAGGGACAGTGGAGTGGCCATGTGGACAGTGGAGTGGCCATGTGCTGAATACAGGGACAGTGGAGTGGCCATGTGCTGAATACAGGGACAGTACAGTGGTCATGTGCTGAATACAGGGACAGTGGAGTGGCCATGTACTGAATGCAGGGACAGTGGAGTGGCCATGTGGACAGTGGAGTGGTCATGTGCTGAATACAGGGACAGTGGAGTGGCCATGTGCTGAATACAGGGACAGTGGAGTGGCCATGTGCTGAATACAGGGACAGTGGAGTGGCCATGTGGACAGTGGAGTGGCCATGTGCTGAATACAGGGACAGTGGAGTGGCCATGTGGACAGTGGAGTGGCCATGTGCTGAATACAGGGACAGTGGAGTGGCCATGTGGACAGTGGAGTGGCCATGTGCTGAATACAGGGACAGTGGAGTGGCCATGTGCTGAATACAGGGACAGTGGAGTGGCCATGTGCTGAATACAGGGACAGTGGAGTGGCCATGTGGACAGTGGAGTGGCCATGTGCTGAATACAGGGACAGTGGAGTGGCCATGTGGACAGTGGAGTGGCCATGTGCTGAATACAGGGACAGTGGAGTGGCCATGTGGACAGTGGAGTGGCCATGTGCTGAATACAGGGACAGTGGAGTGGCCATGTGGACAGTGGAGTGGCCATGTGCTGAATACAGGGACAGTGGAGTGGCCATGTGGACAGTGGAGTGGCCATGTGCTGAATACAGGGACAGTGGAGTGGCCATGTGGACAGTGGAGTGGCCATGTGCTGAATACAGGGACAGTGGAGTGGCCATGTGGACAGTGGAGTGGCCATGTGCTGAATACAGGGACAGTGGAGTGGCCATGTGGACAGTGGAGTGGCCATGTGCTGAATACAGGGACAGGGGAGTGGCCATGTGCTGAATACAGGGACAGTGGAGTGGCCATGTACTGAATACAGGGACAGTGGAGTGGCCATGTACTGAATACAGGGACAGTGGAGTGGCCATGTGGACAGTGGAGTGGCCATGTGCTGAATACAGGGACAGTGGAGTGGCCATGTGGACAGTGGAGTGGCCATGTGCTGAATACAGGGACAGTGGAGTGGCCATGTGGACAGTGGAGTGGCCATGTGCTGAATACAGGGACAGTGGAGTGGCCATGTGGACAGTGGAGTGGCCATGTGCTGAATACAGGGACAGTGGAGTGGCCATGTGGACAGTGGAGTGGCCATGTGCTGAATACAGGGACAGTGGAGTGGCCATGTACTGAATACAGGGACAGTGGAGTGGCCATGTGCTGAATACAGGGCCAGTGGAGTGGCCATGTGGACAGTGGAGTGGCCATGTGGACAGTGGAGTGGCCATGTGGACAGTGGAGTGGCCATGTGCTGAATACAGGGACAGTGGAGTGGCCATGTACTGAATACAGGGACAGTGGAGTGGCCATGTGGACAGTGGAGTGGCCATGTGCTGAATACAGGGACAGTGGAGTGGCCATGTACTGAATACAGGGACAGTGGAGTGGCCATGTGGACAGTGGAGTGGCCATGTACTGAATACAGGGACAGTGGAGTGGCCATGTGGACAGTGGAGTGGCCATGTACTGAATACAGGGACAGTGGAGTGGCCATGTGGACAGTGGAGTGGCCATGTACTGAATACAGGGACAGTGGAGTGGCCATGTACTGAATACAGGGACAGTGGAGTGGCCATGTACTGAATACAGGGACAGTGGAGTGGCCATGTACTGAATACAGGGACAGTGGAGTGGCCATGTGCTGAATGCAGGGACAGTGGAGTGGCCATGTGCTGAATGCAGGGACAGTGGAGTGGCCATGTGCTGAATGCAGGGACAGTGGAGTGGCCATGTACTGAATACAGGGACAGTGGAGTGGCCATGTGCTGAATGCAGGGACAGTGGAGTGGCCATGTACTGAATGCAGGGACAGTGGAGTGGCCATGTACTGAATACAGGGACAGTGGAGTGGTCATGTGGACAGTGGAGTGGCCATGTGCTGAATGCAGGGACAGTGGAGTGGCCATGTACTGAATGCAGGGACAGTGGAGTGGCCATGTGCTGAATGCAGGGACAGTGGAGTGGCCATGTACTGAATACAGGGCCAGTGGAGTGGCCATGCGGACAGTGGGGTGGCCATGTGCTGAATACAGGGACAGTGGAGTGGCCATGTGCTGAATACAGGGACAGTAGAGTGGTCATGTGGACAGTGGAGTGGCCATGTGGACAGTGGAGTGGCCATGTGCTGAATACAGGGACAGTGGAGTGGCCATGTACTGAATAAAGGGACAGTGGAGTGGCCATGTGCTGAATACAGGGACAGTGGAGTGGCCATGTACTGAATACAGGGACAGTGGAGTGGCCATGTGCTGAATACAGGGACAGTGGAGTGGCCATGTGGACAGTGGAGTGGCCATGTACTGAATACAGGGACAGTGGAGTGGTCATGTGCTGAATACAGGGACAGTGGAGTGGCCATGTGCTGAATACAGGGACAGTGGAGTGGCCATGTACTGAATACAGGGACAGTGGAGTGGCCATGTGGACAGTGGAGTGGCCATGTGGACAGTGGAGTGGCCATGTGCTGAATACAGGGACAGTGGAGTGGCCATGTGCTGAATACAGGGACAGTGGAGTGGCCATGTACTGAATACAGGGACAGTGGAGTGGCCATGTGGACAGTGGAGTGGCCATGTGCTGAATACAGGGACAGTGGAGTGGCCATGTACTGAATACAGGGACAGTGGAGTGGCCATGTACTGAATACAGGGACAGTGGAGTGGTCATGTGGACAGTGGAGTGGCCATGTGGACAGTGGAGTGGTCATGTGCTGAATACAGGGACAGTGGAGTGGCCATGTGGACAGTGGAGTGGCCATGTACTGAATACAGGGACAGTGGAGTGGCCATGTGCTGAATGCAGGGACAGTGGAGTGGCCATGTGCTGAATACAGGGACAGTGGAGTGGCCATGTGCTGAATACAGGGACAGTGGAGTGGCCATGTGCTGAATACAGGGACAGTGGAGTGGCCATGTACTGAATACAGGGACAGTGGAGTGGCCATGTGGACAGTGGAGTGGCCATGTGCTGAATACAGGGACAGTGGAGTGGTCATGTGGACAGTGGAGTGGCCATGTGCTGAATACAGGGACAGTGGAGTGGCCATGTGCTGAATACAGGGACAGTGGAGTGGCCATGTGCTGAATACAGGGACAGTGGAGTGGCCATGTGCTGAATACAGGGACAGTGGAGTGGCCATGTACTGAATACAGGGACAGTGGAGTGGCCATGTGCTGAATACAGGGACAGTGGAGTGGCCATGTACTGAATACAGGGACAGTGGAGTGGCCATGTGCTGAATACAGGGACAGTGGAGTGGCCATGTACTGAATACAGGGACAGTGGAGTGGCCATGTGCTGAATACAGGGACAGTGGAGTGGCCATGTACTGAATGCAGGGACAGTGGAGTGGCCATGTGCTGAATACAGGGACAGTGGAGTGGCCATGTACTGAATACAGGGACAGTGGAGTGGCCATGTGCTGAATACAGAGACAGTGGAGATATTCCTGTATAATGTTGAAATAAAGCTGCACCTCTTGAATGTTGAGTTGTTTGCCAAAGGTATCTTGATCTTTCCGATACGATATAGAAATCACGATGTTTTACCTGGCATGTGACTCTGAAGGAGGATTTGATACAGTGACGCATCTGTCAATGTCCATGAAGAGATGTGGAGCATCTTGTAAATCTGACCGCTGATGATGTCATCAGACTGTCGTCAAGTTAATCTTGTCTTTAGGCTGTCTTTTATTTTGTGTGAAATTAGTTTAGTTTCCCCCTCTCGCTCATCAACTTGGATCGAGTCAAGGATATTTTTTGCCGTGATTCTAAAGGCCTACTGCGACACGTTTTTAGTTTCTCTTACAATACATGTCATTAGTAATAGAGACGTATATGTTAAATAAAACAGTCACGTAACAGATTCATTTTTACAAATTAAAACGTGAAAAAGAACGGTATCAAACCCACAAGGCGCACGGTCAAATGATTCACACCAACGCTGCCATGACTCATCATTACACTATTGGTGTTCTGACTTCAGATCATCCTCTTCCTCGTCGTGTTGTTGCCAGAGAATTTCTATACCATAAACCGATCTCAAATGTTCCTTTTAGAGAATTTTGGCAGTACTCACAACCGTAGATGACGTGTAACCGTGCCAACCCAGGGCATCTGGCTTCTACCCCCCTGCGTGGATCGTCTGAGACCAGCCATCCGGGACACCTGATGAAACTGGCTTTGCACAACCGAATCTCAGGGAAGCTCATATGCCACCTCATCGTCCAGGATCTAGATAATACTCAGCCTAGTATTATTATTTATTTCAGGAGAAGTGTGATGCGTAAAGGTCTATAGTTGTTGAAGCCAATTACAACAATGTTGGTCAAACATACTGAGCAAACCGTCTTTTTGTTCTCCGCCGTTGCCATCACTCGTTACATTTTACATTTACATTTAAGTCATTTAGCAGACGCTCTTATCCAGAGCGACTTACAAATTGGTTACTGTAGCCTATGCTATTTAACAAACTATCACAAACCACAACGGACTAGAAAGAGAATATTCCGTGCCACTCAGCCAAATTGGAGTTGATTACAACGCAAAGACCTGTCAAATAACAGAACTGGGAGAAGATGGCATGCAGTATCAAGCCATGGAATGCGTTGATTGGCCAAGCCATCGTCACACTTACAATGCATTTATTCATCACAACTCCGCCCCTTTCGTACCACCAGTTGTTGCACTCACAAAGTGGTTGACACGTCTCCGGATCGCTAATACCGGATAGCTAATAGCATGCTAATAGCGGATAGCTAATAGCATGCTAATAGCGGATAGCTAATAGCATGCTAATAGCGGGTAGCGCAAAGATTACAATTTTTGAGTTTGATTTATTAATATAGAGCTCTGGGTCTCTTGCTGATTGAGATAAATAAAATAAAAAAATAACAAATGGCACACTGGTATTTTATTCCACTGGTATTTTATTCCACTACAATGATTCTGATCTACTTCTTTCTGATTCTGATCCTTCTGCTTCTTTATCTTAGATCACATTTTTCTATGCTTTCACAACTGATATCAAATGCACAATTTGTTCATTGCCAATCACTGATTTCACTAATGTTTCTTGTCTCTTCTTCTTCTGTCTCTCTCTCTCTCTCTCTCCGTTCTGCTCCAAGCACTCCTATCTGGACAGGGAAACCTCCCTGATTCTGAAAAATATAGCTGGAAAACCCTCTCACTTGCTGACCAAGGTGACTCTCTTTCTCCTTCGCTTGTCTCTTCGTCCTTCGCTTGTCTCTTCGTCCTGCATGCAATCAAGCTATTCTCTCATTGGTGGCTTTTTAACCACACCCTTCATGCAACAATGAACCCCTCTCCCTCTCGTGATGTCATATCCTCTGGTTGTTATAATTAAACGGTGTTTATTTTCTATAGGTTAAGATAGTTCTATACACTAGTATTTCCTAGAAGTTCCAAAACTTTTTTCTCTTGGGGTCCCCCTTCCAGCATTGGTGAACATCCCGCCTGACCCCCGATCCCTGACCCCCAGACCCCTGACCCCCGCACCACATCTTTTTCTATGGGCACAAGCACCGTTCGTGACACGAACTGTTCACGTTCATCGTGTTGGTGGAGGTTTAAAGCTTATTTCCTGCAATTCTACACAATTTTGTCATGGGGCGCAAAGAACATTTGGCAGATTTAAAGCTAATTTTCTTGCGATTTTTTTTTTTATACATTTTGCCATGTCTAATGTTTATTCATGTATTCAACTATCTATGGGCTAAACTTCTAACAAGTTATAAATCTCTCTCTCCGTGCTTTTACACCTGCATTGTTTGGGGTTTTAGGCTGGGTCTCTGTACAGCACTTTGAGATATTAGCTGATGTACGAAGGGCTATATAAAATAAACTTGATTTTAAGGTCTGTGATGACTGACATGACAAGAGGAACTGATGTCATACCTCATTTAGAAATGTGCACCTTCTGCATTCTATTACTATTATACCTTTCAGGAAGTAGGTTTTTAAAGCCGGATTGAGTTCCTTTAAAACCCCTTTGGGAGGAGGACCCCCTGCTATAGAGCAGGATTATAATAGTGTATCTAGAATAGTCATCATGTGAAGGTGTAATGATGACTTCTACAGACCATGAGCTGTACTAGTTCCTCCATGCGGTACTAGTTCCTCCAGTACAGTACGGCCAAATGTTTTTAACCCAGATCTGAGATCGACTTCAGTTTTCATTCATGGTATACGTTTGTTTTCTTTAACCCCTGAGGGTTAACCGTATGCCATGTGGCCGTCTGTCACCAGATCTCAACCCAGCTGAACACTTACGGGAGATTCTGGAGCGGCGCCTGAGAAATCGTTTTACACCCACCGTTAACAAAACGATGGAATTTCTAATGGAATAATGGTGTCTCTCCAATAGAGGTCCAGACACTTGTATAATCTATGTCAAGGAGCGTTGAAGCCGTTCTGTCTCGTGGTGCCCCCAGCGTCCTGTTAAGACACTGTTTGTTGGTGTTTCCTTTACTTTGGGAGCTACCTGCAGGTGGCACTTGGAATATACTATTGTTTGATATGACAACAAATTTGATTTATTCTCCTGAAAAAAGTAGTTTTTTGATTTAATACAGTATTACACATCCATCAGAGCCATTCTAATGCATAAACAGTGGGATTGTTTAGTTTACTCCTGAATTAATTATTAACGATTTAAATGGCTAGTTTCTCTATACTGTAATGAAGCACCTGAGAATACAGAGTATTTTGGAGCTTTTCCATTAATCACCATCTTTTTCTCTCGCTCGCTTTCTCTCCCTCGCTCCCTCTTTCGCTCCCTCTTTCGCTTCCTCTCTCGCTCCCTCTCTCCCTCCCTCCCTCCCTCTCTCGCCCCCTCGCTCGCCCCCTCGCTCGCCCCCTCTCTCGTTTCCTCCCTCGTTTCCTCCCTCGTTCCCTCTCTCGTTCCCTCGCCCTGCCCCTTCCTCGTTTCCTCCCTCGTCCCCCCCCCGTTTCCTCCCTCGCCCTCTCCCTCGTTTCCTCCCTCTCTCGCTCCCTCCCTCGTTTCCTCCCTCTCTCGCTCCCTCCCTCGTTTCCTCCCTCTCTCGCCCCCTCCCTCGTTTCCTCCCTCTCTCCCTCTCTCGCTCCCTCCCTCGTTTCCTCCCTCTCTCCCTCTCTCGCTCCCTCCCTCTCTCCCTCCCTCGTTTTCTCCCTCTCTTCGAACCTCCCTCGTTTCCTCCCTCTCTCCCTCTCTCGCTCCCTCCCTCGTTTCCTCCCTCTCTCGCTCCCTCCCTCTCTCGCTCCCTCCCTCTCTCCCTCTCTCGCTCCCTCCCTCTCTCTCTCCCTCCCTCGTTTTCTCCCTTCCTCTCTCCCTCCCTCGTTTTCTCCCTTGTTTTCTCACTCGTTTCCTCCCTCCCCCTCCCTCGTTTCCTCCCTCCCTCGTTCCCTTCCTCTCTCCACCTCAGTCATCTCTGAAAAGCTGTGGTGATTTTTTTGTAATCGCTCCAAACAACAGGTCAGCATGGCTCTGACATTTATTTCCCTAAATACCACAGGACTAGCACCTGCTGCCCCCCCCCCCTCTTCTGCCTACAGAACCGTCTCGCTCGCTCTCTCGTTCCCTCTCTCGCTCCCTCCCTCCCTCCCTCCCTCTCTCGTTCCCTCGCTCTCTCTCTCGCTCCCTCCCTCCCTCCCTCCCTCTCTCGCTCCAAGGTCGTTGTTATGTTCTATTTATTTTTATATGAACAATTCACGTCTCTGAGAAGCTCAGTAGCTCAGCGTTTTATGAGCGGCAGTTCATGGATCCAGAGAAGGGTACCGTACGTGACCAGACCTGTGATGCTGTGTATGTATCCTGCCTCAGAGCTCCACCGTGTCAGTGATAACCTCACTGAGCAACAGCAGCCGACAGACTCCATTCAGCCATATATATATATTTAAATATGTCCCTCTCTGCGTCGTGAGGCAGTACAACACGTTACACGCTACAGCAACCCAGATAGTAACGGGAAAAGGAAATGAGATTTTTATTCAGCCAGAATAGCAAAAAAAAAAAAAGGTTTTGGTCTCTGTGGAATCAACACAACGTAGGGGAGATAGGATTACAGTAAATAGGTTGGAGAACTGTCTACGGTATCATGAGGCGTAGTCGTCTGACAGACTGACACCATTTAATGTTGTGACGGTCCCTCGTCACGTTCAGTGTGTCTGATGTGATAAATCACATGGAATCTCCTCTCACAGAAAGCTCTTCCTGTCACCCCTCCTATTTATATTTCTGTTAATGCCGCAGTTGCTAGGGCAGCCATGCATAATGAGGGTGTGTGTGGGGGGGGGGAGGGGTGCTGCTGGTAAGAGGCACTCCACCCATCCTCCCCGCACTCCACCCATCCTCTCCTACCTTCCACCCATCCTCCCTGACACCCCACCCATCCTCCCTGACACCCCACCCATCCTCCCTGGCCTTCCACCCATCCTCCCCTGCCTTCCACCCATCCTCCCCCCTTCCACCCATCCTCCCTGGCCTTCCACCCATCCTCCCCTACCTTCCACCCATCCTCCCCTACCTTCCACCCATCCTCCCCTACCTTCCACCCATCCTCCCCTGCCTTCCACCCATCCTCCCCTGCCTTCCACCCATCCTCCCCTACCTTCCACCCATCCTCCCCTACCTTCCACCCATCCTCCCCTACTCTCCACCCATCCTCCCCTACTCTCCATCCATCCTCTCCCCCCTTCCACCCATACTCCCCTACCTTCCACCCATCCTCCCCTACTCTCCATCCATCCTCTCCCCCCTTCCACCCATAATCCCCTGCCTTCCACCCATCCTCCCCTACCTTCCACCCATCCTCCCCTACCTTCCACCCATCCTCCCCTACTCTCCACCCATCCTCCCCTACTCTCCATCCATCCTCTCCCCCCTTCCACCCATCCTCCCCTACTCTCCACCCATCCTCCCCTACTCTCCACCCATCCTCCCCTACTCTCCACCCATCCTCCCCTGCCTTCCACCCATCCTCGCCTGCCTTCCACCCATCCTCGCCTGCCTTCCACCCATCCTCCGCTACTCTCCACCCATCCTCCCCTACCTTCCACCCATCCTCCCCTACCTTCCACCCATCCTCCCCTACTCTCCCTCCATCCTCCCCCCCTTCCACCCATCCTCCCCTACCTTCCACCCATCCTTCCCTACTCTCCACCATCATCCCCTACTCTCCACCCATCCTCCCCTACTCTCCATCCATCCTCCCCTACTCTCCATCCATCCTCCCCTACTCTCCACCCATCCTCCCCTACTCTCCACCCATCCTCCCCTACTCTCCACCCATCCTCCCCTACCTTCCACCCATCCTCCCCTACTCTCCACCCATCCTCCCCTACTCTCCACCCATCCTCCCCTACCTTCCACCCATCCTCCCCTACTCTCCACCCATCCTCCCCTACTCTCCACCCATCCTCCCCTACTCTCCACCCATCCTCCCCTACCTTCCACCCATCCTCCCCTACTCTCCACCCATCCTCCCCTACTCTCCACCCATCCTCCCCTACTCTCCACCCATCCTCCCCTACTCTCCACCCATCCTCCCCTACCTTCCACCCATCCTCCCCTACTCTCCACCCATCCTCCCCTACTCTCCACCCATCCTCCCCTACTCTCCACCCATCCTCCCCTACTCTCCACCCATCCTCCCCTACTCTCCACCCATCCTCCCCTACTCTCCACCCATCCTCCCCTACTCTCCACCCATCCTCCCCTACTCTCCACCCATCCTCCCCTACTCTCCACCCATCCTCCCCTACCTTCCACCCATCCTCCCCTACTCTCCACCCATCCTCCCCTACTCTCCACCCATCCTCCCCTACTCTCCACCCATCCTCCCCTACTCTCCACCCATCCTCCCCTACTCTCCACCCATCCTCCCCTACTCTCCACCCATCCTCCCCTACTCTCCACCCATCCTCCCCTACTCTCCACCCATCCTCCCCTACTCTCCACCCATCCTCCCCTACTCTCCACCCATCCTCCCCTACTTTCCACCCATCCTCCCCTACTCTCCACCCATCCTCCCCTACCCTCCACCCATCCTCCCCTACTCTCCACCCATCATCCCCTACTCTCCACCCATCATCCCCTACTCTCCACCCATCATCCCCTACCTTCCACCCATCCTCCCCTACTCTCCACCCATCCTCCCCTACTCTCCACCCATCCTCCCCTACTCTCCACCCATCCTCCCCTACCCTCCACCCATCCTCACCCCCCTTCCACCCATCCTCCCCTACTCTCCACCCATCCTCCCCTACTCTCCACCCATCCTCCCCTACTCTCCACCCATCCTCCCCTACCTTCCACCCATCCTCCCCTACTCTCCACCCATCCTCCCCTACTCTCCACCCATCCTCCCCTACTCTCCACCCATCCTCGCCTACCTTCCACCCATCCTCCCCTACTCTCCACCCATCCTCCCCTACTCTCCACCCATCCTCCCCTACTCTCCACCCATCCTCCCCTACTCTCCACCCATCCTCCCCTACTCTCCACCCATCCTCCCCTACCTTCCACCCATCCTCCCCTACTCTCCACCCATCCTCCCCTACTCTCCACCCATCCTCCCCTACTCTCCACCCATCCTCCCCTACTCTCCACCCATCCTCCCCTACTCTCCACCCATCCTCCCCTACTCTCCACCCATCCTCCCCTACTCTCCACCCATCCTCCCCTACTCTCCACCCATCCTCCCCTACTCTCCACCCATCCTCCCCTACTCTCCACCCATCCTCCCCTACTCTCCACCCATCCTCCCCTACTCTCCACCCATCCTCCCCTACTCTCCACCCATCCTCCCCTACTCTCCACCCATCCTCCCCTACTCTCCACCCATCCTCCCCTACTCTCCACCCATCCTCCCCTACTCTCCACCCATCCTCCCCTACTCTCCACCCATCCTCCCCTACTTTCCACGCATCCTCCCCTACTCTCCACCCATCCTCCCCTACCCTCCACCCATCCTCCCCTACTCTCCACCCATCATCCCCTACTCTCCACCCATCATCCCCTACTCTCCACCCATCATCCCCTACCTTCCACCCATCCTCCCCTACTCTCCACCCATCATCCCCTACTCTCCACCCATCCTCCCCTACTCTCCACCCATCCTCCCCTACCCTCCACCCATCCTCACCCCCCTTCCACCCATCCTCCCCTACTCTCCACCCATCCTCCCCTACTCTCCACCCATCCTCCCCTACTCTCCACCCATCCTCCCCTACCTTCCACCCATCCTCCCCTACCTTCCACCCATCCTCCCCTACTCTCCACCCATCCTCCCCTACTCTCCACCCATCCTCCCCTACTCTCCACCCATCCTCCCCTACTCTCCACCCATCCTCCCCTACTCTCCACCCATCCTCCCCTACTCTCCACCCATCCTCCCCTACTCTCCACCCATCCTCCCCTACTCTCCACCCATCCTCCCCTACTCTCCACCCATCCTCCCCTACTCTCCACCCATCCTCCCCTACTCTCCACCCATCCTCCCCTACTCTCCACCCATCCTCCCCTACTCTCCACCCATCCTCCCCTACTCTCCACCCATCCTCCCCTACTCTCCACCCATCCTCCCCTACCTTCCACCCATCCTCCCCTACTCTCCACCCATCATCCCCTACTCTCCACCCATCATCCCCTACTCTCCACCCATCATCCCCTACCTTCCACCCATCATCCCCTACCTTCCACCCATCATCCCCTACCCTCCACCCATCATCCCCTACCTTCCACCCATCCTCCCCTACTCTCCACCCATCCTCCCCTACTCTCCACCCATCCTCCCCTACCCTCCACCCATCCTCACCCCCCTTCCACCCATCCTCCCCTACTCTCCACCCATCCTCCCCTACTCTCCACCCATCCTCCCCTACCTTCCACCCATCCTCCCCTACTCTCCACCCATCCTCCCCTACTTTCCACCCATCCTCCCCTACTCTCCACCCATCCTCCCCCCCTTCCAACCATCCTCCCCTATCTTCCACCCATCCTCACCTACACTCCACCCGTCCCCTCACTCAGCTATAAAATGGCATTGTTAAAACCACCAGAATCCCCTTGGTTAAAGGGTGACACCACCAGAATCCCCTTGGTTAAAGGGTGACACCACCAGAATCCCCTTGGTTAAAGGGTGACACCACCAGAATCCCCTTGGTTAAAGGGTGAAACCACCAGAATCCCCTTGGTTAAAGGGTGACACCACCAGGATCCCCTTGGTTAAAGGGTGACACCACCAGGATCCCCTTGGTTAACGGGTGACACCACCAGAATCCCCTTGGTTAAAGGGTGACACCACCAGAATCCCCTTGGTTAAAGGGTGACACCACCAGAATCCCCTTGGTTAAAGGGTGACACCACCAGAATCCCCTTGGTTAAAGGGTGACACCACCAGAATCCCCTTGGTTAAAGGGTGACACCACCAGAATCCCCTTGGTTAAAGGGTGATACCACCAGGATCCCCTTGGTTAAAGGGTGACACCACCAGGATCCCCTTGGTTAACGGGTGACACCACCAGAATCCCCTTGGTTAAAGGGTGAAACCACCAGAATCCCCTTGGTTAAAGGGTGAAACCACCAGAATCCCCTTGGTTAACGGGTGACACCACCAGAATCCCCTTGGTTAAAGGGTGACACCACCAGGATCCCCATGGTTAAAGGGTGAAACCACTAGAATCCCCTTGGTTAACGGGTGACACCACCAGAATCCCCTTGGTTAAAGGGTGACACCACCAGAATCCCCTTGGTTAAAGGGTGAAACCACCAGGATCCCCTTGGTTAAAGGGTGACACCACCAGAATCCCCTTGGTTAAAGGGTGACACCACCAGAATCCCCTTGGTTAAAGGGTGACACCACCAGAATCCCCTTGGTTAAAGGGTGACACCACCAGAATCCCCTTGGTTAAAGGGTGACACCACCAGAATCCCCTTGGTTAAAGGGTGACACCACCAGAATCCCCTTGGTTAAAGGGTGACACCACCAGAATCCCCTTGGTTAAAGGGTGACACCACCAGAATCCCCTTGGTTAAAGGGTGACACCACCAGAATCCCCTTGGTTAAAGGGTGAATCCCCCAGAATCCCCTTGGTTAAAGGGTGAATCCCCCAGAATCCCCTTGGTTAAATGGTAGCATGCGGATGTGCCAGAGATGGTGTCTGATTGGTTTTAGTAGACTGAGTGAGTGTACCCTGCAGCCAGTCAGCCAGAGTGAGGACAATGCTGTCAGAGATTATAGTCTGATTCCACGTGTTCTGATTGAGAGAGAGGGGTAACCGTCTATCTCTGTGTGTGTGTACGTGTTGGTACAGCCAGCCCCTCCTCCCTTCCTCCATGTCAGATCCTCTCCCGTTCTCAGTTTCTGTCAGGACTCTCTGACGAGGTGCTTGTCTGAGTGGGCTGTCCCACCGTTTTGTTTTCAACCGGCTTGGAATATATTCAGATGATCCGTCTTCTTACTCGTCTTATCGATGTCTGTGATTGGAAGGACAGGAAGAGACTAACAGGATTGGTTGATTAACTACGGGACAGGAAGAGACTAACACGATTGGTTGATTAGCTACGGGACAGGAAGAGACTAACAGGATTGGTTGATTAACTATGGGACAGGAAGAGACTAACAGGATTGGTTGATTAACTACGGGACAGGAAGAGACTAACAGGATTGGTTGATTAACTACGGGACAGGAAGAGACTAACACGATTGGTTGATTAACTACGGGACAGGAAGAGACTAACACGATTGGTTGATTAACTACGGGACAGGAAGAGACTAACACGATTGGTTGATTAACTACGGGACAGGAAGAGACTAACACGATTGGTTGATTAACTACGGGACAGGAAGAGACTAACAGGATTGGTTGATTAACGGGACTTTGTTGTTATTTATTTTTACTTTGAGAGATCCTGGCTGCTTCGGTTGTTTGGAGGAAGTGCTGTGGACCTGAAAGGACTGCTGCTACACATTCTATTGCTACTTCACTTCCTGTGATATTCTTCTGACGGAGAATACAGATCCTGTAATCTACTGTGGACACAATTGGTTCAAAATGTAGCTTTCAATCCAAAATGCTAATCTGGCCGGGTATGAAACAACGGGAGGATTATAAAAGCAGACATCTCTGAAAGACAAGACATTGTTCTGACAACAACGAGACAGATTATTTTTATTTTATTACACGAACACTCACTTCTGTTCTCTACCTTCTAGAAACCTTCAAATATATGTTTTATTCTTCCGTGAAGGAACGCAGAAAAACGGTCTGTTTTTAGAGTGAGAATGGCGTCTTGTTGGAGGAGCCAGGTATGTTGAGAGAGCAGCGGTGGAGTGAGGATGGAGGTGGGGGGGTTCCCACCGTATGGAGGTGGGGGGGGGGGGGGGTTCCCACAGGATGGAGGTGGGGGGGGGGGGGGGGTTCCCACAGGATGGAGGTGGGGGGGGTCCCACAGGATGGAGGTGGGGGGGGTCCCACAGGATGGAGGTGGGGGGGTTCCCACAGGATGGAGGTGGGGGGGTTCCCACAGGATGGAGGTGGGGGGGTTCCCACAGGATGGAGGTGGGGGGGTTCCCACAGGATGGAGGTGGGGGGGTTCCCACCACTCTAGACAAGGGGGACAGGAGGAGGAGAAAGGGGGAGGTGGGGGGGGGGTTCCCACAGGATGGAGGTGGGGGGGCGTCCCACCACTCTAGACAAGGGGGACAGGGGGAGGTGGGGGGGTTCCCACCACTCTAGACAAGGGGGACAGGGGGAGGTGGGGGGGGTTCCCACCACTCTAGACAAGGGGGACAGGGGGAGGTGGGGGGCGTCCCACCACTCTAGACAAGGGGGACAGGGGGAGGTGGGGGGGCGTCCCACCACTCTAGACAAGGGGGACAGGGGGAGGTGGGGGGCGTCCCACCACTCTAGACAAGGGGGAAAGGGGGAGGATGGGGGGGGGTTCCCACAGGATGGAGGTGGGGGGGCGTCCCACCACTCTAGACAAGGGGGAAAGGAGGAGGATGGGGGGGGGGTTCCCACAGGATGGAGGTGGGGGGGCGTCCCACCACTCTAGACAAGGGGGAACAAGAGGAGGAGAAAGGGGGAGAGGGGGGGGGGCAGGATTGTTGTCAAAAGTACCTCAAGACGGTACTCTCCTGTAGCGCTGCTGTTCCCTGTGTACACTTGTGTTGTTGTTTCTCTGTGTATTAATGTGTGTGTGTGTGTGTGTGTGTGTGTGTGTGTGTGTGTGTTTCTGTAGGAAGAACAGGCTGCCAAGACCAAGGCAGAGAAGATCCGTGTGGCTCTGGAGAAGATCAAGGAGGCGCAAGTTAAAAAGGTGAGTTCTCTTCCTGACTGTCTCCTCTGTTACTATCTATAACAGGAGATCAGGTGAGTTCTCTTCCTGTCTGTCTCCTCTGTTACTATCTATAACAGGAGATCAGGTGAGTTCTCTTCCTGTCTGTCTCCTCTGTTACTATCTATAACAGGAGATCAGGTGAGTTCTCTTCCTGTCTGTCTCTGTTACTATCTATAACAGGAGATCAGGTGAGTTCTCTTCCTGTCTGTCTCCTCTGTTACTATCTATAACAGGAGATCAGGTGAGTTCTCTTCCTGTCTGTCTCTGTTACTATCTATAACAGGAGATCAGGTGAGTTCTCTTCCTGTCTGTCTCTGTTACTATCTATAACAGGAGATCAGGTGAGTTCTCTTCCTGTCTGTCTCCTCTGTTACTATCTATAACAGGAGATCAGGTGAGTTCTCTTCCTGTCTGTCTCTGTTACTATCTATAACAGGAGATCAGGTGAGTTCTCTTCCTGACTGTCTACTCTGTTTCTGGGTCAGGCCAGTGTTAAACAGCTCTCCTCTGTTTCTGGGTCAGGCCAGTGTTAAACAGCTCTCCTCTGTTTCTGGGTCAGGCCAGTGTTAAACAGCTCTCTTCTGTTTCTGGGTCAGGCCAGTGTTAAACAGCTCTACTCTGTTTCTGGGTCAGGCCGGTGTTAAACAGCTCTCCTCTGTTTCTGGGTCAGACCAGGCCAGTGTTAAACAGCTCTCCTCTGTTCCTGGGTCAGACCAGGCCAGTGTTAAACAGCTCTCCTCTGTTTCTGGGTCAGGCCGGTGTTAAACAGCTGAGACGGGGAGGACCCAGGAGCTCTATCTCGCCGTCTCCCTCCGATCTCCCCCTATCCCCCTTTCTCTCTCTCTTTTTATCGATCTTTCTCTCTATGCCACTCTGCGTATCGTAATGGAATCACCCTTTTGGCGTTAAGCCCGTATCTGAGCTGGTGGATTAGCGTACGGCCGGCTGGTCTTTAATACGGCCTGCTCTGCCCTGCCTGCCAGCTGTGGGAAGGGACTTGGACGTGAAGGGAGAGAGGCGCTCGCCACCTGTCAGATTGTCCTTACAATTACTAGAAGAAAACGCTCAGGCATTGATTGGGTAACCTGTTGCAGAGATCAATACGTGCAGAGATCATACGTGCAGAGATCATACGTGCAGAGATCATACGTGCAGAGATTATACCTGTCCCAATAATTACAGAGGACACTGTACCTGCCGGCTTCCTTGTCCCAATAATTACAGAGGACACTTTACCTGCCGGCTTCCCTGTCCCAATAATTACAGAGGACAATTTACCTGCCGGCTTCCCTGTCCCAATAATTACAGAGGACACTTTACCTGCCGGCTTCCCTGTCCCAATAATTACAGAGGACACTTTACCTGCCGGCTTCCCTGTCCCAATAATTACAGAGGACACTGTACCTGCTGAACCCCCTGTCCCAATAAGATTGAGGTGCTTCTACACCTGCATTACTAGCTGTTTGGGGTTTTAGGCTGGGTTTCTGTACAGCACTTCGAGATATTAGCTGATGTACGAAGGGCTATATAAAATAAACTTGATTTGAACCTTGATTGAGTCTGTGCAGACTAGAGTTTCTGAGTCTGTGCAGACTAGAGTTTCTGAGTCTGTGCAGACTAGAGTTTCTGAGTCTGTGCGGACAAGTGATGCTGAGTCTGTGTGGACTAGTGATGCTGAGTCTGTGTGGACTAGAGATGCTGAGTCTGTGTGGACTAGTGATGCTGAGTCTGTGTGGACTAGAGATGCTGAGTCTGTGTGGACTAGTGATGCTGCGTCTGTGTGGACTAGAGATGCTGAGTCTGTGTGGACTAGAGATGCTGAGTCTGTGGACTAGAGATGCTGCGTCTGTGTGGACTAGAGATTCTGAGAGATTCTTAGTCTGTGTGGACTAGACATTCTGAGTCTGTGCGGACTAGTGATGCTGAGTCTGTGCGGACTAGAGATTCTGAGAGATTCGTAGTCTGTGTGGACTAGACATTCTGAGTCTGTGTGGACTAGACATTCTGAGTCTGTGTGGACTAGACATTCTGAGTCTGTGAGGACTAGACATTCTGAGTCTGTGAGGACTAGACATTCTGAGTCTGTGTGGACTAGACATTCTGAGTCTGTGTGGACTAGACATTCTGAGTCTGTGCGGACTAGACATTCTGAGTCTGTGAGGACTAGACATTCCGAGTCTGTGCGGACTAGACATTCCGAGTCTGTGCGGACTAGACATTCCGAGTCTGTGCGGACTAGACATTCTGAGTCTGTGCGGACTAGTGATGCTGAGTCTGTGCGGACTAGTGATGCTGAGTCTGTGTGGACTAGACATTCTGAGTCTGTGCGGACTAGACATTCTGAGTCTGTGCGGACTAGACATTCTGAGTCTGTGCGGACTAGACATTCTGAGTCTGTGCGGACTAGACATTCTGAGTCTGTGCGGACTAGACATTCTGAGTCTGTGCGGACTAGACATTCTGAGTCTGCGGACTAGACATTCTGAGTCTGTGTGGACTAGACATTCCGAGTCTGTGTGGACTAGACATTCCGAGTCTGTGCGGACTAGTGATGCTGAGTCTGTGCGGACTAGACATTCTGAGTCTGTGCGGACTAGACATTCTGAGTCTGTGTGGACTAGACATTCTGAGTCTGTGCGGACTAGACATTCCGAGTCTGTGCGGACTAGTGATGCTGAGTCTGTGTGGACTAGACATTCTGAGTCTGTGTGGACTAGACATTCTGAGTCTGTGCGGACTAGACATTCTGAGTCTGTGCGGACTAGACATTCTGAGTCTGTGCGGACTAGACATTCTGAGTCTGTGCGGACTAGACATTCTGAGTCTGTGCGGACTAGACATTCTGAGTCTGTGCTGACTAGACATTCTGAGTCTGTGCGGACTAGACATTCTGAGTCTGTGCGGACTAGACATTCTGAGTCTGTGCGGACTAGACATTCTGAGTCTGTGTGGACTAGACATTCTGAGTCTGTGTGGACTAGACATTCTGAGTCTGTGCGGACTAGACATTCTGAGTCTGTGCGGACTAGTGATGCTGAGTCTGTGCGGACTAGTGATGCTGAGTCTGTGCGGACTAGACATTCTGAGTCTGTGCGGACTAGACATTCTGAGTCTGTGTGGACTAGACATTCTGAGTCTGTGCGGACTAGACATTCTGAGTCTGTGCGGACTAGTGATGCTGAGTCTGTGCGGACTAGACATTCCGAGTCTGTGCGGACTAGACATTCCGAGTCTGTGTGGACTAGACATTCTGAGTCTGTGTGGACTAGACATTCTGAGTCTGTGCGGACTAGACATTCTGAGTCTGTGCGGACTAGACATTCTGAGTCTGTGCGGACTAGTGATGCTGAGTCTGTGCGGACTAGACATTCTGAGTCTGTGTGGACTAGACATTCCGAGTCTGTGTGGACTAGACATTCTGAGTCTGTGTGGACTAGACATTCTGAGTCTGTGCGGACTAGTGATGCTGAGTCTGTGTGGACTAGACATTCCGAGTCTGTGAGGACTAGACATTCTGAGTCTGTGCGGACTAGTGATGCTGAGTCTGTGCGGACTAGTGATGCTGAGTCTGTGTGGACTAGACATTCTGAGTCTGTGAGGACTAGACATTCCGAGTCTGTGAGGACTAGACATTCCGAGTCTGTGAGGACTAGTGATTCTGTGTGGTTAGTAAAGTAAATATTCTCTACTGTTGCTGAAATATAAACAAATCAGAACTGTTCAACTCTATGCAAGGCCATAATCATAATATCCAAGTGGTCTGTTAACCATGATTCGACCAATAGTAATCAATCGTAGATCAAAGTCAACCAGTGAGGTATGAAATTGTGTCGTGCTGTCAATCAATCTGATTCAGTGAGTAGTAACCAGAATGACATCATGTCCTGTGTCCGTAATCAATCTGATTCAGTGAGTAGTAACCAGAATGACATCATGTCCTGTGTCCGTAATCAATCTGATTCAGTGAGTAGTAACCAGAATGACATCATGTCCTGTGTCCGTAATCAATCTGATTCAGTGAGTAGTAACCAGAATGACATCATGTCCTGTGTCCGTAATCAATCTGATTCAGTGAGTAGTAACCAGAATGACATCATGTCCTGTGCCAATCTGATTCAGTGAGTAGTAACCAGAATGACATCATGTCCTGTGTCCGTAATCAATCTGATTCAGTGAGTAGTAACCAGAATGACATCATGTCCTGTGCCAATCTGATTCAGTGAGTAGTAACCAGAATGACATCATGTCCTGTGCCAATCTGATTCAGTGAGTAGTAACCAGAATGACATCATGTCCTGTGCCAATCTGATTCGGTGAGTAGTAACCAGAATGACATCATGTCCTGTGCCAATCTGATTCAGTGAGTAGTAACCAGAATGACATCATGTCCTGTGTCAATCTGATTCGGTGGAGTTTAAACTGTTACCTGCTGTACTCACCATGCGTATCACTCACCGTCATATTGGACACTATTGGTCTGTTTGTCAGATGTGACCAACACTTCTGGGAAAAGTGTCTGGAGTGACAGCTTTGTCTAGTGGTTTGCCTTGACGGTGATCAGCTAGTGTGGATTATTCTAGATTTCTTCCTTCCAGAATAGTTCATCTAACCATTCCTGTGTGTCCTCCCTTCTAGCTGGTGATCAGAGTGCACCTGTCAGATGAGAGCTCTAAAACCATGATGGTGGACGAGAGACAGACGGTCAGACAGGTTCTGGACAGCTTGTTGGACAAGTCCCACTGTGGCTTCAGCCCTGACTGGTCCCTGGTCGAGACCATCAACGAACTACAGATGGGTAAGTGGAGAAAGGCTCGCACGCACACACACACACACGCACACACACACACACACACACACACACACACACACACACACACTCACACACACACACACACACACACACACACACACACACACACACACACACACACTCACATTATCTTCATTGATAATTAGCATCAGACACACACTCTTCACTGATAATTAGCATCAGACACACACTCTTCACTGATAATTAGCATCAGACACACACTCTTCACTGATAATTAGCATCAGACACACACTCTTCACTGATAATTAGCATCAGACACAGAAGAGTTGATTTTCTGACATACCAAAGGGATTTACTAGCCATTGTAATCCTGTCTGCATGTGGCTTTGTTATAAGCAGTAGGGGGATGGGCAACAACTACAGGGATGAAAAGATTAAACTTTAATCGCTTAGAATATGAAAACTCCCCGGAGGGAGGTCATTGACATTCTGCAGCAGAGAGGGTCGCTGGCTGTTAGGGAAATGGACCACCCTCCCTCCTCTATGGGGGTACCACAGGGTTCAATTCCCGGGCCGACTCTTTTCTCTGTATACATCAATGATGTCGCTCTCGCTGCCGGTGATTCTCTGATCCACCTCTACGCAGACGACACCATTCTGTATACTTCTGGCCCTTCTTTGGACACTGTGTTAACTAACCTCCAAACGAGCTTCAATGCCATACAACTCTCCTTCCGTGGCCTCCAACTGCTTTTGAAATGCTAGTAAAACGAAATGCATTCTCTTCAACCGATTGCTGCCCGCACCCTCCCGCCCGTGACGGTTCTGACTCAGGCACTATAGTATTGCCAGCCTAATCTCAGGAGTTGACAGGCTTGAAGTCATAAACAGAGCTGTGATTCAAGCATTGCTAAGAGCTGCTGGTAAAACGCAGTAAAGTTTGAGTGAATGTTTACGAGCCTGCTGTCGCCGACCACCGCTCAGTCAGACTGCTCTATCAAATATAAACTTAATTATAATATCAAGCATAAACTTAATTATAATATTATTAACACAGAAATACGAGCCGTTGGTCATTAACATGGTCAAATCCAGAAACTATCATTACGAAAACAAGACGTTTATTCTTTCAGTGAAATATGGAACCGTTCCGTATTTTATCTAACGGGTGGCATCCATAAGTCTAAATATTCCTGTCACATTGCACAACCTTCAATGTTATGTCATAATTACGTAAAATTCTGGCAAATTAGTTCGTAACGAGCCGGGCGGACCAAACTGCTGCATATACCCGGACTCTGCGTGCAATGAACGCAAGAGAAGTGACTTAATATTGCCTGCTAACATGAATTTCTTTTAACTAAATATGCAGGTTTAAAAATATATACTTCTGTGTATTGATTTTAAGAAAGGCGTTGATGTTTATGGTTAGGTACATTCGTGCAACGATTGTGATTTTGTTTAATCATCCCCCGTTTGGCGAAGTTGAAGTTGGCTGTGATTCGATGATAAATTAACAGGCACCGCATTGATTATATGCAACGCAGGACAAGCTAGTTAACCTAGTAATATCATCAACCATGTGTAGTTAACTAGTGATTATGTGAAGATTGATTGTTTTTTATAAGATACGTTTAATGCTAGCTAGCACCTTACCTTGGCTCCCTGCTGCACTCGTGTAACAGCTAGTCAGCCTGCCACGCAGTCTCCTCGTGGAGTGCAATGTAATCGGCCAGATTGTTATGAAAACTTGAAATGTTGGGGAATGGGCTGTAAATCCCCTAGGGGGGGGGGGGGGGGGGGATTTAGGATGTTGGGGAATGGGCTGTAAATCCCCTGGGGGGGGTTTAGGATGTTGGGGAATGGGCTGTTAATCTCCTAGGGGGGGGGGGGGATTTAGGATGTTGGGGAATGGGATGTTAATCGGGGGGGGGGGGATTTAGGATGTTGGGGAATGGGCTGTAAATCCCCTGGGGGGGGGGGGCAGATTTAGGATGTTGGGGAATGGGCTGTAAATCCCCTGGAGAGGGCAGATTAGGGATGTTGGGGCATGGGCTGTAAATCCCCTAGGGGAGGGGGGAATTTAGGATGTTGGGGCATGGGCTGTAAATCCCCTGGGGGGGGGGGGGGTTTAGGATGTTGGGGAATGGGCTGTTAATCTCCTAGGGGGGGGGGGATTTAGGATGTTGGGGAATGGGATGTTAATCCCCAGGGAGCGGTGTAAAAGATGGTGGATGGTTCATTCTGTAATGTTATAATAGTCTAATGGCCTTCGGTTGTAGCTAATCCAACAGATTAGATTAGGGGGGTTTTACCATTCCATTTAGAATCATTCATATCTTTATTATTTTACTGTCTGTAGATGGTCATTTAATCCGAATGAACCTGGAAACTCATATTCTAGTATTACGTTGAATATGTTCAGAGCATGGGGAATATGTCTAGAGTATGGGGAATATGTCTAGAGCATCTATAGCATGGGGAATATGTCTAGAGCATCTAGAGTATGGGGAATATGTCTAGATCATGGGGAATATGTCTAGAGCATCTAGAGTATGGGGAATATGTCTAGATCATGGGGAATATGTCTAGAGCATCTAGAGTATGGGGAATATGTCTAGAGTATGGGGAATATGTCTAGAGTATGGGGAATATGTCTAGAGTATGGGGAATATGTCTAGAGTATGGGGAATATGTCTAGAGTATGGGGAATATGTCTAGATCATGGGGAATATGTCTAGAGTATGGGGAATATGTCTAGAGTATGGGGAATATGTCTAGATCATGGGGAATATGTCTAGAGCATCTAGAGTATGGGGAATATGTCTAGATCATGGGGAATATGTCTAGAGCATCTAGAGTATGGGGAATATGTCTAGAGTATGGGGAATATGTCTAGAGTATGGGGAATATGTCTAGAGTATGGGGAATATGTCTAGAGTATGGGGAATATGTCTAGAGTATGGGGAATATGTCTAGAGTATGGGGAATATGTCTAGATCATGGGGAATATGTCTAGAGTATGGGGAATATGTCTAGAGTATGGGGAATATGTCTAGAGCATCTAGAGTATGGGGAATATGTCTAGAGCATCTATAGCATGGGGAATATGTCTAGAGCATCTAGAGTATGGGGAATATGTCTAGATCATGGGGAATATGTCTAGAGCATCTAGAGTATGGGGAATATGTCTAGATCATGGGGAATATGTCTAGAGCATCTAGAGTATGGGGAATATGTCTAGATCATGGGGAATATGTCTAGAGCATCTAGAGTATGGGGGATATGTCTAGAGTATGGGGGATATGTCTAGAGTATGGGGAATATGTCTAGAGTATGGGGAATATGTCTAGAGTATGGGGAATATGTCTAGAGTATGGGGAATATGTCTAGAGTATGGGGAATATGTCTAGAGTATGGGGAATATGTCTAGAGTATGGGGAATATGTCTAGAGTATGGGGAATATGTCTAGAGTATGGGGAATATGTCTAGAGTATGGGGAATATGTCTAGAGTATGGGGAATATGTCTAGAGTATGGGGAATAAGTCTAGAGTATGGGGAATAAGTCTAGAGTATGGGGAATATGTCTAGAGTATGGGGAATATGTCTAGAGTATGGGGAATATGTCTAGAGCATCTAGAGTATGGGGAATATGTCTAGAGCATCTAGAGTATGGGGAATATGTCTAGATCATGGGGAATATGTCTAGAGCATCTAGAGTATGGGGAATATGTCTAGAGTATGGGGAATATGTCTAGAGTATGGGGAATATGTCTAGAGTATGGGGAATATGTCTAGATCATGGGGAATATGTCTAGAGTATGGGGAATATGTCTAGAGCATCTAGAGTATGGGGAATATGTCTAGAGTATGGGGAATATGTCTAGAGCATCTAGAGTATGGGGAATATGTCTAGAGCATCTATAGCATGGGGAATATGTCTAGAGCATCTAGAGTATGGGGAATATGTCTAGATCATGGTGAATATGTCTAGAGCATCTAGAGTATGGGGAATATGTCTAGATCATGGGGAATATGTCTAGAGCATCTAGAGTATGGGGAATATGTCTAGAGTATGGGGAATATGTCTAGATCATGGGGAATATGTCTAGATCATGGGGAATATGTCTAGATCATGGGGAATATGTCTAGAGTATGGGGAATATGTCTAGAGTATGGGGAATATGTCTAGAGCATCTAGAGTATGGGGAATATGTCTAGAGTATGGGGAATATGTCTAGAGTATGGTGAATATGTCTAGAGTATGGGGAATATGTCTAGAGAATGGGGAATATGTCTAGAGTATGGGGAATATGTCTAGAGTATGGGGAATATGTCTAGAGTATGGGGAATATGTCTAGAGCACGGGGAATATGTCTAGAGCACGGGGAATATGTCTAGAGCACGGGGAATATGTCTAGAGCACGGGGAATATGTCTAGAGCACGGGGAATATGTCTAGAGCACGGGGAATATGTCTAGAGCACGGGGAATATGTCTAGAGCACGGGGAATATGTCTAGAGCACGGGGAATATGTCTAGAGCACGGGGAATATGTCTAGAGCACGGGGAATATGTCTAGAGCACGGGGAATATGTCTAGAGCACGGGGAATATGTCTAGAGCACGGGGAATATGTCTAGAGCACGGGGAATATGTCTAGAGCAATGGGAATGTGTCTAGAGCATGGGGAATATGTCTAGAGTATGGGGAATATGTCTAGAGTATGGGGAATATGTCTAGAGTATGGGGAATGTGTCTAGAGCATGGGGAATATGTCTAGAGCATCTATAGCATGGGGAATATGTCTAGAGCATCTAGAGTATGGGGAATATGTCTAGATCATGGGGAATATGTCTAGAGCATCTAGAGTATGGGGAATATGTCTAGATCATGGGGAATATGTCTAGAGCATCTAGAGTATGGGGAATATGTCTAGAGTATGGGGAATATGTCTAGAGTATGGGGAATATGTCTAGAGTATGGGGAATATGTCTAGAGTATGGGGAATATGTCTAGAGTATGGGGAATATGTCTAGAGTATGGGGAATATGTCTAGAGTATGGGGAATATGTCTAGAGCATCTAGAGTATGGGGAATATGTCTAGAGCATCTATAGCATGGGGAATATGTCTAGAGCATCTAGAGTATGGGGAATATGTCTAGATCATGGGGAATATGTCTAGATCATGGGCAATATGTCTAGAGCATCTAGAGTATGGGGAATATGTCTAGAGTATGGGGAATATGTCTAGAGTATGGGGAATATGTCTAGAGTATGGGGAATATGTCTAGAGTATGGGGAATATGTCTAGAGTATGGGGAATATGTCTAGAGTATGGGGAATATGTCTAGAGTATGGGGAATATGTCTAGATCATGGGGAATATGTCTAGATCATGGGGAATATGTCTAGAGTATGGGGAATATGTCTAGAGTATGGGGAATATGTCTAGAGTATGGGGAATATGTCTAGAGTATGGGGAATATGTCTAGAGTATGGGGAATATGTCTAGAGTATGGGGAATATGTCTAGAGTATGGGGAATATGTCTAGAGTATGGGGAATATGTCTAGAGTATGGGGAATATGTCTAGAGTATGGGGAATATGTCTAGAGTATGGGGAATATGTCTAGAGCACGGGGAATATGTCTAGAGCACGGGGAATATGTCTAGAGCACGGGGAATATGTCTAGAGCACGGGGAATATGTCTAGAGCACGGGGAATATGTCTAGAGCACGGGGAATATGTCTAGAGCACGGGGAATATGTCTAGAGCACGGGGAATATGTCTAGAGCACGGGGAATATGTCTAGAGCACGGGGAATATGTCTAGAGCACGGGGAATATGTCTAGAGCACGGGGAATGTGTCTAGAGCACGGGGAATGTGTCTAGAGCACGGGGAATGTGTCTAGAGCACGGGGAATGTGTCTAGAGCACGGGGAATGTGTCTAGAGTATGGGGAATATGTCTAGAGTATGGGGAATATGTCTAGAGTATGGGGAATATGTCTAGAGTATGGGGAATGTGTCTAGAGCATGGGGAATATGTCTAGAGCATCTATAGCATGGGGAATATGTCTAGAGCATCTAGAGTATGGGGAATATGTCTAGATCATGGGGAATATGTCTAGAGCATCTAGAGTATGGGGAATATGTCTAGATCATGGGGAATATGTCTAGAGCATCTAGAGTATGGGGAATATGTCTAGAGTATGGGGAATATGTCTAGAGTATGGGGAATATGTCTAGAGTATGGGGAATATGTCTAGAGTATGGGGAATATGTCTAGAGTATGGGGAATATGTCTAGAGTATGGGGAATATGTCTAGAGTATGGGGAATATGTCTAGAGCATCTAGAGTATGGGGAATATGTCTAGAGCATCTAGAGTATGGGGAATATGTCTAGAGCATCTATAGCATGGGGAATATGTCTAGAGCATCTAGAGTATGGGGAATATGTCTAGATCATGGGGAATATGTCTAGAGCATCTAGAGTATGGGGAATATGTCTAGAGTATGGGGAATATGTCTAGAGTATGGGGAATATGTCTAGAGTATGGGGAATATGTCTAGAGTATGGGGAATATGTCTAGAGTATGGGGAATATGTCTAGAGTATGGGGAATATGTCTAGAGTATGGGGAATATGTCTAGAGTATGGGGAATATGTCTAGAGCATCTAGAGTATGGGGAATATGTCTAGAGCATCTAGAGTATGGGGAATATGTCTAGAGCATCTATAGCATGGGGAATATGTCTAGAGCATCTAGAGTATGGGGAATATGTCTAGATCATGGGGAATATGTCTAGAGCATCTAGAGTATGGGGAATATGTCTAGAGTATGGGGAATATGTCTAGAGTATGGGGAATATGTCTAGAGTATGGGGAATATGTCTAGAGTATGGGGAATATGTCTAGAGAATGGGGAATATGTCTAGAGTATGGGGAATATGTCTAGAGTATGGGGAATATGTCTAGAGTACGGGGAATATGTCTAGAGCACGGGGAATATGTCTAGAGCACGGGGAATATGTCTAGAGCACGGGGAATATGTCTAGAGCACGGGGAATATGTCTAGAGCACGGGGAATATGTCTAGAGCACGGGGAATATGTCTAGAGCACGGGGAATATGTCTAGAGCACGGGGAATATGTCTAGAGCACGGGGAATATGTCTAGAGCACGGGGAATATGTCTAGAGCACGGGGAATATGTCTAGAGCATCTAGAGTATGGGGAATATGTCTAGAGTATGGGGAATATGTCTAGAGTATGGGGAATATGTCTAGAGCATGGGGAATATGTCTAGAGCAATGGGAATATGTCTAGAGCATGGGGAATGTGTCTAGAGCATGGGGAATATGTCTAGAGCATGGGGAATATGTCTAGAGTATGGGGAATATGTCTAGAGTATGGGGAATATGTCTAGAGTATGGGGAATATGTCTAGAGTATGGGGAATATGTCTAGAGTATCGGGAATATGTCTAGAGTATCGGGAAATGTGTCTAGAGCATGGGGAATATGTCTAGAGCATATATAGCATGGGGAATATGTCTAGGGCATCTATAGCATGGGGAATATGTCTAGATCATGGGGAATATGTCTAGAGCATCTAGAGTATGGGGAATATGTCTAGATCATGGGGAATATGTCTAGAGCATCTAGAGTATGGGGAATATGTCTAGAGTATGGGGAATATGTCTAGAGTATGGGGAATATGTCTAGAGTATGGGGAATATGTCTAGAGTATGGGGAATATGTCTAGAGTATGGGGAATATGTCTAGATCATGGGGAATATGTCTAGATCATGGGGAATATGTCTAGAGTATGGGGAATATGTCTAGAGCATCTAGAGTATGGGGAATATGTCTAGAGTATGGGGAATATGTCTAGAGCATCTAGAGTATGGGGAATATGTCTAGAGCATCTATAGCATGGGGAATATGTCTAGAGCATCTAGAGTATGGGGAATATGTCTAGATCATGGTGAATATGTCTAGAGCATCTAGAGTATGGGGAATATGTCTAGATCATGGGGAATATGTCTAGAGCATCTAGAGTATGGGGAATATGTCTAGAGTATGGGGAATATGTCTAGATCATGGGGAATATGTCTAGATCATGGGGAATATGTCTAGATCATGGGGAATATGTCTAGAGTATGGGGAATATGTCTAGAGTATGGGGAATATGTCTAGAGTATGGGGAATATGTCTAGAGCATCTAGAGTATGGGGAATATGTCTAGAGTATGGGGAATATGTCTAGAGTATGGGGAATATGTCTAGAGTATGGGGAATATGTCTAGAGTATGGGGAATATGTCTAGAGTATGGGGAATATGTCTAGAGTATGGGGAATATGTCTAGAGTATGGGGAATATGTCTAGAGTATGGGGAATATGTCTAGAGTATGGGGAATATGTCTAGAGTATGGGGAATATGTTTAGAGTATGGGGAATATGTCTAGAGTATGGGGAATATGTCTAGAATATGGGGAATATGTCTAGAGTATGGGGAATATGTCTAGAGTATGGGGAATATGTCTAGAGCACGGGGAATATGTCTAGAGCACGGGGAATATGTCTAGAGCACGGGGAATATGTCTAGAGCACGGGGAATATGTCTAGAGCACGGGGAATATGTCTAGAGCACGGGGAATATGTCTAGAGCACGGGGAATATGTCTAGAGCACGGGGAATATGTCTAGAGCACGGGGAATATGTCTAGAGCACGGGGAATATGTCTAGAGCACGGGAATATGTCTAGAGCACGGGGAATATGTCTAGAGCAATGGGAATATGTCTAGAGCATGGGGAATGTGTCTAGAGCATGGGGAATGTGTCTAGAGTATGGGGAATATGTCTAGAGTATGGGGAATGTGTCTAGAGCATGGGGAATATGTCTAGAGCATCTATAGCATGGGGAATATGTCTAGAGCATCTAGAGTATGGGGAATATGTCTAGATCATGGGGAATATGTCTAGAGCATCTAGAGTATGGGGAATATGTCTAGATCATGGGGAATATGTCTAGAGTATGGGGAATATGTCTAGAGTATGGGGAATATGTCTAGAGTATGGGGAATATGTCTAGAGTATGGGGAATATGTCTAGAGCATCTAGAGTATGGGGAATATGTCTAGAGCATCTAGAGTATGGGGAATATGTCTAGATCATGGGGAATATGTCTAGAGCATCTAGAGTATGGGGAATATGTCTAGAGTATGGGGAATATGTCTAGAGTATGGGGAATATGTCTAGAGTATGGGGAATATGTCTAGAGTATGGGGAATATGTCTAGATCATGGGGAATATGTCTAGAGTATGGGGAATATGTCTAGAGCATCTAGAGTATGGGGAATATGTCTAGAGTATGGGGAATATGTCTAGAGCATCTAGAGTATGGGGAATATGTCTAGAGCATCTATAGCATGGGGAATATGTCTAGAGCATCTAGAGTATGGGGAATATGTCTAGATCATGGTGAATATGTCTAGAGCATCTAGAGTATGGGGAATATGTCTAGATCATGGGGAATATGTCTAGAGCATCTAGAGTATGGGGAATATGTCTAGAGTATGGGGAATATGTCTAGATCATGGGGAATATGTCTAGATCATGGGGAATATGTCTAGATCATGGGGAATATGTCTAGAGTATGGGGAATATGTCTAGAGTATGGGGAATATGTCTAGAGTATGGGGAATATGTCTAGAGTATGGGGAATATGTCTAGAGTATGGGGAATATGTCTAGAGTATGGGGAATATGTCTAGAGTATGGGGAATATGTCTAGAGTATGGGGAATATGTCTAGAGTATGGGGAATATGTCTAGAGTATGGGGAATATGTCTAGAGTATGGGGAATATGTCTAGAGTATGGGGAATATGTCTAGAGTATGGGGAATATGTCTAGAGTATGGGGAATATGTCTAGAGTATGGGGAATATGTCTAGAGCACGGGGAATATGTCTAGAGCACGGGGAATATGTCTAGAGCACGGGGAATATGTCTAGAGCACGGGGAATATGTCTAGAGCACGGGGAATATGTCTAGAGCACGGGGAATATGTCTAGAGCACGGGGAATATGTCTAGAGCACGGGGAATATGTCTAGAGCACGGGGAATATGTCTAGAGCACGGGGAATATGTCTAGAGCACGGGGAATATGTCTAGAGCATCTAGAGTATGGGGAATATGTCTAGAGTATGGGGAATATGTCTAGAGCATGGGGAATATGTCTAGAGCATGGGGAATATGTCTAGAGCAATGGGAATATGTCTAGAGCATGGGGAATGTGTCTAGAGCATGGGGAATATGTCTAGAGTATGGGGAATATGTCTAGAGTATGGGGAATATGTCTAGAGTATGGGGAATATGTCTAGATCATGGGGAATATGTCTAGATCATGGGGAATATGTCTAGATCATGGGGAATATGTCTAGAGTATGGGGAATATGTCTAGAGTATGGGGAATATGTCTAGAGCATCTAGAGTATGGGGAATATGTCTAGAGTATGGGGAATATGTCTAGAGTATGGGGAATATGTCTAGAGTATGGGGAATATGTCTAGAGTATGGGGAATATGTCTAGAGTATGGGGAATATGTCTAGAGTATGGGGAATATGTCTAGAGTATGGGGAATATGTTTAGAGTATGGGGAATATGTCTAGAGTATGGGGAATATGTCTAGAGCATCTAGAGTATGGGGAATATGTCTAGAGCATCTAGAGTATGGGGAATATGTCTAGATCATGGGGAATATGTCTAGAGCATCTAGAGTATGGGGAATATGTCTAGAGTATTTGCAATATGTCTAGAGTATGGGGAATATGTCTAGAGTATGGGGAATATGTCTAGATCATGAGGAATATGTCTAGAGTATGGGGAATATGTCTAGAGCATCTAGAGTATGGGGAATATGTCTAGAGTATGGGGAATATGTCTAGAGCATCTAGAGTATGGGGAATATGTCTAGAGCATCTATAGCATGGGGAATATGTCTAGAGCATCTAGAGTATGGGGAATATGTCTAGATCATGGTGAATATGTCTAGAGCATCTAGAGTATGGGGAATATGTCTAGATCATGGGGAATATGTCTAGAGCATCTAGAGTATGGGGAATATGTCTAGAGTATGGGGAATATGTCTAGATCATGGGGAATATGTCTAGATCATGGGGAATATGTCTAGATCATGGGGAATATGTCTAGAGTATGGGGAATATGTCTAGAGTATGGGGAATATGTCTAGAGTATGGGGAATATGTCTAGAGTATGGGGAATATGTCTAGAGCATCTAGAGTATGGGGAATATGTCTAGAGTATGGGGAATATGTCTAGAGTATGGGGAATATGTCTAGAGTATGGGGAATATGTCTAGAGTATGGGGAATATGTCTAGAGTATGGGGAATATGTCTAGAGTATGGGGAATATGTCTAGAGAATGGGGAATATGTCTAGAGTATGGGGAATATGTCTAGAGTATGGGGAATATGTCTAGAGCACGGGGAATATGTCTAGAGCACGGGGAATATGTCTAGAGCACGGGGAATATGTCTAGAGCACGGGGAATATGTCTAGAGCACGGGGAATATGTCTAGAGCACGGGGAATATGTCTAGAGCACGGGGAATATGTCTAGAGCACGGGGAATATGTCTAGAGCACGGGGAATATGTCTAGAGCATCTAGAGTATGGGGAATATGTCTAGAGTATGGGGAATATGTCTAGAGCATGGGGAATATGTCTAGAGCATGGGGAATATGTCTAGAGCATGGGGAATATGTCTAGAGCATGGGGAATATGTCTAGAGCAATGGGAATATGTCTAGAGCATGGGGAATATGTCTAGAGTATGGGGAATATGTCTAGAGGATGGGGAATATGTCTAGAGTATGGGGAATATGTCTAGAGCACGGGGAATATGTCTAGAGCAATGGGAATATGTCTAGAGCATGGGGAATGTGTCTAGAGCATGGGGAATATGTCTAGAGCATGGGGAATATGTCTAGAGTATGGGGAATATGTCTAGAGTATGGGGAATGTGTCTAGAGCATGGGGAATATGTCTAGAGCATCTATAGCATGGGGAATATGTCTAGAGCATCTAGAGTATGGGGAATATGTCTAGATCATGGGGAATATGTCTAGAGCATCTAGAGTATGGGGAATATGTCTAGATCATGGGGAATATGTCTAGAGCATCTAGAGTATGGGGAATATGTCTAGAGTATGGGGAATATGTCTAGAGTATGGGGAATATGTCTAGAGTATGGGGAATATGTCTAGAGTATGGGGAATATGTCTAGAGTATGGGGAATATGTCTAGAGTATGGGGAATATGTCTAGAGTATGGGGAATATGTCTAGAGCATCTAGAGTATGGGGAATATGTCTAGAGCATCTATAGCATGGGGAATATGTCTAGAGCATCTAGAGTATGGGGAATATGTCTAGATCATGGGGAATATGTCTAGAGCATCTAGAGTATGGGGAATATGTCTAGATCATGGGCAATATGTCTAGAGCATCTAGAGTATGGGGAATATGTCTAGAGTATGGGGAATATGTCTAGAGTATGGGGAATATGTCTAGAGTATGGGGAATATGTCTAGAGTATGGGGAATATGTCTAGAGTATGGGGAATATGTCTAGAGTATGGGGAATATGTCTAGAGTATGGGGAATATGTCTAGAGTATGGGGAATATGTCTAGAGTATGGGGAATATGTCTAGATCATGGGGAATATGTCTAGAGTATGGGGAATATGTCTAGAGTATGGGGAATATGTCTAGAGTATGGGGAATATGTCTAGAGTATGGGGAATATGTCTAGAGTATGGGGAATATGTCTAGAGTATGGGGAATATGTCTAGAGTATGGGGAATATGTCTAGAGTATGGGGAATATGTCTAGAGTATGGGGAATATGTCTAGAGTATGGGGAATATGTCTAGAGCACGGGGAATATGTCTAGAGCACGGGGAATATGTCTAGAGCACGGGGAATATGTCTAGAGCACGGGGAATATGTCTAGAGCACGGGGAATATGTCTAGAGCACGGGGAATATGTCTAGAGCACGGGGAATATGTCTAGAGCACGGGGAATATGTCTAGAGCAATGGGAATATGTCTAGAGCATGGGGAATGTGTCTAGAGCATGGGGAATGTGTCTAGAGCATGGGGAATATGTCTAGAGTATGGGGAATATGTCTAGAGTATGGGGAATATGTCTAGAGTATGGGGAATATGTCTAGAGCATGGGGAATATGTCTAGAGCATCTATAGCATGGGGAATATGTCTAGAGCATCTAGAGTATGGGGAATATGTCTAGATCATGGGGAATATGTCTAGAGCATCTAGAGTATGGGGAATATGTCTAGATCATGGGGAATATGTCTAGAGCATCTAGAGTATGGGGAATATGTCTAGAGTATGGGGAATATGTCTAGAGTATGGGGAATATGTCTAGAGTATGGGGAATATGTCTAGAGTATGGGGAATATGTCTAGAGTATGGGGAATATGTCTAGAGTATGGGGAATATGTCTAGAGTATGGGGAATATGTCTAGAGTATGGGGAATATGTCTAGAGTATGGGGAATATGTCTAGAGTATGGGGAATATGTCTAGAGTATGGGGAATATGTCTAGAGCATCTAGAGTATGGGGAATATGTCTAGAGCATCTATAGCATGGGGAATATGTCTAGAGCATCTAGAGTATGGGGAATATGTCTAGATCATGGGGAATATGTCTAGAGCATCTAGAGTATGGGGAATATGTCTAGATCATGGGCAATATGTCTAGAGCATCTAGAGTATGGGGAATATGTCTAGAGTATGGGGAATATGTCTAGAGTATGGGGAATATGTCTAGAGTATGGGGAATATGTCTAGAGTATGGGGAATATGTCTAGAGTATGGGGAATATGTCTAGAGTATGGGGAATATGTCTAGAGTATGGGGAATATGTCTAGAGTATGGGGAATATGTCTAGAGTATGGGGAATATGTCTAGATCATGGGGAATATGTCTAGATCATGGGGAATATGTCTAGAGTATGGGGAATATGTCTAGAGTATGGGGAATATGTCTAGAGTATGGGGAATATGTCTAGAGTATGGGGAATATGTCTAGAGTATGGGGAATATGTCTAGAGTATGGGGAATATGTCTAGAGTATGGGGAATATGTCTAGAGTATGGGGAATATGTCTAGAGTATGGGGAATATGTCTAGAGTATGGGGAATATGTCTAGAGTATGGGGAATATGTCTAGAGTATGGGGAATATGTCTAGAGTATGGGGAATATGTCTAGAGTATGGGGAATATGTCTAGAGTATGGGGAATATGTCTAGAGCACGGGGAATATGTCTAGAGCACGGGGAATATGTCTAGAGCACGGGGAATATGTCTAGAGCACGGGGAATATGTCTAGAGCACGGGGAATATGTCTAGAGCACGGGGAATATGTCTAGAGCACGGGGAATATGTCTAGAGCACGGGGAATATGTCTAGAGCACGGGGAATATGTCTAGAGCACGGGGAATATGTCTAGAGCACGGGGAATATGTCTAGAGCATGGGGAATATGTCTAGAGCACGGGGAATATGTCTAGAGCACGGGGAATATGTCTAAAGCATCTAGAGCATGGGGAATATGTCTAGAGCATGGGGAATATGTCTAGAGCATGGGGAATATGTCTAGAGCATGGGGAATATGTCTAGAGCATGGGGAATATGTCTAGAGCATGGGGAATGTGTCTAGAGCATGGGGAATGTGTCTAGAGCATGGGGAATATGTCTAGAGTATGGGGAATATGTCTAGAGTATGGGGAATATGTCTAGAGTATGGGGAATGTGTCTAGAGCATGGGGAATATGTCTAGAGTATGGGGAATATGTCTAGAGTATCTAGAGTATGGGGAATATGTCTAGCATGGTGAGTCATTCATCAATCAATACCTCAAATCAATCTGTTTTACAAAGATGTTATTGTCTGTTTATAGTCTCTTTCACCAACAATCACTATCCCAAATCTAGCTATCATCAGTTCCTCAGTTCTTTTTTATTTAACCTTTATTTAACTAGCGGCAAGTCAGTTAAGAACAAATTCTTATTTTCAATGACGGCCTAGGAACAGTGGGTTAACTGCCTTGTTCAGGGGCAGAACGACAGATTTTTACCTTGTCAGCTCGGGGATTCGATGTAGCAACCTTTTGGTTACTAGTCCAACGCTCTAACCACTAGAATACCTGCCTCCTCTAACCACTAGGCTACCTGCCTCCTCTAACCACTAGGCTACCTGCCTCCTCTAACCACTAGGCTACCTGCCTCCTCTAACCACTAGGCTACCTGCCTCCTCTAACCACTAGGCTACCTGCCTCCTCTAACCACTAGGCTACCTTCCTCCTCTAACCACTAGGCTACCTTCCTCCTCTAACCACTAGGCTACCTGCCCCCCTCTAACCACTAGGCTACCAGCCTCCTCTAACCACTAGGCTACCTGCCTCCTCTAACCACTAGGCTACCTGCCTCCTCTAACCACTAGGCTACCTGCCTCCTCTAACCACTAGGCTACCTGCCTCCTCTAACCACTAGGCTACCTGCCTCCTCTAACCACTAGGCTACCTGCCTCCTCTAACCACTAGGCTACCTGCCTCCTCTAACCACTAGGCAACCTGCCTCCTCTGACCACTAGGCTACCTGCCTCCTCTAACCACTAGGCTACCTGCCTCCTCTAACCGCTAGGCTACCTGCCTCCTCTAACCACTAGGCTACATGCCTCCTCTAACCACTAGGCTACCTGCCTCCTCTAACCCCTAGGCTACCTGCCTCCTCTAACCCCTAGGCTACCTGCCTCCTCTAACCCCTAGGCTACCTGCCTCCTCTAACCACAAGGCTACCTGCCTCTCCTCTAACCACTAGGCTACCTGCCTCCTCTAACCACTAGGCTACCTGCCTCCTCTAACCACTAGGCTACCTGCCTCTCCTCTAACCACTAGGCTACCTGCCTCCTCTAACCACTAGGCTACCTGCCTCCTCTAACCACTAGGCTACCAGCCTCCTCTAACCACTAGGCTACCTGCCTCCTATAACCACTAGGCTACCTGCCTCCTCTAACCACTAGGCTGCTGTGTCTATGTGTAGGGGTGATGTTACCCAGTCCATTAAATGTCTCCTTACTGTCCCAACATGGCTGCTGTGTCTATGTGTAGGGGTGATGTTACCCAGTCCATTAAATGTCTCCTTACTGTCCCAACATGGCTGCTGTGTCTATGTGTAGGGGTGATGTTACCCAGTCCATTAAATGTCTCCTAACTGTCCCAACATGGCTGCTGTGTCTATGTGTAGGGGTGATGTTACCCAGTCCATTAAATGTCTCCTGTCCCAACATGGCTGCTGTGTCTATGTGTAGGGGTGATGTTACCCAGTCCATTAAATGTCTCCTTACTGTCCCAACATGGCTGCTGTGTCTATGTGTAGGGGTGATGTTAACCAGTCCATTAAATGTCTCCTTAGTGTCCCAACATGGCTGCTGTGTCTATGTGTAGGGGTGATGTTAACCAGTCCATTAAATGTCTCCTAACTGTCCCAACATGGCTGCTGTGTCTATGTGTAGGGGTGATGTTACCCAGTCCATTAAATGTCTCCTAACTGTCCCAACATGGCTGCTGTGTCTATGTGTAGGGGTGATGTTACCCAGTCCATTAAATGTCTCCTTACTGTCCCAACATGGCTGCTGTGTCTATGTGTAGGGGTGATGTTACCCAGTCCATTAAATGTCTCCTGTCCCAACATGGCTGCTGTGTCTATGTGTAGGGGTGATGTTACCCAGTCCATTAAATGTCTCCTTACTGTCCCAACATGGCTGCTGTGTCTATGTGTAGGGGTGATGTTACCCAGTCCATTAAATGTCTCCTTAGTGTCCCAACATGGCTGCTGTGTCTATGTGTAGGGGTGATGTTACCCAGTCCATTAAATGTCTCCTTACTGTCCCAACATGGCTGCTGTGTCTATATGTAGGGGTGATGTACCCAGTCCATTAAATGTCTCCTTACTGTCCCAACATGGCTGCTGTGTCTATGTGTAGGGGTGATGTTAACCAGTCCATTAAATGTCTCCTGTCCCAACATGGCTGCTGTGTCTATGTGTAGGGGTGATGTTACCCAGTCCATTAAATGTCTCCTTACTGTCCCAACATGGTGCTGTGTCTATGTGTAGGGGTGATGTTACCCAGTCCATTAAATGTCTCCTTACTGTCCCAACATGGTGCTGTGTCTATGTGTAGGGGTGATGTTAACCAGTCTATCTCTCCCTTTGAGGACCATGAGAAACTATTACAGCCTAACACTATATTCTGTCTCTTTCTCCACTTCCTCCCAGAGCGTATCTTTGAGGACCATGAGAACCTGGTTGAGAACCTGCTGAACTGGACCAGAGACAGTCAGAACAGACTGATGTTCATAGAACGCTTGGAGAAGTACGCCCTCTTCAAGAACCCGCAGGTGAGACAGTCAACTCAGCCGATACACTACAGACAGTCAACTCAGCCGACACACTACAGACAGTCAACTCAGCCGATACACTACAGACAGTCAACTCAGCCGATACACTACAGACAGTCAACTCAGCCGATACACTACAGACAGTCAACTCAGCCGATACACTACAGACAGTCAACTCAGCCGATACACTACAGACAGTCAACTCAGCCGATACACTACAGACAGTCAACTCTCAGCCGATACACTACAGACAGTCAACTGAGCCGATACACTACAGACAGTCAACTCAGCCGATACACTACAGACAGTCAACTCAGCCGATACACTACAGACAGTCAACTCAGCCGACACACTACAGACAGTCAACTCAGCCGATACACTACAGACAGTCAACTCAGCCGATACACTACAGACAGTCAACTCAGCCGATACACTACAGACAGTCAACTCAGCCGATACACTACAGACAGTCAACTCAGCCGACACACTACAGACAGTCAACTCAGCCGATACACTACAGACAGTCAACTCAGCCGATACACTACAGACAGTCAACTCAGCCGATACACTACAGACAGTCAACTCAGCCGACACACTACAGACAGTCAACTCAGCCGATACACTACAGACAGTCAACTCAGCCGATACACTACAGACAGTCAACTCAGCCGACACACTACAGACAGTCAACTCAGCCGATACACTACAGACAGTCAACTCAGCCGATACACTACAGACAGTCAACTCAGCCGACACACTACAGACAGTCAACTCAGCCGATACACTACAGACAGTCAACTCAGCCGATACACTACAGACAGTCAACTCAGCCGATACACTACAGACAGTCAACTCAGCCGATACACTACAGACAGTCAACTCTCAGCCGGTACACTACAGACAGTCAACTCAGCCGATACACTACAGACAGTCAACTCAGCCGATACACTACAGACAGTCAACTCTCAGACGATACACTACAGACAGTCAACTCAGCCGATACACTACAGACAGTCAACTCAGCCGATACACTACAGACAGGCAACTCAGCCGATACACTACAGACAGTCAACTCAGCCGATACACTACAGACAGTCAACTCAGCCAATACACTACAGACAGTCAACTCAGCCGATACACTACAGACAGTCAACTCAGCCGATACACTACAGACAGTCAACTCAGCCGATACACTACAGACAGTCAACTCAGCCGATACACTACAGACAGTCAACTCAGCCGATACACTACAGACAGTCAACTCAGCCGATACACTACAGACAGTCAACTCAGCCGATACACTACAGACAGTCAACTCAGCCGATACACTACAGACAGTCAACTCAGCCGATACACTACAGACAGTCAACTCAGCCGATACACTACAGACAGTCAACTCAGCCGATACACTACAGACAGTCAACTCAGCCGATACACTACAGACAGTCAACTCAGCCGATACACTACAGACAGTCAACTCAGCCGATACACTACAGACAGTCAACTCAGCCGATACACTACAGACAGTCAACTCAGCCGATACACTACAGACAGTCAACTCAGCCGATACACTACAGACAGTCAACTCAGCCAATACACTACAGACAGTCAACTCAGCCGATACACTACAGACAGTCAACTCAGCCAATACACTACAGACAGTCAACTCAGCCGATACACTACAGACAGTCAACTCAGCCAATACACTACAGACAGTCAACTCTCAGCCGGTACACTACAGACAGTCAACTCTCAGCCGATACACTACAGACAGTCAACTCAGCCGATACACTACAGACAGTCAACTCTCAGCCGGTACACTACAGACAGTCAACTCTCAGCCGATACACTACAGACAGTCAACTCAGCCAATACACTACAGACAGTCAACTCAGCCGATACATTAAAGACAGTCAACTCAGCCGATACACTACAGACAGTCAACTGAGCCGATACACTACAGACAGTCAACTCAGCCAATACACTACAGACAGTCAACTCTCAGCCGATACACTACAGACAGTCAACTCTCAGCCGATACACTACAGACAGTCAACTCAGCCGATACACTACAGACAGTCAACTCAGCCGATACACTACAGACAGTCAACTCAGCCGATACACTACAGACAGTCAACTCAGCCGATACACTACAGACAGTCAACTGAGCCGATATACTACAGACAGTCAACTCAGCCGATACACTACAGACAGTCAACTCAGCCGATACACCACAGACAGTCAACTCAGCCGATACATTACAGACAGTCAACTCAGCCGATACATTACAGACAGTCAACTCAGCCGATACACTACAGACAGTCAACTCAGCCGATACACTACAGACAGTCAACTCAGCCGATACATTACAGACAGTCAACTCAGCCGATACATTACAGACAGTCAACTGAGCCAATACATTACAGACAGTCAACTGAGCCAATATACTACAGACAGTCAACTCAGCCGATACACTACAGACAGTCAACTCTCAGCCGATACACTACAGACAGTCAACTCAGCCGATACATTACAGACAGTCAACTCAGCCGATACACTACAGACAGTCAACTGAGCCGATACACTACAGACAGTCAACTCTCAGCCGATACACTACAGACAGTCAACTCTCAGCCGATACACTACAGACAGTCAACTCAGCCGATACACTACAGACAGTCAACTCAGCCGATACACTACAGACAGTCAACTCTCAGCCGATACACTACAGACAGTCAACTCAGCCGATACACTACAGACAGTCAACTCAGCCAATACACTACAGACAATCAACTCAGCCGATACATTACAGACAGTCAACTCAGCCAATACACCGCAGACAGTCAACTCAGCCAATACACCGCAGACAGTCAACTCAGCCAATACACCGCAGACAGTCAACTCTCAGCCGATACATTACAGACAGTCAACTCAGCCGATACACTACAGACAGTCAACTCTCAGCCAAAACACTACAGACAGTCAACTCAGCCAATACACTACAGACAGTCAACTACATGTTGGACTGGTTTCCCGCACACTAAAAAGACTAGTCCTGGAGACATGAAGACTAGTCCCGCACACAAATGAAGACTAGTCCCGGACACTAATGAAGACTAGTCCCGGACACTAATGAAGACTAGTCCTGGACACTAATGAAGACTAGTCCTGGACACTAATGAAGACTAGTCCCGGACACTAATGAAGACTAGTCCCGGACACTAATGAATACTAGTCCCGGACACTAATGAAGACTAGTCCCGGACACTAATGAAGACTAGTCCCGGACACTAATGAAGACTAGTCCCGGACACTAATGAAGACTAGTCCCGGACACTAATGAAGACTAGTCCCGGACACTAATGAAGACTAGTCCCGGACACTAATGAAGACTAGTCCCGGACACTAATGAAGACTAGTCCCGGACACTAATGAATACTAGTCCTGGACACTAATGAAGACTAGTCCTGGACACTAATGAAGACTAGTCCTGGACACTAATGAAGACTAGTCCCGGACACTAATGAAGACTAGTCCCGGACACTAATGAAGACTAGTCCCGGACACTAATGAAGACTAGTCCCGGACACTAATGAAGACTAGTCCCGGACACTAATGAAGACTAGTCCCGGACACTAATGAAGACTAGTCCCGGACACTAATGAAGACTAGTCCCGGACACAAATGAATACTAGTCCCGCACACAAATGAAGACTAGTCCCGGACACTAATGAAGACTAGTCCCGGAGACTAATGAAGACTAGTCCTGGAGACATGAAGACTAGTCCCGGACACTAATGAAGACTAGTCCCGGACACTAATGAAGACTAGTCCTGGACACTAATGAAGACTAGTCCTGGACACTAATGAAGACTAGTCCTGGAGACATGAAGACTAGTCCCGGATACTAATGAAGACTAGTCCTGGACACTAATGAAGACTAGTCCTGGACACTAATGAAGACTAGTCCCGGATACTAATGAAGACTAGTCCTGGACACTAATGAAGACTAGTCCTGGACACTAATGAAGACTAGTCCTGGACACTAATGAGGACTAGTCCTGGACACTAATGAAGACTAGTCCTTCACACTAATGAAGACTAGTCCTGGACACTAATGAAGACTAGTCCTTCACACTAATGATGCAGAAGTACGCTGACTGAGGCTAAGCTGCTTTAAAATAGCCAGCCAAACCACTACTGTCCCTGCCAGTCAGTATTGTGTTACATAACTGATGCAGGACAGGTTATACAATGCACAAATACACTGAACTGGCACCAAAATACACTGAACTGGCACCAAAATACACTGAGCTGGCACCAAAATACAGTGCTTCTCCAAAATACACTGAACTGGCACCAAAATACAATGCTTCACCAAAATACACTGAACTGGCACCAAAATACAATGCTTCACCAAAATAGACACACTCAGTAGTATCAGAGACTGTTTATATGTACACAAACTCACTCGACAGACACACAGACCTCAGTGTGTCCTTCAGATCTAGGTCAGTATGTGGTAGATGGCGGTACTATGATTAATAGATTGGGAGCTGGTGAGCTCTGTTGTCTCCTTGGCGAACTAGCTTCGTAAAATAGCTAGTACCACTTCTATATTGTATTTTTTAACACTTACTGAAATGATCTAAATCTAAATTTGACTATCATACCCTGATTTAACCCATTTCTGGAAAATCACAGAACTATTTATTGGGGCGGAAGGAGACGTGTGAGATGGCAGACCGGAACAAGGAGGCACTACTGGAGGTGCAGTGATCTCCACATAACACCTCCAAACAAACACACACAGCTTGACTTATTCTGGTCATTTCAAAATGTTACCTTATTAGTGTATGCTACATATTGTGTGTGTGTGTGTGTGTGTGTGTGTGTGTGTGTGTGTGTGTGTGTGTGTGTGTGTGTGTGTGTGTGTGTGTGTGTGTGTGTGTGTGTGTGTGTGTGTGTGTGTGTGTGTGTGTGTGTGTGTGTGTGTGTGTGTGTGTGTGTGTGTGTGTGTGTGTGTGTGTGTGTGTGCGCGCGCGCGTGCGTGTGTGTGTGTGCGCGTGCGTGTGTGTGCGTGCGCGCTCTCCGCGGCAGGAATGTTTTTGTGGCAGCTCCGTCTCTGTACCTGAGATGGAGGGAGTACTCTGGCTGAAGGAGGATGGGAAGAAGAGCTGGAAGAAGAGATACTTCCTGCTCAGAGCCTCTGGGATCTACTATGTACCTAAAGGAAAAGCCAAGGTACATCCCTGGATCACACTGACTAACCTGTACTCAGCCAAGGTACGTCCCTGGATCACACTGACTAACCTGTACTCAGCCAAGGTACGTCCCTGGATCACACTGACTAACCTGTACTCAGCCAAGGTACGTCTATGGAACACACTGACTAACCTGTACTCAGCCAAGGTACGTCCCTGGATCACACTGACTAACCTGTACTCAGCCAAGGTACGTCTGTAACACACTGACTAACCTATACTCAGCCAAGGTACGTCTGGTACACACTGACTAACCTGTACTCAGCCAAGGTACGTCTGGTACACACTGACTAACCTGTACTCAGCCAAGGTACGTCTGGTACACACTGACTAACCTGTAATCAGCCATGGTACGTCTGTAACACACTGACTAACCTGTACTCAGCCAAGGTACGTCTGGATCACACTGACTAACCTGTACTCAGCCAAGGTACGTCCCTGGATCACACTGACTAACCTGTACTCAGCCAAGGTACGTATGGATCACACTGACTAACCTGTACTCAGCCAAGGTACGTCTGGTACACACTGACTAACCTGTACTCAGCCAAGGTACGTCCCTGGATCACACTGACTAACCTGTACTCAGCCAAGGTACATCCCTGGATCACACTGACTAACCTGTACTCAGCCAAGGTACGTCCCTGGATCACACTGACTAACCTGTACTCAGCCAAGGTACGTCCCTGGATCACACTGACTAACCTGTACTCAGCCAAGGTACGTCCCTGGATCACACTGACTAACCTGTACTCAGCCAAGGTACGTCTGGAACAAACTGACTTGCTGGCTAACTCTCTCACTCCCCGGCCCTGTCTCCTCTCTCTCACTCCCCGGCTCTGTCTCCTCTCACTCCCTCCCTGGCCCTCTCACTCCCTCCCCAGCCCTCTCTCTCTCACTCCCCGGCGCTGTCTCCTCTCTCTCTCACTCCCGGCCCTGTCTCCTCTCTCTCTCCCCGGCCCTGTCTCCTCTCTCTCTCTCCCCTGCTCTGTCTCCTCTCTCTCTCTCTCACTCCCCGGCCCTGTCTCTCCTCTCTCTCTCACTCCCCGGCCCTGTCTCTCCTCTCTCTCACTCGCCGGGCCTGTCTCCTCTCTCTCTCACTCCCCGGGCCTGTCTCCTCTCTCTCTCACTCCCCGGCCCTGTCTTCTCTCTCTCTCTCACTCCCCGGCCCTGTCTTCTCTCTCTCTCTCACTCCCCGGCCCTGTCTCCTCTCTCTCACTCCCCGGCCCTGTCTCCTCTCTCTCACTCCCCGTCCCTGTCTCCTCTCTCTCACTCCCCGGCCCTGTCTCTCTCTCTCTCACTCCCCGGCCCTGTCTCCTCTCTCTCACTCCCCGGCCCTGTCTCTCTCTCTCTCACTCCCCGGCCCTGTCTCTCTCTCTCTCTGTGTGTGTGTGTGTGTGTGTGTGTGTGTGTGTGTGTGTGTGTGTGTGGGTGTGTGTGTGTATAGCGCAGTACTTCATAAAGGATGAGACTATAATACAGTACATTATAAAGTGGGTAAAACAAGTACGTAAGCATTATTACAGTGACCAGTGTTCAATGACTACGTACAAAGGGCAACAGTCTTGTACTGTGCAGGGTTAAGTACTGGGCGGAGGAGTGATTGAGTATTTACCCGTCTGACGTCCTTGTAGATATGAAAGATGATCAATGTCCCTCTAAGTCAATCTTCTGTAGAACGCCACCCAGTGGACAGTGCGGTGAGGTAAAAGCCATGACAGTCAACTCTAAATCCTTCATCTCTCTTCTCTCTCTCTCCCGGCTGACAGGCTTCCAGAGAACTGGTGTGTTTCCTCCAGCTGGATCATGTCAATGTGTACAACGGACAGGACTATCGCAGCAAGTACAAGGCCCCCACAGACTACTGCCTGGCCCTCAAGGTGAGATCAAACACCTGACCTACACACTACACACCCTGCTACCACTACCACAACTACCACCACAGACTACTGCCTGGCCCTCAAGGTGAGATCAAACACCTGACCTACACACTACACACCCTGCTATCACTACTACAACTACCACCACAGACTACTGCCTGGCCCTCAAGGTGAGAGGAAACACCAAGGGGGTATACCAAATTGCACCCTATTCCCTAGATAGTGCACTACTTTTAATCAGGACCCATAGGGAATAGTGTGCCATTTGGAACGCTGGTGTTGGCGCTGACAACACCTGACTTCCACATTCCCTGTTGCCACTAGACCAGTACCACCTGCAATACTCTGTTGCTATAGTAACACTACTACCACCTAGCAACACTACCACCTAGCCATAACCTCACAGACTACTACTACTACTACTACTACTACCAACCAAACTACTACTACCACTACCACTAAAACTACTACTACCACTAAAACTACTACCACTAAAACTACTACTACCACTAAAACTACTACTACCACTAAAACTACTACTACCACTAAAACTACTACCACTAAAACTACTACTACCACTAAAACTACTACCACTAAAACTACTACTACCACTAAAACTACTACCACTAAAACTACTACCACTAAAACTACTACTACTACTACCACTAAAACTACTACTACCACTAAAACTACTACTACCACTAAAACTACTACTACTACCACTAAAACTACTACTACCACTAAAACTACTACTATTACTACCACTAAAACTACTACTACCACTAAAACTACTACCACTAAAACTACTACTACCACTAAAACTACTACCACTAAAACTACTACCACTAAAACTACTACTACTACTACCACTAAAACTACTACTACTACCACTAAAACTACTACTACTACCACTAAAACTACTACTACCACTAAAACTACTACTATTACTACCACTAAAACTACTACTACCACTAAAACTACTACTATTACTACCACTAAAACTACTACTATTACTACCACTAAAACTACTACTACTACTACCACTAAAACTACTACTACCACTAAAACTACTACCACTAAAACTACTACCACTAAAACTACTACCACTAAAACTACTACCACTAAAACTACTACTACCACTAAAACTACTACCACTAAAACTACTACCACTAAAACTACTACTACCACTAAAACTTCTACTACTACCACTAAAACTACTACCACTAAAACTACTACTATTACTATCACTAAAACTACTACTACTACTAAAACTACTACCACTAAAACTACTACCACTAAAACTACTACTACTACTACCACTAAAACTACTACCACTAAAACTACTACCACTAAAACTACTACCACTAAAACTACTACTACTACCACTAGAACTACTACTATTACTACCACTACTACCACTAAAACTACTACTATTACTACCACTAAAACTACTACTATTACTACCACTAAAACTACTACTATTACTACCACTAAAACTACTACTACCACTAAAACTACTACTACCACTAAAACTACTACTATTACTATCACTAAAACTACTACTATTACTACCACTAAAACTACTACTACCACTAAAACTACTACTACCACTAAAACTACTACTACTACTACTACTACCACTAAAACTACTACTACTACTACCACTAAAACTACTACTACCACTAAAACTACTACCACTAAAACTACTACCACTAAAACTACTACTACTACTACTACCACTAAAACTACTACTACCACTAAAACTACTACTACTACCACTAAAACTACTACTACCACTAAAACTACTACTATTACTACCACTAAAACTACTACTACCACTAAAACTACTACCACTAAAACTACTACTACCACTAAAACTACTACCACTAAAACTACTACCACTAAAACTACTACTACTACTACCACTAAAACTACTACTACCACTAAAACTACTACTACTACCACTAAAACTACTACTACCACTAAAACTACTACTATTACTACCACTAAAACTACTACTACCACTAAAACTACTACTATTACTACCACTAAAACTACTACTATTACTACCACTAAAACTACTACTACTACTACCACTAAAACTACTACTACCACTAAAACTACTACCACTAAAACTACTACCACTAAAACTACTACTACCACTAAAACTACTACTACCACTAAAACTACTACCACTAAAACTACTACCACTAAAACTACTACTACCACTAAAACTACTACTACTACCACTAAAACTACTACCACTAAAACTACTACTATTACTATCACTAAAACTACTACTACTACTAAAACTACTACCACTAAAACTACTACCACTAAAACTACTACTACTACTACCACTAAAACTACTACCACTAAAACTACTACCACTAAAACTACTACCACTAAAACTACTACTACTACCACTAGAACTACTACTATTACTACCACTACTACCACTAAAACTACTACTATTACTACCACTAAAACTACTACTATTACTACCACTAAAACTACTACTATTACTACCACTAAAACTACTACTACCACTAAAACTACTACTACCACTAAAACTACTACTATTACTATCACTAAAACTACTACTATTACTACCACTAAAACTACTACTACCACTAAAACTACTACTACTACTACTACTACCACTAAAACTACTACTACTACTACCACTAAAACTACTACTACCACTAAAACTACTACCACTAAAACTACTACCACTAAAACTACTACTACTACTACTACCACTAAAACTACTACTACCACTAAAACTACTACTACTACCACTAAAACTACTACTACCACTAAAACTACTACCACTAAAACTACTACTACCACTAAAACTACTACCACTAAAACTACTACTACCACTAAAACTACTACTACTACCACTAAAACTACTACCACTAAAACTACTACTATTACTATCACTAAAACTACTACTACTACTAAAACTACTACCACTAAAACTACTACCACTAAAACTACTACTACTACTACCACTAAAACTACTACCACTAAAACTACTACCACTAAAACTACTACCACTAAAACTACTACTACTACTACCACTACTACCACTAGAACTACTACTATTACTACCACTACTACCACTAAAACTACTACCACTAAAACTACTACTACTACCACTAAAACTACTACTACCACTACTACCACTAACACTTATACTACTACCGTTAAAACTACTACTACTACCACTAAAACTACTACTACCACTACTACTACTACCACTAAAACGACTACTACGACTACCACTAAAACTACTACTATTACTACCACTAAAACTACTACTATTACTACCACTAAAACTACTACTATTACTACCACTAAAACTACTACTATTACTACCACTAAAACTACTACTATTACTACCACTAAAACTACTACTACTACTACCACTAAAACTACTACTACCACTAAAACTACTACTACCACTAAAACTACTACCACTAAAACTACTACTACCACTAATACTACTACCACTAAAACTACTACCACTAAAACTACTACTACCACTAAAACTACTACTACCACTAAAACTACTACTACTACCACTAAAACTACTACCACTAAAACTACTACTATTACTATCACTAAAACTACTACTACTACTAAAACTACTACCACTAAAACTACTACCACTAAAACTACTACTACTACTACCACTAAAACTACTACCACTAAAACTACTACCACTAAAACTACTACCACTAAAACTACTACTACTACTACCACTACTACCACTAGAACTACTACTATTACTACCACTACTACCACTAAAACTACTACCACTAAAACTACTACTACTACCACTAAAACTACTACTACCACTACTACCACTAACACTTATACTACTACCGTTAAAACTACTACTACTACCACTAAAACTACTACTACCACTACTACTACTACCACTAAAACGACTACTACGACTACCACTAAAACTACTACTACTACTACCACTAAAACTACTACTACTACCACTACTACTACCACTAAAACTACTACCACTAAAACTATTACTACCACTAAAACTACTACTACCACTACTACCACTAAAACTACTACTACCACTAAAACTACTACTACCACTACTACCACTAAAACTACTACCACTAAAACTACTACTACTACTACCACTAAAACTACTACTGCTACCACTAAAACTACTACTACTACTACCACTACTACTACCACTAAAACTACTACCACTACTACTACCACTAAAACTACTACTACTACTACTACTACTACTACTACTACTACTACTACTACTACCACTAAAACTACTACCACTACTACTACCATTAAAACTACTACTACTACTACTGCCACTAAAACGTCTACTACTACTACTACTACTACTACTACTACCACTAAAACTACTACTACTACTACCACTAAAACTACTACTACCACTACTACTACTACCACTAAAACTACTACTAACACTACTACTACTACCACTAAAACTACTACTCTACTACTACTATTACTACCACTAAAACTACTACTACACCACCACTACTACTACTACTACTACTACCACTAAAACTACTACTACACCACTACTACTACTACTACTACTACTACTACTACTACTACTACTACTACTACTACTACTACCACTAAACTACTACTAACACACATGTATTATATTGTAAAAATAAAGAACTGAATGAAATGGGGAAAAATGCACCAAATAATTTTTTCATCTTCAACATAGAAATTCTGCCAAAAATAATTGACTGAAACTTGACGAAGTCAAACATGACAGTAGAGAGGCTATATACAGTAGAGGGGCTATATACAGTAGAGGGGCTATATACAGTAGAGGGGCTATATACAGTAGAGGGGCTATATACAGTAGAGGGGCTATATACAGTAGAGGGGCTATATACAGTAGAGGGGCTATATACAGTAGAGGGGCTCTATACAGTAGAGGGGCTCTATACAGTAGAGGGGCTCTATACAGTAGAGGGGCTCTATACAGTAGAGGGGCTCTATACAGTAGAGGGGCTCTATACAGTAGAGGGGCTCTATACAGTAGCGGGGCTCTATACAGTAGCGGGGCTCTATACAGTAGCGGGGCTCTATACAGTAGCGGGGCTCTATACAGTAGCGGGGCTCTATACAGTAGCGGGGCTCTATACAGTAGAGGGGCTCTATACAGTAGCGGGGCTCTATACAGTAGCGGGGCTCTATACAGTAGCGGGGCTATAGTTGGGCTGGGGTTTTAGCCCATTTCATCTTGCTTAACCCAATACTAAAACAGTGCCTCATTTTGTCAGCAGAATCTGTCCATGAGAGATTATAGTTCATTTAAAGAAACAAATGAGAGAAATCCCAGCATTCTATTATTGTGATGCGTGGTCTTTAACATGTCCCATTGTCTCTCTGTCTGTCCAGCATCCTCAGATCCAGAAGAAATCCCAGTACATCAAGTACCTGTGTTGTAATGATGTCAGAACTCTACACCAGTGGATCAATGGGATACGCATCGCCAAGGTAACGCTACGTTACCTCAGCAACAACTTAACGAGAGAGAGAGAGAGAGAGAGAGTAATGGAAAGCAGAGCCATAGTCTGGGTTCTCACAGAAACATCTTGGACAGAATACCTCAATGTCCAAACTCAAAAGATGTGGGAACGTCTGACAAAGCTGGGGTGTATTCACTAGGGCCCAAACAGAAGCAAGCGGAATGAAACGGGGAGGGACATACCTGAATTTGTTCAATAGAAACTCTTGTTCTCGTTGCAAAACGTTTTATACTTGGAGCAAACCATTTTGCTGAGGAAACCAACTGAGTGCACCCCTGATGTCTGTTTCTGACTGGCTAATGAATACACCTGACCGACTAATGAATACACCTGAAAGACTAATGAATACACCTGACCGACTAATGAATACACCTGACCGACTAATGAATACACCTGACCGACTAATGAATACACCTGACCGACTAATGAATACACCTGAAAGACTAATGAATACACCTGACCGACTAATGAATACACCTGACCGACTAATGAATACACCTGACCGACTAATGAATACACCTGCCCGACTAATGAATACACCTGAAAGACTAATGAATACACCTGACCGACTAACGAATACACCTGACCAACTAACGAAGACACCTGACCAACTAACGAAGACACCTGACCGACTAACGAATACACCTGACCGACTAACGAATACACCTGCCCGACTAACGAATACACCTGACCGGCTAATGAATACACATGACCGGCTAATGAATACACATGACCGGCTAATGAATACACCTGCCCGGCTAATGAATACACCTGACCGGCTAATGAATACACCTGACCGGCTAATGAATACACCTGACCGGCTAATGAATACACCTGACCGGCTAATGAATACACCTGACCGGCTAATGAATACACCTGACCGGCTAATGAATACACCTGACCGACTAATGAATACACCTGACCGGCTAATGAATACACCTGAAAGACTAATGAATACACCTGACCGGCTAATGAATACACCTGAAAGACTAATGAATACACCTGACCGACTAATGAATACACCTGACCGGCTAATGAATACACCTGACCGACTAATGAATACACATGACCGGCTAATGAATACACCTGAAAGACTAATGAATACACATGACCGGCTAATGAATACACCTGAAAGACTAATGAATACACCTGAAAGACTAATGAATACACATGACCGGCTAATGAATACACCTGAAAGACTAATGAATACACATGACCGGCTAATGAATACACCTGAAAGACTAATGAATACACCTGACCGGCTAATGAATTCACCTGACCGGCTAATGAATACACCTGAAAGACTAATGAATACACCTGACCGACTAATGAATACACATGACCGGCTAATGAATACACCTGAAAGACTAATGAATACACATGACCGGCTAATGAATACACCTGAAAGACTAATGAATACACCTGAAAGACTAATGAATACACATGACCGGCTAATGAATACACCTGAAAGACTAATGAATACACATGACCGGCTAATGAATACACCTGAAAGACTAATGAATACACCTGACCGGCTAATGAATTCACCTGACCGGCTAATGAATACACCTGACCGCCTAATGAATACACCTGACCGCCTAATGAATACACCTGACCGCCTAACGAATACACCTGACCGGCTAATGAATACACCTGACCGGCTAATGAATACACCTGACCGGCTAATGAATACACCTGACTTGCTAATGAATACACCTGACCGGCTAATGAATACACCTGACCGGCTAATGAATACACCTGACCGGCTAATGAATACACCTGACCGGCTAATGAATACACCTGACCGGCTAATGAATACACCTGACCGGCTAATGAATACACCTGACCGGCTAATGAATACACCTGACCGGCTAATGAATACACCTGACCGGCTAATGAATACACCTGACCGACTAATGAATACACCTGACCGGCTAATGAATACACCTGAAAGACTAATGAATACACCTGACCGGCTAATGAATACACCTGAAAGACTAATGAATACACCTGACCGACTAATGAATACACCTGACCGGCTAATGAATACACCTGACCGACTAATGAATACACATGACCGGCTAATGAATACACCTGATAGACTAATGAATACACATGACCGGCTAATGAATACACCTGAAAGACTAATGAATACACCTGAAAGACTAATGAATACACATGACCGGCTAATGAATACACCTGAAAGACTAATGAATACACATGACCGGCTAATGAATACACCTGAAAGACTAATGAATACACCTGACCGGCTAATGAATTCACCTGACCGGCTAATGAATACACCTGAAAGACTAATGAATACACCTGACCGACTAATGAATACACATGACCGGCTAATGAATACACCTGAAAGACTAATGAATACACATGACCGGCTAATGAATACACCTGAAAGACTAATGAATACACCTGAAAGACTAATGAATACACATGACCGGCTAATGAATACACCTGAAAGACTAATGAATACACATGACCGGCTAATGAATACACCTGAAAGACTAATGAATACACCTGACCGGCTAATGAATTCACCTGACCGGCTAATGAATACACCTGAAAGACTAATGAATACACCTGACCGGCTAACGAATACACCTGACCGGCTAACGAATACACCTGACCGCCTAACGAATACACCTGACCGCCTAATGAATACACCTGACCGCCTAATGAATACACCTGACCGGCTAACGAATACACCTGACCGGCTAACGAATACACCTGACCGGCTAACGAATACACCTGACCGGCTAACGAGTACACCTGACCGGCTAACGAATACACCTGCCCGACTAACGAATACACCTGCCCGACTAACGAATACACCTGCCCTACTAACGAATACACCTGCCCGACTAACGAATACACCTGACCGACTAACGAATACACCTGCCCGACTAACGAATACACCTGCCCGACTAACGAATACACCTGCCCGACTAACGAATACACCTGACCGGCTAACGAATACACCTGACCGACTAACGAATACACCTGACCGGCTAACGAATACACTTGACCGGCTAACGAGTACACCTGACCGACTAACGAATACACCTGACCGGCTAACGAATACACTTGACCGGCTAACGAGTACACCTGACCGACTAACGAATACACTTGACCGGCTAATGAATACACCTGCCCGACTAATGAATACACCTGACCGGCTAATGAATACACCTCTCTGTTGACCTATGTATCTCTGTGTCTCCAGTACGGGAAGACCCTGTATGTGAACTACCAGGAGGCTATGAAGAGGACTGAGGCAGCCTACGACTGGTCCTCTCTCTCTAGCTCCTCTATCAAGTCTGGATCCAGCTCCTCCAGCCTGCCTGGTGAGGGTTGGTGGACAGACACACATCTACAACACAACACACAGTATAGCAAGGCTGAGGTCTATTTTTTTATCTCAATTCAGTCATTTCAGGAAGTACAATTTCAGAATGTTCAGTTTACTTCCTGAAATTACTGAATTCAACTTGATTAGACACCAACCCTGCAGCAGTTACCCACTGACTTAGCGGTATGTTATGCGATTTCTACTTGCTCTAACTCTCTCTCTCCTCTCCCTCCCTCTCTCTCTCAATCCCTCCCTCCTTCCCCTCTCTCTCCTCTCCTCTCCCTCCCTCCTTCCCTCCCTCTCCTCTCTCTTTATTTCTCTCCTTCCCTCTCTCTCTCTCTCTTTCTTTCTCTCCTTCCCTCCCTCTCCTCTCTCTCTCTCTCTTTCTTTCTCTCCTTCCCTCCCTCTCCTCTCTCTCTCTCTCTTTCTTTCTCTCCTTCCCTCCTTCCCTCTCTCTCTCTCTTTCTTTCTCTCATTCCCTCCTTCCCTCTCTCTCTCTCTCTCTCTCTCTCTCTCTCTCTCTCTCTCTCTCTCTCTCTTTCTTTCTCTTTCTCTCCCTCCCTCTCTCTCTCTCTCTTTCTTTCTCTTTCTCTCCTTCCCGCCCGCCCTCCCCCTCTCTCTCCTCTCCCTCCCTCCCTCCCTCCCTCTCTCCCTCCAGAGTCCCAGTCGACCCACTGCAGTAGTGATAGTGGTGTTGCTGTGTCAGAGAACAACCTGTCAGGCCACAGCCGCTCTCAGAGCCAGGTCAGCTCCATCTTCTCCGAGGCCTGGAAGAGAGGCACCCAGGATGAGGTACCGCCTCCTGCTGACATCCTCACCTTACCCTTTGACCTGTCTCAGTATTCCTCCCCTTACCCTTTGACCTGTCTCAGTATTCCTCACCTTACCCTTTGACCTGTCTCAGTATTCCTCACCTTACCCTTTGACCTGTCTCAGTATTCCTCACCTTACCCTTTGACCTGTCTCAGTATTCCTCACCTTACCCTTTGACCTGTCTCAGTATTCCTCACCTTACCCTTTGACCTGTCTCAGTATTCCTCACCTTACCCTTTGACCTGTCTCAGTATTCCTCACCTTACCCTGTCACCTGTCTCTATTGATCTGTCTCAGTATTCCTCACCTTACCCTGTCACCTGTCTCTATTGACCTGACTCAGTAATCCTCACCTTACCCTGTCACCTGTCTCTATTGACCTGACTCAGTAATCCTCACCTTACCCTGTCACCTGTCTCTATTGACCTGTCTCAGTATTCCTCACCTTACCCTGTCACCTGTCTCTATTGACCTGTCTCAGTATTCCTCACCTTACCCTGTCACCTGTCTCTATTGACCTGTCTCAGTATTCCTCACCTTACCCTGTCACCTGTCTCTATTGACCTGTCTCAGTATTCCTCACCTTACCCTGTCACCTGTCTCTATTGACCTGTCTCAGTATTCCTCACCTTACCCTGTCACCTGTCTCTATTGATCTGTCTCAGTATTCCTCACCTTACCCTGTCACCTGTCTCTATTGACCTGACTCAGTAATCCTCACCTTACCCTGTCACCTGTCTCTATTGACCTGACTCAGTATTCCTCACCTTACCCTGTCACCTGTCTCTATTGACCTGACTCAGTAATCCTCACCTTACCCTGTCACCTGTCTCTATTGACCTGACTCAGTATTCCTCACCTTACCCTGTCACCTGTCTCAGTATTCCTCACCTTACCCTGTCACCTGTCTCTATTGACCTGTCTCAGTATTCCTCACCTTACCCTGTCACCTGTCTCTATTGACCTGTCTCAGTATTCCTCACCATACCCTGTCACCTGTCTCTATTGACCTGACTCAGTATTCCTCACCTTACCCTGTCACCTGTCTCTATTGACCTGACTCAGTATTCCTCACCATACCCTGTCACCTGTCTCTATTGACCTGTCTCAGTATTCCTCACCTTACCCTGTCACCTGTCTCTATTGACCTGACTCAGTAATCCTCACCTTACCCTGTCACCTGTCTCTATTGACCTGACTCAGTATTCCTCACCTTACCCTGTCACCTGTCTCTATTGACCTGTCTCAGTATTCCTCACCTTACCCTGTCACCTGTCTCTATTGACCTGCCTCAGTATTCCTCACCTTACCCTTTGACCTGACTCAGTATTCCTCACCTTACCCTGTCACCTGACTCAGTATTCCTCACCTTACCCTGTCACCTGTCTCTATTGACCTCCCTCACTATTAGGAGAGGGACTGAGGTTTGAGGTTAGGGGAGGGACTGAGGGTTGAGGTTAGGGGAGGGACTGAGGGTTGAGGTTAGGGGAGGGACTGAGGTTTGAGGTTAGGGGAGGGACTGAGGTTTGAGGTTAGGGGAGGGACCGAGGTTTGAGGTTAGGGGAGGGACTGAGGTTTGAGGTTAGGGGAGGGACTGAGGTTTGAGGTTAGGGGAGGGGCTGAGGGTTGAGGTTAGGGGAGGGACTGAGGGTTGAGGTTAGGGGAGGGACTGAGGGTTGAGGTTAGGGGAGGGGAGGGACTGAGGGTTGAGGTTAGGGGATGGACTGAGGGTTGAGGTTAGGGGAGGGACTGAGGGTTGAGGTTAGGGGAGGGACTGAGGGTTGAGGTTAGGGGAGGGACAGAGGGTTGAGGTTAGGGGAGGGACTGAGGGTTGAGGTTAGGGGAGGGACTGAGGGTTGAGGTTAGGGGAGGGACTAAGGGTTGAGGTTAGGGGAGGGACTAAGGGTTGAGGTTTGGGGAGGGACTGAGGGTTGAGGTTAGGGGAGGGTTGAGGGGAGGGGGGGACTGAGGTTTGAGGTTAGGGGGGACTGAGGGTTGAGGTTAGGGGAGGGACTGAGGTTTGAGGTTAGGGGGGGACTGAGGGTTGAGGTTAGGGGAGGGGTTGAGGTTAGGGGAGGGGTTAAGGTTAGGGGAGGGACTGAGGTTTGAGGTTAGGGGAGGGACTGAGGGTTGAGGTTAGGGGAGGGACTGAGGTTAGGGGAGGGACTGAGGTTTGAGGAGGGACTGAGGGTTGAGGTTAGGGGAGGGACTGAGGGTTGAGGTTAGGGGAGGGACTGAGGGTTGAGGTTAGGGGAGGGACTGATGGTTGAGGTTAGGGGAGGGACTGAGGTTTGAGGTTAGGGGAGGGACTGAGGTTAGGGGAGGGACTGAGGTTAGGGGAGGGACTGAGGTTTGAGGAGGGACTGAGGTTTGAGGTTAGGGGAGGGACTGAGGGTTGAGGTTAGGGGAGGGACTGATGGTTGAGGTTAGGGGAGGGACTGAGGTTTGAGGTTAGGAGAGGGACTGAGGGTTGAGGTTAGGGGAGGGACTGAGGGTTGAGGTTAGAGGAGGGACTGAGGTTTGAGGTTAGGGGAGGGACTGAGGGTTGAGGTTAGGGGAGGGACTGAGGGTTGAGGTTAGGGGTGGGACTGAGGGTTGAGGTTAGGGGAGGGACTGAGGGTTGAGGTTAGGGGAGGGACTGAGGGTTGAGGTTAGAGGAGGGACTGAGGTTTGAGGTTAGGGGAGGGACTGAGGTTTGAGGTTAGGGGAGGGACTGAGGGTTGAGGTTAGGGGAGGGACTGAGGGTTGAGGTTAGGGGAGGGACTGAGGGTTGAGGTTAAGGGAGGGACTGAGGTTTGAGGTTAGGGGAGGGACTGAGGGTTGAGGTTAGGGGAGGGACTGAGGGTTGAGGTTAGGGGAGGGACTGAGGGTTGAGGTTAGGGGAGGGACTGAGGGTTGAGGTTAGGGGAGGGACTGAGGGTTGAGGTTAGGGGAGGGACTGAGGGTTGAGGTTAGGGGAGGGACTGAGGGTTGAGGTTAGGGGAGGGACTGAGGGTTGAGGTTAGGGGAGGGACTGAGGGTTGAGGTTAGGGGAGGGACTGAGATTTGAAGTTAGGGGAGGGACTGAGGTTTGAGGTTAGGGGAGGGGTTAAGGTTAGGGGAGGGACTGAGGGTTGAAGTTAGGGGAGGGACTGAGGTTTGAAGTTAGGGGAGGGACTGAGGTTTGAGTTTAGGGGAGGGACTGAGGTTTGAGGTTAGGGGAGGGACTGAGGTTTGAGGTTAGGGGAGGGACTGAGGGTTGAGGTTAGGGGAGGGACTGAGGGTTGAGGTTAGGGGAGGGACTGAGGGTTGAGGTTAGGGGAGGGACTGAGGGTTGAGGTTAGGGGAGGGACTGAGGGTTGAGGTTAGGGGAGGGACTGAGGGTTGAGGTTAGGGGAGGGACTGAGGGTTGAGGTTAGGGGAGGGACTGAGGGTTGAGGTTAGAGGAGGGACTGAGGTTTGAGGTTAGGGGAGGGACTGAGGGTTGAGGTTAGGGGAGGGACTGAGGGTTGAGGTTAGGGGAGGGACTGAGGGTTGAGGTTAAGGGAGGGACTGAGATTTGAGGTTAGGGGAGGGACTGAGATTTGAGGTTAGGGGAGGGACTGAGGTTTGAGGTTAGGGGAGGGACTGAGGTTTGAGGTTAGGGGAGGGACTGAGGTTTGAGGTTAGGGGAGGGACTGAGGGTTGAGTTTAGGGGAGGGACTGAGAATTGAGTTTAGGGGAGGGGTTAAGGTTAGAGGAGGGACTGAGGGTTGAGGTTAGGGGAGGGACTGAGGTTAGGGGAGGGACTGAGGTTAGGGGAGGGACTGAGGTTTGAGGAGGGACTGAGGGTTGAGGTTAGGGGAGGGACTGAGGGTTGAGGTTAGGGGAGGGACTGATGGTTGAGGTTAGGGGAGGGACTGAGGTTTGAGGTTAGGGGAGGGACTGAGGTTTGAGGTTAGGGGAGGGACTGAGGTTAGGGGAGGGACTGAGGTTTGAGGAGGGACTGAGGGTTGAGGTTAGGGGAGGGACTGAGGGTTGAGGTTAGGGGAGGGACTGAGGGTTGAGGTTAGGGGAGGGACTGAGAATTGAGGTTAGGGGAGGGACTGAGGATTGAGGTTAGGGGAGGGACTGAGGGTTGAGGTTAGGGGAGGGACTGAGGGTTGAGGTTAGGGGAGGGACTGAGGTTTGAGGTTAGGGGAGGGACTGAGGTTTGAGGTTAGGGGAGGGACTGAGGGTTGAGGTTAGGGGAGGGACTGAGGGTTGAGGTTAGGGGAGGGACTGAGGGTTGAGGTTAAGGGAGGGACTGAGGGTTGAGGTTAGGGGAGGGACTGAGGGTTGAGGTTAGGGGAGGGACTGAGGGTTGAGGTTAGGGGAGGGACTGAGGGTTGAGGTTAGGGGAGGGACTGAGGGTTGAGGTTAGGGGAGGGACTGAGGGTTGAGGTTAGGGGAGGGACTGAGGTTTGAAGTTAGGGGAGGGACTGAGGTTTGAAGTTAGGGGAGGGACTGAGGTTTGAGTTTAGGGGAGGGACTGAGGGTTGAGGTTAGGGGAGGGACTGAGGGTTGAGGTTAGGGGAGGGACTGAGGTTTGAGGTTAGGGGAGGGACTGAGGTTTGAGGTTAGGGGAGGGACTGAGGTTAGGGGAGGGACTGAGGGTTGAGTTTAGGGGAGGGACTGAGGGTTGAGGTTAGGGGAGGGACTGAGGTTTGAAGTTAGGGGAGGGACTGAGGTTTGAGGTTAGGGGAGGGATTAAGGTTAGGGGAGGGACTGAGGGTGAGGTTAGGGGAGGGACTGAGGTTTGAAGTTAGGGGAGGGACTGAGGTTTGAAGTTAGGGGAGGGACTGAGGTTTGAGTTTAGGGGAGGGACTGAGGTTTGAGGTTAGGGGAGGGACTGAGGGTTGAGGTTAGGGGAGGGACTGAGGGTTGAGGTTAGGGGAGGGACTGAGGGTTGAGGTTAGGGGAGGGACTGAGGGTTGAGGTTAGGGGAGGGACTGAGGGTTGAGGTTAGGGGAGGGACTGAGGGTTGAGGTTAGAGGGACTGAGGTTTGAGGTTAGGGGAGGGACTGAGGGTTGAGGTTAGGGGAGGGACTGAGGGTTGAGGTTAGGGGAGGGACTGAGGGTTGAGGTTAGGGGAGGGACTGAGGGTTGAGGTTAAGGGAGGGACTGAGATTTGAGGTTAGGGGAGGGACTGAGATTTGAGGTTAGGGGAGGGACTGAGGGTTGAGGTTAGGGGAGGGACTGAGGGTTGAGGTTAGGGGAGGGACTGAGGGTTGAGGTTATGGGAGGGACTGAGGGTTGAGGTTAGAGGAGGGACTGAGGTTTGAGGTTAGGGGAGGGACTGAGGGTTGAGGTTAGGGGAGGGACTGAGGGTTGAGGTTAGGGGAGGGACTGAGGGTTGAGGTTAAGGGAGGGACTGAGATTTGAGGTTAGGGGAGGGACTGAGATTTGAGGTTAGGGGAGGGACTGAGGTTTGAGGTTAGGGGAGGGGTTAAGGTTTGAGGTTAGGGGAGGGGTTAAGGTTAGAGGAGGGACTGAGGGTTGAGGTTAGTGGAGGGACTGAGGGTTGAGGTTAGGGGAGGGACTGAGGTTAGGGGAGGGACTGAGGTTTGAGGAGGGACTGAGGGTTGAGGTTAGGGGAGGGACTGAGGGTTGAGGTTAGGGGAGGGACTGATGGTTGAGGTTAGGGGAGGGACTGAGGTTTGAGGTTAGGGGAGGGACTGAGGTTTGAGGTTAGGGGAGGGACTGAGGTTAGGGGAGGGACTGAGGTTAGGGGAGGGACTGAGGTTTGAGGAGGGACTGAGGGTTGAGGTTAGGGGAGGGACTGAGGGTTGATGTTAGGGGAGGGACTGAGGGTTGAGGTTAGGGGAGGGACTGAGAATTGAGGTTAGGGGAGGGACTGAGGGTTGAGGTTAGGGGAGGGACTGAGGGTTGAGGTTAGAGGAGGGACTGAGGTTTGAGGTTAGGGGAGGGACTGAGGGTTGAGGTTAGGGGAGGGACTGAGGGTTGAGGTTAGGGGAGGGACTGAGGGTTGAGGTTAAGGGAGGGACTGAGATTTGAGGTTAGGGGAGGGACTGAGATTTGAGGTTAGGGGAGGGACTGAGGTTTGAGGTTAGGGGAGGGACTGAGGTTTGAGGTTAGGGGAGGGACTGAGGTTTGAGGTTAGGGGAGGGACTGAGGGTTGAGTTTAGGGGAGGGACTGAGAGTTGAGTTTAGGGGAGGGGTTAAGGTTAGAGGAGGGACTGAGGGTTGAGGTTAGGGGAGGGACTGAGGTTAGGGGAGGGACTGAGGTTAGGGGAGGGACTGAGGTTAGGGGAGGGACTGAGGTTTGAGGAGGGACTGAGGGTTGAGGTTAGGGGAGGGACTGAGGGTTGAGGTTAGGGGAGGGACTGATGGTTGAGGTTAGGGGAGGGACTGAGGGTTGAGGTTAGGGGAGGGACTGAGGGTTGAGGTTAGGGGAGGGACTGAGAATTGAGGTTAGGGGAGGGACTGAGGATTGAGGTTAGGGGAGGGACTGAGGGTTGAGGTTAGGGGAGGGACTGAGGTTAGGGGAGGGACTGAGGTTAGGGGAGGGACTGAGGTTTGAGGAGGGACTGAGGGTTGAGGTTAGGGGAGGGACTGAGGGTTGATGTTAGGGGAGGGACTGAGGGTTGAGGTTAGGGGAGGGACTGAGGTTAGGGGAGGGACTAAGGTTTGAGGAGGGACTGAGGGTTGAGGTTAGGGGAGGGACTGAGGGTTGAGGTTAGGGGAGGGACTGATGGTTGAGGTTAGGGGAGGGACTGAGGTTTGAGGTTAGGGGAGGGACTGAGGTTTGAGGTTAGGGGAGGGACTGAGGTTAGGGGAGGGACTGAGGTTAGGGGAGGGACTGAGGTTTGAGGAGGGACTGAGGGTTGCGTTTAGGGGAGGGACTGAGGGTTGATGTTAGGGGAGGGACTGAGGGTTGAGGTTAGGGGAGGGACTGAGAATTGAGGTTAGGGGAGGGACTGAGGGTTGAGGTTAGGGGAGGGACTGAGGGTTGAGGTTAGAGGAGGGACTGAGGTTTGAGGTTAGGGGAGGGACTGAGGGTTGAGGTTAGGGGAGGGACTGAGGGTTGAGGTTAGGGGAGGGACTGAGGGTTGAGGTTAAGGGAGGGACTGAGATTTGAGGTTAGGGGAGGGACTGAGATTTGAGGTTAGGGGAGGGACTGAGGTTTGAGGTTAGGGGAGGGACTGAGGTTTGAGGTTAGGGGAGGGACTGAGGTTTGAGGTTAGGGGAGGGACTGAGGGTTGAGTTTAGGGGAGGGACTGAGAGTTGAGTTTAGGGGAGGGGTTAAGGTTAGAGGAGGGACTGAGGGTTGAGGTTAGGGGAGGGACTGAGGTTAGGGGAGGGACTGAGGTTAGGGGAGGGACTGAGGTTTGAGGAGGGACTGAGGGTTGAGGTTAGGGGAGGGACTGAGGGTTGAGGTTAGGGGAGGGACTGATGGTTGAGGTTAGGGGAGGGACTGAGGTTTGAGGTTAGGGGAGGGACTGAGGTTTGAGGTTAGGGGAGGGACTGAGGTTAGGGGAGGGACTGAGGTTTGAGGAGGGACTGAGGGTTGAGGTTAGGGGAGGGACTGAGGGTTGAGGTTAGGGGAGGGACTGAGGGTTGAGGTTAGGGGAGGGACTGAGAATTGAGGTTAGGGGAGGGACTGAGGCTTGAGGTTAGGGGAGGGACTGAGGGTTGAGGTTAGGGGAGGGACTGAGGGTTGAGGTTAGGGGAGGGACTGAGGTTTGAGGTTAGGGGAGGGACTGAGGTTTGAGGTTAGGGGAGGGACTGAGGGTTGAGGTTAGGGGAGGGACTGAGGGTTGAGGTTAGGGGAGGGACTGAGGGTTGAGGTTAAGGGAGGGACTGAGGGTTGAGGTTAGGGGAGGGACTGAGGGTTGAGGTTAGGGGAGGGACTGAGGGTTGAGGTTAGGGGAGGGACTGAGGGTTGAGGTTAGGGGAGGGACTGAGGGTTGAGGTTAGGGGAGGGACTGAGGTTTGAAGTTAGGGGAGGGACTGAGGTTTGAAGTTAGGGGAGGGACTGAGGTTTGAGTTTAGGGGAGGGACTGAGGTTTGAGGTTAGGGGAGGGACTGAGGGTTGAGGTTAGGGGAGGGACTGAGGGTTGAGGTTAGGGGAGGGACTGCGGTTTGAGGTTAGGGGAGGGACTGAGGTTTGAGGTTAGGGGAGGGACTGAGGTTAGGGGAGGGACTGAGGGTTGAGTTTAGGGGAGGGACTGAGGGTTGAGGTTAGGGGAGGGACTGAGGTTTGAAGTTAGGGGAGGGACTGAGGTTTGAGGTTAGGGGAGGGGTTGAGGTTAGGGGAGGGACTGAGGGTTGAGGTTAGGGGAGGGACTGAGGGTTGAGGTTAGGGGAGGGACTGAGGGTTGAGGTTAGGGGAGGGACTGAGGTTTGAAGTTAGGGGAGGGACTGAGGTTTGAAGTTAGGGGAGGGACTGAGGTTTGAGTTTAGGGGAGGGACTGAGGTTTGAGGTTAGGGGAGGGACTGAGGGTTGAGGTTAGGGGAGGGACTGAGGGTTGAGGTTAGGGGAGGGACTGCGGTTTGAGGTTAGGGGAGGGACTGAGGTTTGAGGTTAGGGGAGGGACTGAGGTTAGGGGAGGGACTGAGGGTTGAGTTTAGGGGAGGGACTGAGGGTTGAGGTTAGGGGAGGGACTGAGGTTTGAAGTTAGGGGAGGGACTGAGGTTTGAGGTTAGGGGAGGGGTTAAGGTTAGGGGAGGGACTGAGGGTTGAGGTTAGGGGAGGGACTGAGGTTTGAAGTTAGGGGAGGGACTGAGGTTTGAAGTTAGGGGAGGGACTGAGGTTTGAGTTTAGGGGAGGGACTGAGGTTTGAGGTTAGGGGAGGGACTGAGGGTTGAGGTTAGGGGAGGGACTGAGGGTTGAGGTTAGGGGAGGGACTGAGGGTTGAGGTTAGGGGAGGGACTGAGGGTTGAGGTTAGGGGAGGGACTGAGGGTTGAGGTTAGGGGAGGGACTGAGGGTTGAGGTTAGGGGAGGGACTGAGGGTTGAGGTTAGAGGGACTGAGGTTTGAGGTTAGGGGAGGGACTGAGGGTTGAGGTTAGGGGAGGGACTGAGGGTTGAGGTTAGGGGAGGGACTGAGGGTTGAGGTTAGGGGAGGGACTGAGGGTTGAGGTTAAGGGAGGGACTGAGATTTGAGGTTAGGGGAGGGACTGAGATTTGAGGTTAGGGGAGGGACTGAGGGTTGAGGTTAGGGGAGGGACTGAGGGTTGAGGTTAGGGGAGGGACTGAGGGTTGAGGTTATGGGAGGGACTGAGGGTTGAGGTTAGAGGAGGGACTGAGGTTTGAGGTTAGGGGAGGGACTGAGGGTTGAGGTTAGGGGAGGGACTGAGGGTTGAGGTTAGGGGAGGGACTGAGGGTTGAGGTTAAGGGAGGGACTGAGATTTGAGGTTAGGGGAGGGACTGAGGTTTGAGGTTAGGGGAGGGGTTAAGGTTAGAGGAGGGACTGAGGGTTGAGGTTAGTGGAGGGACTGAGGGTTGAGGTTAGGGGAGGGACTGAGGTTAGGGGAGGGACTGAGGTTTGAGGAGGGACTGAGGGTTGAGGTTAGGGGAGGGACTGAGGGTTGAGGTTAGGGGAGGGACTGATGGTTGAGGTTAGGGGAGGGACTGAGGTTTGAGGTTAGGGGAGGGACTGAGGTTTGAGGTTAGGGGAGGGACTGAGGTTAGGGGAGGGACTGAGGTTAGGGGAGGGACTGAGGTTTGAGGAGGGACTGAGGGTTGAGGTTAGGGGAGGGACTGAGGGTTGAGGTTAGGGGAGGGACTGAGGGTTGAGGTTAGGGGAGGGACTGAGAATTGAGGTTAGGGGAGGGACTGAGGCTTGAGGTTAGGGGAGGGACTGAGGGTTGAGGTTAGGGGAGGGACTGAGGGTTGAGGTTAGGGGAGGGACTGAGGTTTGAGGTTAGGGGAGGGACTGAGGTTTGAGGTTAGGGACTGAGGTTTGAGGTTAGGGGAGGGACTGAGGGTTGAGGTTAGGGGAGGGACTGAGGGTTGAGGTTAAGGGAGGGACTGAGGGTTGAGGTTAGGGGAGGGACTGAGGGTTGAGGTTAGGGGAGGGACTGAGGGTTGAGGTTAGGGGAGGGACTGAGGGTTGAGGTTAGGGGAGGAACTGAGGGTTGAGGTTAGGGGAGGGACTGAGGTTTGAAGTTAGGGGAGGGACTGAGGTTTGAAGTTAGGGGAGGGACTGAGGTTTGAGGTTAGGGGAGGGGTTAAGGTTAGGGGAGGGACTGAGGGTTGAGGTTAGGGGAGGGACTGAGGTTTGAAGTTAGGGGAGGGACTGAGGTTTGAGTTTAGGGGAGGGACTGAGGTTTGAGGTTAGGGGAGGGACTGAGGGTTGAGGTTAGGGGAGGGACTGAGGGTTGAGGTTAGGGGAGGGACTGAGGGTTGAGGTTAGGGGAGGGACTGAGGATTGAGGTTAGGGGAGGGACTGAGGGTTGAGGTTAGGGGAGGGACTGAGGGTTGAGGTTAGGGGAGGGACTGAGGGTTGAGGTTAGAGGGACTGAGGTTTGAGGTTAGGGGAGGGACTGAGGGTTGAGGTTAGGGGAGGGACTGAGGGTTGAGGTTAGGGGAGGGACTGAGGGTTGAGGTTAGGGGAGGGACTGAGGGTTGAGGTTAGGGGAGGGACTGAGGGTTGAGGTTAAGGGAGGGACTGAGATTTGAGGTTAGGGGAGGGACTGAGATTTGAGGTTAGGGGAGGGACTGAGGGTTGAGGTTAGGGGAGGGACTGAGGGTTGAGGTTAGGGGAGGGACTGAGGGTTGAGGTTATGGGAGGGACTGAGGGTTGAGGTTAGAGGAGGGACTGAGGTTTGAGGTTAGGGGAGGGACTGAGGGTTGAGGTTAGGGGAGGGACTGAGGGTTGAGGTTAGGGGAGGGACTGAGGGTTGAGGTTAAGGGAGGGACTGAGATTTGAGGTTAGGGGAGGGACTGAGGTTTGAGGTTAGGGGAGGGGTTAAGGTTAGAGGAGGGACTGAGGGTTGAGGTTAGTGGAGGGACTGAGGGTTGAGGTTAGGGGAGGGACTGAGGTTAGGGGAGGGACTGAGGTTTGAGGAGGGACTGAGGGTTGAGGTTAGGGGAGGGACTGAGGGTTGAGGTTAGGGGAGGGACTGATGGTTGAGGTTAGGGGAGGGACTGAGGTTTGAGGTTAGGGGAGGGACTGAGGTTTGAGGTTAGGGGAGGGACTGAGGTTAGGGGAGGGACTGAGGTTAGGGGAGGGACTGAGGTTTGAGGAGGGACTGAGGGTTGAGGTTAGGGGAGGGACTGAGGGTTGAGGTTAGGGGAGGGACTGAGGGTTGAGGTTAGGGGAGGGACTGAGAATTGAGGTTAGGGGAGGGACTGAGGCTTGAGGTTAGGGGAGGGACTGAGGATTGAGGTTAGGGGAGGGACTGAGGGTTGAGGTTAGGGGAGGGACTGAGGTTTGAGGTTAGGGGAGGGACTGAGGTTTGAGGTTAGGGGAGGGACTGAGGTTTGAGGTTAGGGGAGGGACTGAGGGTTGAGGTTAGGGGAGGGACTGAGGGTTGAGGTTAAGGGAGGGACTGAGGGTTGAGGTTAGGGGAGGGACTGAGGGTTGAGGTTAGGGGAGGGACTGAGGGTTGAGGTTAGGGGAGGGACTGAGGGTTGAGGTTAGGGGAGGGACTGAGGGTTGAGGTTAGGGGAGGGACTGAGGTTTGAAGTTAGGGGAGGGACTGAGGTTTGAAGTTAGGGGAGGGACTGAGGTTTGAGTTTAGGGGAGGGACTGAGGTTTGAGGTTAGGGGAGGGACTGAGGGTTGAGGTTAGGGGAGGGACTGAGGGTTGAGGTTAGGGGAGGGACTGAGGTTTGAGGTTAGGGGAGGGACTGAGGTTTGAGGTTAGGGGAGGGACTGAGGTTAGGGGAGGGACTGAGGGTTGAGTTTAGGGGAGGGACTGAGGGTTGAGGTTAGGGGAGGGACTGAGGTTTGAAGTTAGGGGAGGGACTGAGGTTTGAGGTTAGGGGAGGGGTTAAGGTTAGGGGAGGGACTGAGGGTTGAGGTTAGGGGAGGGACTGAGGTTTGAAGTTAGGGGAGGGACTGAGGTTTGAGTTTAGGGGAGGGACTGAGAATTGAGTTTAGGGGAGGGGTTAAGGTTAGAGGAGGGACTGAGGGTTGAGGTTAGGGGAGGGACTGAGGTTAGGGGAGGGACTGAGGTTAGGGGAGGGACTGAGGTTTGAGGAGGGACTGAGGGTTGAGGTTAGGGGAGGGACTGAGGGTTGAGGTTAGGGGAGGGACTGATGGTTGAGGTTAGGGGAGGGACTGAGGTTTGAGGTTAGGGGAGGGACTGAGGTTTGAGGTTAGGGGAGGGACTGAGGTTAGGGGAGGGACTGAGGTTTGAGGAGGGACTGAGGGTTGAGGTTAGGGGAGGGACTGAGGGTTGAGGTTAGGGGAGGGACTGAGGGTTGAGGTTAGGGGAGGGACTGAGAATTGAGGTTAGGGGAGGGACTGAGGATTGAGGTTAGGGGAGGGACTGAGGGTTGAGGTTAGGGGAGGGACTGAGGGTTGAGGTTAGGGGAGGGACTGAGGTTTGAGGTTAGGGGAGGGACTGAGGTTTGAGGTTAGGGGAGGGACTGAGGGTTGAGGTTAGGGGAGGGACTGAGGGTTGAGGTTAGGGGAGGGACTGAGGGTTGAGGTTAAGGGAGGGACTGAGGGTTGAGGTTAGGGGAGGGACTGAGGGTTGAGGTTAGGGGAGGGACTGAGGGTTGAGGTTAGGGGAGGGACTGAGGGTTGAGGTTAGGGGAGGGACTGAGGGTTGAGGTTAGGGGAGGGACTGAGGGTTGAGGTTAGGGGAGGGACTGAGGTTTGAAGTTAGGGGAGGGACTGAGGTTTGAAGTTAGGGGAGGGACTGAGGTTTGAGTTTAGGGGAGGGACTGAGGGTTGAGGTTAGGGGAGGGACTGAGGGTTGAGGTTAGGGGAGGGACTGAGGTTTGAGGTTAGGGGAGGGACTGAGGTTTGAGGTTAGGGGAGGGACTGAGGTTAGGGGAGGGACTGAGGGTTGAGTTTAGGGGAGGGACTGAGGGTTGAGGTTAGGGGAGGGACTGAGGTTTGAAGTTAGGGGAGGGACTGAGGTTTGAGGTTAGGGGAGGGATTAAGGTTAGGGGAGGGACTGAGGGTGAGGTTAGGGGAGGGACTGAGGTTTGAAGTTAGGGGAGGGACTGAGGTTTGAAGTTAGGGGAGGGACTGAGGTTTGAGTTTAGGGGAGGGACTGAGGTTTGAGGTTAGGGGAGGGACTGAGGGTTGAGGTTAGGGGAGGGACTGAGGGTTGAGGTTAGGGGAGGGACTGAGGGTTGAGGTTAGGGGAGGGACTGAGGGTTGAGGTTAGGGGAGGGACTGAGGGTTGAGGTTAGGGGAGGGACTGAGGGTTGAGGTTAGAGGGACTGAGGTTTGAGGTTAGGGGAGGGACTGAGGGTTGAGGTTAGGGGAGGGACTGAGGGTTGAGGTTAGGGGAGGGACTGAGGGTTGAGGTTAGGGGAGGGACTGAGGGTTGAGGTTAAGGGAGGGACTGAGATTTGAGGTTAGGGGAGGGACTGAGATTTGAGGTTAGGGGAGGGACTGAGGGTTGAGGTTAGGGGAGGGACTGAGGGTTGAGGTTAGGGGAGGGACTGAGGGTTGAGGTTATGGGAGGGACTGAGGGTTGAGGTTAGAGGAGGGACTGAGGTTTGAGGTTAGGGGAGGGACTGAGGGTTGAGGTTAGGGGAGGGACTGAGGGTTGAGGTTAGGGGAGGGACTGAGGGTTGAGGTTAAGGGAGGGACTGAGATTTGAGGTTAGGGGAGGGACTGAGATTTGAGGTTAGGGGAGGGACTGAGGTTTGAGGTTAGGGGAGGGGTTAAGGTTTGAGGTTAGGGGAGGGGTTAAGGTTAGAGGAGGGACTGAGGGTTGAGGTTAGTGGAGGGACTGAGGGTTGAGGTTAGGGGAGGGACTGAGGTTAGGGGAGGGACTGAGGTTTGAGGAGGGACTGAGGGTTGAGGTTAGGGGAGGGACTGAGGGTTGAGGTTAGGGGAGGGACTGATGGTTGAGGTTAGGGGAGGGACTGAGGTTTGAGGTTAGGGGAGGGACTGAGGTTTGAGGTTAGGGGAGGGACTGAGGTTAGGGGAGGGACTGAGGTTAGGGGAGGGACTGAGGTTTGAGGAGGGACTGAGGGTTGAGGTTAGGGGAGGGACTGAGGGTTGATGTTAGGGGAGGGACTGAGGGTTGAGGTTAGGGGAGGGACTGAGAATTGAGGTTAGGGGAGGGACTGAGGGTTGAGGTTAGGGGAGGGACTGAGGGTTGAGGTTAGAGGAGGGACTGAGGTTTGAGGTTAGGGGAGGGACTGAGGGTTGAGGTTAGGGGAGGGACTGAGGGTTGAGGTTAGGGGAGGGACTGAGGGTTGAGGTTAAGGGAGGGACTGAGATTTGAGGTTAGGGGAGGGACTGAGATTTGAGGTTAGGGGAGGGACTGAGGTTTGAGGTTAGGGGAGGGACTGAGGTTTGAGGTTAGGGGAGGGACTGAGGTTTGAGGTTAGGGGAGGGACTGAGGGTTGAGTTTAGGGGAGGGACTGAGAGTTGAGTTTAGGGGAGGGGTTAAGGTTAGAGCAGGGACTGAGGGTTGAGGTTAGGGGAGGGACTGAGGTTAGGGGAGGGACTGAGGTTAGGGGAGGGACTGAGGTTAGGGGAGGGACTGAGGTTTGAGGAGGGACTGAGGGTTGAGGTTAGGGGAGGGACTGAGGGTTGAGGTTAGGGGAGGGACTGATGGTTGAGGTTAGGGGAGGGACTGAGGTTTGAGGTTAGGGGAGGGACTGAGGTTTGAGGTTAGGGGAGGGACTGAGGTTAGGGGAGGGACTGAGGTTAGGGGAGGGACTGAGGTTTGAGGAGGGACTGAGGGTTGAGGTTAGGGGAGGGACTGAGGGTTGAGGTTAGGGGAGGGACTGAGAATTGAGGTTAGGGGAGGGACTGAGGATTGAGGTTAGGGGAGGGACTGAGGGTTGAGGTTAGGGGAGGGACTGAGGTTAGGGGAGGGACTGAGGTTAGGGGAGGGACTGAGGTTTGAGGAGGGACTGAGGGTTGAGGTTAGGGGAGGGACTGAGGGTTGATGTTAGGGGAGGGACTGAGGGTTGAGGTTAGGGGAGGGACTGAGGTTAGGGGAGGGACTAAGGTTTGAGGAGGGACTGAGGGTTGAGGTTAGGGGAGGGACTGAGGGTTGAGGTTAGGGGAGGGACTGATGGTTGAGGTTAGGGGAGGGACTGAGGTTTGAGGTTAGGGGAGGGACTGAGGTTTGAGGTTAGGGGAGGGACTGAGGTTAGGGGAGGGACTGAGGTTAGGGGAGGGACTGAGGTTTGAGGAGGGACTGAGGGTTGAGGTTAGGGGAGGGACTGAGGGTTGATGTTAGGGGAGGGACTGAGGGTTGAGGTTAGGGGAGGGACTGAGAATTGAGGTTAGGGGAGGGACTGAGGGTTGAGGTTAGGGGAGGGACTGAGGGTTGAGGTTAGAGGAGGGACTGAGGTTTGAGGTTAGGGGAGGGACTGAGGGTTGAGGTTAGGGGAGGGACTGAGGGTTGAGGTTAGGGGAGGGACTGAGGGTTGAGGTTAAGGGAGGGACTGAGATTTGAGGTTAGGGGAGGGACTGAGATTTGAGGTTAGGGGAGGGACTGAGGTTTGAGGTTAGGGGAGGGACTGAGGTTTGAGGTTAGGGGAGGGACTGAGGTTTGAGGTTAGGGGAGGGACTGAGGGTTGAGTTTAGGGGAGGGACTGAGAGTTGAGTTTAGGGGAGGGGTTAAGGTTAGAGGAGGGACTGAGGGTTGAGGTTAGGGGAGGGACTGAGGTTAGGGGAGGGACTGAGGTTAGGGGAGGGACTGAGGTTTGAGGAGGGACTGAGGGTTGAGGTTAGGGGAGGGACTGAGGGTTGAGGTTAGGGGAGGGACTGATGGTTGAGGTTAGGGGAGGGACTGAGGTTTGAGGTTAGGGGAGGGACTGAGGTTTGAGGTTAGGGGAGGGACTGAGGTTAGGGGAGGGACTGAGGTTTGAGGAGGGACTGAGGGTTGAGGTTAGGGGAGGGACTGAGGGTTGAGGTTAGGGGAGGGACTGAGGGTTGAGGTTAGGGGAGGGACTGAGAATTGAGGTTAGGGGAGGGACTGAGGCTTGAGGTTAGGGGAGGGACTGAGGGTTGAGGTTAGGGGAGGGACTGAGGGTTGAGGTTAGGGGAGGGACTGAGGTTTGAGGTTAGGGGAGGGACTGAGGTTTGAGGTTAGGGGAGGGACTGAGGGTTGAGGTTAGGGGAGGGACTGAGGGTTGAGGTTAGGGGAGGGACTGAGGGTTGAGGTTAAGGGAGGGACTGAGGGTTGAGGTTAGGGGAGGGACTGAGGGTTGAGGTTAGGGGAGGGACTGAGGGTTGAGGTTAGGGGAGGGACTGAGGGTTGAGGTTAGGGGAGGGACTGAGGGTTGAGGTTAGGGGAGGGACTGAGGTTTGAAGTTAGGGGAGGGACTGAGGTTTGAAGTTAGGGGAGGGACTGAGGTTTGAGTTTAGGGGAGGGACTGAGGTTTGAGGTTAGGGGAGGGACTGAGGGTTGAGGTTAGGGGAGGGACTGAGGGTTGAGGTTAGGGGAGGGACTGCGGTTTGAGGTTAGGGGAGGGACTGAGGTTTGAGGTTAGGGGAGGGACTGAGGTTAGGGGAGGGACTGAGGGTTGAGTTTAGGGGAGGGACTGAGGGTTGAGGTTAGGGGAGGGACTGAGGTTTGAAGTTAGGGGAGGGACTGAGGTTTGAGGTTAGGGGAGGGGTTGAGGTTAGGGGAGGGACTGAGGGTTGAGGTTAGGGGAGGGACTGAGGGTTGAGGTTAGGGGAGGGACTGAGGGTTGAGGTTAGGGGAGGGACTGAGGTTTGAAGTTAGGGGAGGGACTGAGGTTTGAAGTTAGGGGAGGGACTGAGGTTTGAGTTTAGGGGAGGGACTGAGGTTTGAGGTTAGGGGAGGGACTGAGGGTTGAGGTTAGGGGAGGGACTGAGGGTTGAGGTTAGGGGAGGGACTGCGGTTTGAGGTTAGGGGAGGGACTGAGGTTTGAGGTTAGGGGAGGGACTGAGGTTAGGGGAGGGACTGAGGGTTGAGTTTAGGGGAGGGACTGAGGGTTGAGGTTAGGGGAGGGACTGAGGTTTGAAGTTAGGGGAGGGACTGAGGTTTGAGGTTAGGGGAGGGGTTAAGGTTAGGGGAGGGACTGAGGGTTGAGGTTAGGGGAGGGACTGAGGTTTGAAGTTAGGGGAGGGACTGAGGTTTGAAGTTAGGGGAGGGACTGAGGTTTGAGTTTAGGGGAGGGACTGAGGTTTGAGGTTAGGGGAGGGACTGAGGGTTGAGGTTAGGGGAGGGACTGAGGGTTGAGGTTAGGGGAGGGACTGAGGGTTGAGGTTAGGGGAGGGACTGAGGGTTGAGGTTAGGGGAGGGACTGAGGGTTGAGGTTAGGGGAGGGACTGAGGGTTGAGGTTAGGGGAGGGACTGAGGGTTGAGGTTAGAGGGACTGAGGTTTGAGGTTAGGGGAGGGACTGAGGGTTGAGGTTAGGGGAGGGACTGAGGGTTGAGGTTAGGGGAGGGACTGAGGGTTGAGGTTAGGGGAGGGACTGAGGGTTGAGGTTAAGGGAGGGACTGAGATTTGAGGTTAGGGGAGGGACTGAGATTTGAGGTTAGGGGAGGGACTGAGGGTTGAGGTTAGGGGAGGGACTGAGGGTTGAGGTTAGGGGAGGGACTGAGGGTTGAGGTTATGGGAGGGACTGAGGGTTGAGGTTAGAGGAGGGACTGAGGTTTGAGGTTAGGGGAGGGACTGAGGGTTGAGGTTAGGGGAGGGACTGAGGGTTGAGGTTAGGGGAGGGACTGAGGGTTGAGGTTAAGGGAGGGACTGAGATTTGAGGTTAGGGGAGGGACTGAGGTTTGAGGTTAGGGGAGGGGTTAAGGTTAGAGGAGGGACTGAGGGTTGAGGTTAGTGGAGGGACTGAGGGTTGAGGTTAGGGGAGGGACTGAGGTTAGGGGAGGGACTGAGGTTTGAGGAGGGACTGAGGGTTGAGGTTTGAGGAGGGACTGAGGGTTGAGGTTAGGGGAGGGACTGAGGGTTGAGGTTAGGGGAGGGACTGAGGTTTGAGGTTAGGGGAGGGACTGAGGTTTGAGGTTAGGGGAGGGACTGAGGTTAGGGGAGGGACTGAGGTTAGGGGAGGGACTGAGGTTTGAGGAGGGACTGAGGGTTGAGGTTAGGGGAGGGACTGAGGGTTGAGGTTAGGGGAGGGACTGAGGGTTGAGGTTAGGGGAGGGACTGAGAATTGAGGTTAGGGGAGGGACTGAGGCTTGAGGTTAGGGGAGGGACTGAGGGTTGAGGTTAGGGGAGGGACTGAGGGTTGAGGTTAGGGGAGGGACTGAGGTTTGAGGTTAGGGGAGGGACTGAGGTTTGAGGTTAGGGACTGAGGTTTGAGGTTAGGGGAGGGACTGAGGGTTGAGGTTAGGGGAGGGACTGAGGGTTGAGGTTAAGGGAGGGACTGAGGGTTGAGGTTAGGGGAGGGACTGAGGGTTGAGGTTAGGGGAGGGACTGAGGGTTGAGGTTAGGGGAGGGACTGAGGGTTGAGGTTAGGGGAGGAACTGAGGGTTGAGGTTAGGGGAGGGACTGAGGTTTGAAGTTAGGGGAGGGACTGAGGTTTGAAGTTAGGGGAGGGACTGAGGTTTGAGGTTAGGGGAGGGGTTAAGGTTAGGGGAGGGACTGAGGGTTGAGGTTAGGGGAGGGACTGAGGTTTGAAGTTAGGGGAGGGACTGAGGTTTGAGTTTAGGGGAGGGACTGAGGTTTGAGGTTAGGGGAGGGACTGAGGGTTGAGGTTAGGGGAGGGACTGAGGGTTGAGGTTAGGGGAGGGACTGAGGGTTGAGGTTAGGGGAGGGACTGAGGATTGAGGTTAGGGGAGGGACTGAGGGTTGAGGTTAGGGGAGGGACTGAGGGTTGAGGTTAGGGGAGGGACTGAGGGTTGAGGTTAGAGGGACTGAGGTTTGAGGTTAGGGGAGGGACTGAGGGTTGAGGTTAGGGGAGGGACTGAGGGTTGAGGTTAGGGGAGGGACTGAGGGTTGAGGTTAGGGGAGGGACTGAGGGTTGAGGTTAGGGGAGGGACTGAGGGTTGAGGTTAAGGGAGGGACTGAGATTTGAGGTTAGGGGAGGGACTGAGATTTGAGGTTAGGGGAGGGACTGAGGGTTGAGGTTAGGGGAGGGACTGAGGGTTGAGGTTAGGGGAGGGACTGAGGGTTGAGGTTATGGGAGGGACTGAGGGTTGAGGTTAGAGGAGGGACTGAGGTTTGAGGTTAGGGGAGGGACTGAGGGTTGAGGTTAGGGGAGGGACTGAGGGTTGAGGTTAGGGGAGGGACTGAGGGTTGAGGTTAAGGGAGGGACTGAGATTTGAGGTTAGGGGAGGGACTGAGGTTTGAGGTTAGGGGAGGGGTTAAGGTTAGAGGAGGGACTGAGGGTTGAGGTTAGTGGAGGGACTGAGGGTTGAGGTTAGGGGAGGGACTGAGGTTAGGGGAGGGACTGAGGTTTGAGGAGGGACTGAGGGTTGAGGTTAGGGGAGGGACTGAGGGTTGAGGTTAGGGGAGGGACTGAGGGTTGAGGTTAGGGGAGGGACTGATGGTTGAGGTTAGGGGAGGGACTGAGGTTTGAGGTTAGGGGAGGGACTGAGGTTTGAGGTTAGGGGAGGGACTGAGGTTAGGGGAGGGACTGAGGTTAGGGGAGGGACTGAGGTTTGAGGAGGGACTGAGGGTTGAGGTTAGGGGAGGGACTGAGGGTTGAGGTTAGGGGAGGGACTGAGGGTTGAGGTTAGGGGAGGGACTGAGAATTGAGGTTAGGGGAGGGACTGAGGCTTGAGGTTAGGGGAGGGACTGAGGATTGAGGTTAGGGGAGGGACTGAGGGTTGAGGTTAGGGGAGGGACTGAGGTTTGAGGTTAGGGGAGGGACTGAGGTTTGAGGTTAGGGGAGGGACTGAGGTTTGAGGTTAGGGGAGGGACTGAGGGTTGAGGTTAGGGGAGGGACTGAGGGTTGAGGTTAAGGGAGGGACTGAGGGTTGAGGTTAGGGGAGGGACTGAGGGTTGAGGTTAGGGGAGGGACTGAGGGTTGAGGTTAGGGGAGGGACTGAGGGTTGAGGTTAGGGGAGGAACTGAGGGTTGAGGTTAGGGGAGGGACTGAGGTTTGAAGTTAGGGGAGGGACTGAGGTTTGAAGTTAGGGGAGGGACTGAGGTTTGAGTTTAGGGGAGGGACTGAGGTTTGAGGTTAGGGGAGGGACTGAGGGTTGAGGTTAGGGGAGGGACTGAGGTTTGAGGTTAGGGGAGGGACTGAGGTTTGAGGTTAGGGGAGGGACTGAGGTTAGGGGAGGGACTGAGGGTTGAGTTTAGGGGAGGGACTGAGGGTTGAGGTTAGGGGAGGGACTGAGGTTTGAAGTTAGGGGAGGGACTGAGGTTTGAGGTTAGGGGAGGGGTTAAGGTTAGGGGAGGGACTGAGGGTTGAGGTTAGGGGAGGGACTGAGGTTTGAAGTTAGGGGAGGGACTGAGGTTTGAGTTTAGGGGAGGGACTGAGGTTTGAGGTTATGGGAGGGACTGAGGGTTGAGGTTAGGGGAGGGACTGAGGGTTGAGGTTAGGGGAGGGACTGAGGGTTGAGGTTAGGGGAGGGACTGAGGGTTGAGGTTAGGGGAGGGACTGAGGGTTGAGGTTAGGGGAGGGACTGAGGGTTGAGGTTAGAGGAGGGACTGAGGTTTGAGGTTAGGGGAGGGACTGAGGTTTGAGGTTAGGGGAGGGACTGAGGTTAGGGGAGGGACTGAGGGTTGAGTTTAGGGGAGGGACTGAGGGTTGAGGTTAGGGGAGGGACTGAGGTTTGAAGTTAGGGGAGGGACTGAGGTTTGAGGTTAGGGGAGGGGTTAAGGTTAGGGGAGGGACTGAGGGTTGAGGTTAGGGGAGGGACTGAGGTTTGAAGTTAGGGGAGGGACTGAGGTTTGAAGTTAGGGGAGGGACTGAGGTTTGAGTTTAGGGGAGGGACTGAGGTTTGAGGTTAGGGGAGGGACTGAGGGTTGAGGTTAGGGGAGGGACTGAGGGTTGAGGTTAGGGGAGGGACTGAGGTTTGAGGTTAGGGGAGGGACTGAGGGTTGAGGTTAGGGGAGGGACTGAGGGTTGAGGTTAGAGGAGGGACTGAGGTTTGAGGTTAGGGGAGGGACTGAGGGTTGAGGTTAGGGGAGGGACTGAGGGTTGAGGTTAGGGGAGGGACTGAGGGTTGAGGTTAAGGGAGGGACTGAGATTTGAGGTTAGGGGAGGGACTGAGATTTGAGGTTAGGGGAGGGACTGAGCTTTGAGGTTAGGGGAGGGGTTAAGGTTAGAGGAGGGACTGAGGGTTGAGGTTAGTGGAGGGACTGAGGGTTGAGGTTAGGGGAGGGACTGAGGTTAGGGGAGGGACTGAGGTTTGAGGAGGGACTGAGGGTTGAGGTTAGGGGAGGGACTGAGGGTTGAGGTTAGGGGAGGGACTGATGGTTGAGGTTAGGGGAGGGACTGAGGTTTGAGGTTAGGGGAGGGACTGAGGTTTGAGGTTAGGGGAGGGACTGAGGTTAGGGGAGGGACTGAGGTTTGAGGAGGGACTGAGGGTTGAGGTTAGGGGAGGGACTGAGGGTTGAGGTTAGGGGAGGGACTGAGGGTTGAGGTTAGGGGAGGGACTGAGAATTGAGGTTAGGGGAGGGACTGAGGATTGAGGTTAGGGGAGGGACTGAGGATTGAGGTTAGGGGAGGGACTGAGGGTTGAGGTTAGGGGAGGGACTGAGGTTTGAGGTTAGGGGAGGGACTGAAGTTTGAGGTTAGGGGAGGGACTGAGGGTTGAGGTTAGGGGAGGGACTGAGGGTTGAGGTTAGGGGAGGGACTGAGGGTTGAGGTTAAGGGAGGGACTGAGGGTTGAGGTTAGGGGAGGGACTGAGGGTTGAGGTTAGGGGAGGGACTGAGGGTTGAGGTTAGGGGAGGGACTGAGGGTTGAGGTTAGGGGAGGGACTGAGGGTTGAGGTTAGGGGAGGGACTGAGGTTTGAAGTTAGGGGAGGGACTGAGGTTTGAGTTTAGGGGAGGGACTGAGGTTTGAGGTTAGGGGAGGGACTGAGGGTTGAGGTTAGGGGAGGGACTGAGGGTTGAGGTTAGGGGAGGGACTGAGGTTTGAGGTTAGGGGAGGGACTGAGGTTTGAGGTTAGGGGAGGGACTGAGGTTAGGGGATGGACTAAGGGTTGAGTTTAGGGGAGGGACTGAGGGTTGAGGTTAGGGGAGGGACTGAGGTTTGAAGTTAGGGGAGGGACTGAGGTTTGAGGTTAGGGGAGGGGTTAAGGTTAGGGGAGGGACTGAGGGTTGAGGTTAGGGGAGGGACTGAGGTTTGAAGTTAGGGGAGGGACTGAGGTTTGAAGTTAGGGGAGGGACTGAGGTTTGAGTTTAGGGGAGGGACTGAGGGTTGAGGTTAGGGGAGGGACTGAGGGTTGAGGTTAGGGGAGGGACTGAGGGTTGAGGTTAGGGGAGGGACTGAGGGTTGAGGTTAGGGGAGGGACTGAGGGTTGAGGTTAGGGGAGGGACTGAGGGTTGAGGTTAGAGGAGGGACTGAGGTTTGAGGTTAGGGGAGGGACTGAGGGTTGAGGTTAGGGGAGGGACTGAGGGTTGAGTTTAGGGGAGGGACTGAGGGTTGAGGTTAAGGGAGGGACTGAGATTTGAGGTTAGGGGAGGGACTGAGATTTGAGGTTAGGGGAGGGACTGAGGGTTGAGGTTAGGGGAGGGACTGAGGGTTGAGGTTAGGGGAGGGACTGAGGGTTGAGGTTAGGGGAGGGACTGAGGGTTGAGGTTAGAGGAGGGTTTGAGGTTAGGGGAGGGACTGAGGGTTGAGGTTAGGGGAGGGACTGAGGGTTGAGGTTAGGGGAGGGACTGAGGGTTGAGGTTAAGGGAGGGACTGAGATTTGAGGTTAGGGGAGGGACTGAGATTTGAGGTTAGGGGAGGGACTGAGGTTTGAGGTTAGGGGAGGGACTGAGGTTTGAGGTTAGGGGAGGGACTGAGGTTTGAGGTTAGGGGAGGGACTGAGGGTTGAGTTTAGGGGAGGGACTGAGGGTTGAGTTTAGGGGAGGGGTTAAGGTTAGAGGAGGGACTGAGGGTTGAGGTTAGTGGAGGGACTGAGGGTTGAGGTTAGGGGAGGGACTGAGAATTGAGGTTAGGGGAGGGACTGAGGATTGAGGTTAGGGGAGGGACTGAGGGTTGAGGTTAGGGGAGGGACTGAGGGTTGAGGTTAGGGGAGGGACTGAGGTTTGAGGTTAGGGGAGGGACTGAGGTTTGAGGTTAGGGGAGGGACTGAGGATTGAGGTTAGGGGAGGGACTGAGGGTTGAGGTTAGGGGAGGGACTGAGAGTTGAGGTTAAGGGAGGGACTGAGGGTTGAGGTTAGGGGAGGGACTGAGGGTTGAGGTTAGGGGAGGGACTGAGGGTTGAGGTTAGGGGAGGGACTGAGGGTTGAGGTTAGGGGAGGGACTGAGGGTTGAGGTTAGGGGAGGGACTGAGGTTTGAAGTTAGGGGAGGGACTGAGGTTTGAAGTTAGGGGAGGGACTGAGGTTTGAGTTTAGGGGAGGGACTGAGGTTTGAGGTTAGGGGAGGGACTGAGGGTTGAGGTTAGGGGAGGGACTGAGGGTTGAGGTTAGGGGAGGGACTGAGGTTTGAGGTTAGGGGAGGGACTGAGGTTTGAGGTTAGGGGAGGGACTGAGGTTAGGGGAGGGACTGAGGGTTGAGTTTAGGGGAGGGACTGAGGGTTGAGGTTAGGGGAGGGACTGAGGTTTGAAGTTAGGGGAGGGACTGAGGTTTGAGGTTAGGGGAGGGGTTAAGGTTAGGGGAGGGACTGAGGGTTGAGGTTAGGGGAGGGACTGAGGTTTGAAGTTAGGGGAGGGACTGAGGTTTGAAGTTAGGGGAGGGACTGAGGTTTGAGTTTAGGGGAGGGACTGAGGGTTGAGGTTAGGGGAGGGACTGAGGGTTGAGGTTAGGGGAGGGACTGAGGGTTGAGGTTAGGGGAGGGACTGAGGGTTGAGGTTAGGGGAGGGACTGAGGGTTGAGGTTAAGGGAGGGACTGAGGGTTGAGGTTAGAGGAGGGACTGAGGTTTGAGGTTAGGGGAGGGACTGAGGGTTGAGGTTAGGGGAGGGACTGAGGGTTGAGGTTAGGGGAGGGACTGAGGGTTGAGGTTAAGGGAGGGACTGAGATTTGAGGTTAGGGGAGGGACTGAGATTTGAGGTTAGGGGAGGGACTGAGGGTTGAGGTTAGGGGAGGGACTGAGGGTTGAGGTTAGGGGAGGGACTGAGGGTTGAGGTTAGGGGAGGGACTGAGGGTTGAGGTTAGAGGAGGGACTGAGGTTTGAGGTTAGGGCAGGGACTGAGGGTTGAGGTTAGGGGAGGGACTGAGGGTTGAGGTTAGGGGAGGGACTGAGGGTTGAGGTTAAGGGAGGGACTGAGATTTGAGGTTAGGGGAGGGACTGAGATTTGAGGTTAGGGGAGGGACTGAGGTTTGAGGTTAGGGGAGGGACTGAGGTTTGAGGTTAGGGGAGGGACTGAGGTTTGAGGTTAGGGGAGGGACTGAGGGTTGAGTTTAGGGGAGGGACTGAGGGTTGAGTTTAGGGGAGGGGTTAAGGTTAGAGGAGGGACTGAGGGTTGAGGTTAGTGGAGGGACTGAGGGTTGAGGTTAGGGGAGGGACTGAGGTTAGGGGAGGGACTGAGGTTTGAGGAGGGACTGAGGGTTGAGGTTAGGGGAGGGACTGAGGGTTGAGGTTAGGGGAGGGACTGATGGTTGAGGTTAGGGGAGGGACTGAGGTTTGAGGTTAGGGGAGGGACTGAGGTTTGAGGTTAGGGGAGGGACTGAGGTTAGGGGAGGGACTGAGGTTTGAGGAGGGACTGAGGGTTGAGGTTAGGGGAGGGACTGAGGGTTGAGGTTAGGGGAGGGACTGAGGGTTGAGGTTAGGGGAGGGACTGAGAATTGAGGTTAGGGGAGGGACTGAGGATTGAGGTTAGGGGAGGGACTGAGGGTTGAGGTTAGGGGAGGGACTGAGGGTTGAGGTTAGGGGAGGGACTGAGGTTTGAGGTTAGGGGAGGGACTGAGGGTTGAGGTTAGGGGAGGGACTGAGGGTTGAGGTTAGGGGAGGGACTGAGGGTTGAGGTTAAGGGAGGGACTGAGGGTTGAGGTTAGGGGAGGGACTGAGGTTTGAGGAGGGACTGAGGGTTGAGGTTAGGGGAGGGACTGAGGGTTGAGGTTAGGGGAGGGACTGATGGTTGAGGTTAGGGGAGGGACTGAGGTTTGAGGTTAGGGGAGGGACTGAGGTTTGAGGTTAGGGGAGGGACTGAGGTTAGGGGAGGGACTGAGGTTTGAGGAGGGACTGAGGGTTGAGGTTAGGGGAGGGACTGAGGGTTGAGGTTAGGGGAGGGACAGAGGGTTGAGGTTAGGGGAGGGACTGAGAATTGAGGTTAGGGGAGGGACTGAGGATTGAGGTTAGGGGAGGGACTGGGGTTGAGGTTAGGGGAGGGACTGAGGGTTGAGGTTAGGGGAGGGACTGAGGTTTGAGGTTAGGGGAGGGACTGAGGGTTGAGGTTAGGGGAGGGACTGAGGGTTGAGGTTAGGGGAGGGACTGAGGGTTGAGGTTAAGGGAGGGACTGAGGGTTGAGGTTAGGGGAGGGACTGAGGGTTGAGGTTAGGGGAGGGACTGAGGGTTGAGGTTAGGAGAGGGACTGAGGGTTGAGGTTAGGGGAGGGACTGAGGTTTGAAGTTAGGGGAGGGACTGAGGTTTGAAGTTAGGGGAGGGACTGAGGTTTGAGTTTAGGGGAGGGACTGAGGTTTGAGGTTAGGGGAGGGACTGAGGGTTGAGGTTAGGGGAGGGACTGAGGGTTGAGGTTAGGGGAGGGACTGAGGTTTGAGGTTAGGGGAGGGACTGAGGTTTGAGGTTAGGGGAGGGACTGAGGTTTGAGGTTAGGGGAGGGACTGAGGTTAGGGGAGGGACTGAGGGTTGAGTTTAGGGGAGGGACTGAGGATTGAGTTTAGGGGAGGGACTGAGGTTTGAGTTTAGGGGAGGGACTGAGGGTTGAGTTTAGGGGAGGGACTGAGGGTTGAGGTTAGAGGAGGGACTGAGGGTTGAGGTTAGAGGAGGGACTGAGGGTTGAGGTTAGAGGAGGGACTGAGGGTTGAGGTTAGAGGAGGGACTGAGGTTTGAGTTTAGGGGAGGGACTGAGGGTTGAGTTTAGGGGAGGGACTGAGGGTTGAGGTTAGAGGAGGGACTGAGGGTTGAGGTTAGAGGAGGGACTGAGGGTTGAGGTTAGAGGAGGGACTGAGGGTTGAGGTTAGAGGAGGGACTGAGGGTTGAGGTTAGAGGAGGGACTGAGGGTTGAGGTTAGAGGAGGGACTGAGGGTTGAGGTTAGAGGAGGGACTGACGGTTGAGGTTAGAGGAGGGACTGAGGGTTGAGGTAAGGGGTGTGACTCATGTTTTAACATTGGACTTCAGTAATCCTCATGTCCCTTGAGTACACTAACAGAACTAGGTCACCCTTGGGAACTAGGGCGTACCATGTGGTTTAATATATGGTAATAATGTTTGGTCACTGGGAGACTCATGACTGTCTGTTTCTGACCACACAGCATGCTGTGTTACTGTGTTACTACGCAGCACTGGTGTGTTACTGTGTTACTACGCAGCACTGGTGTGTTACTATGCAGCACTGGTGTGTTACTGTGTTACTATGCAGCACTGGTGTGTTACTGTGTTACTATGCAGCACTGGTGTGTTACTGTGTTACTACGCAGCACTGGTGTGTTACTGTGTTACTATGCAGCACTGGTGTGTTACTGTGTTACTATGCAGCACTGGTGTGTTACTATGCAGCACTGGTGTGTTACTACGCAGCACTGGTGTGTTACTGTGTTACTATGCAGCACTGGTGTGTTACTGTGTTACTACGCAGCACTGGTGTGTTACTATGCAGCACTGGTGTGTTACTGTGTTACTATGCAGCACTGGTGTGTTACTGTGTTACTATGCAGCACTGGTGTGTTACTATGCAGCACTGGTGTGTTACTGTGTTACTACGCAGCACTGGTGTGTTACTGTGTTACTATGCAGCACTGGTGTGTTACTGTGTTACTATACAACACTGGTGTGTTACTGTGTTACTATGCAGCACTGGTGTGTTACCGTGTTACTACGCAGCACTGGTGTGTTACTGTGTTACTATGCAGCACTGGTGTGTTACTGTGTTACTATGCAGCACTGGTGTGTTTCTGTGTTACTACGCAGCACTGGTGTGTTACTGTGTTACTATGCAGCACTGGTGTGTTACTGTGTTACTATGCAGCACTGGTGTGTTTCTGTGTTACTATGCAGCACTGGTGTGTTTCTGTGTTACTATGCAGCACTGGTGTGTTACTATGCAGCACTGGTGTGTTACTGTGTTACTATGCAGCACTGGTGTGTTTCTGTGTTACTATGCAGCACTGGTGTGTTAATGTGTTACTATGCAACACTGGTGATTTAATTCTACTCTGTTCTACTCTTGTGTTTCAGAAGCCCAGTTCTACTCTTGTGTTTCAGAAGCCCAGTTCTACTCTTGTGTTTCAGAAGCACAGTTCTACTCTTGTGTTTCAGAAGCCCAGTTCTACTCTTGTGTTTCAGAAGCCCAGTTCTACTCTTGTGTTTCAGAAGCCCAGTTCTACTCTTGTGTTTCAGAAGCCCAGTTCTACTCTTGTGTTTCAGAAGCCCAGTTCTACTCTTGTGTTTCAGAAGCCCAGTTCTACTCTTGTGTTTCAGAAGCCCAGTTCTATACTCTTGTGTTTCAGAAGCCCAGTTCTATACTCTTGTGTTTCAGAAGCCCACTTCTACTCTTGTGTTTCAGAAGCCCACTTCTACTCTTGTGTTTCAGAAGCCCAGTTCTACTCTTGTGTTTCAGAAGCCCAGTTCTACTCTTGTGTTTCAGAAGCCCAGTTCTACTCTTGTGTTTCAGAAGCCCAGTTCTATACTCTTGTGTCTCAGAAGCCCAGTTCTATACTCTTGTGTCTCAGAAGCCCAGTTCTATACTCTCGTGTTTCAGAAGCCCAGTTCTACTCTTGTGTTTCAGAAGCCCAGTTCTACTCTTGTGTTTCAGAAGCCCAGTTCTACTCTTGTGTTTCAGAAGCCCAGTTCTATACTCTTGTGTTTCAGAAGCCCAGTTCTATACTCTTGTGTTTCAGAAGCCCAGTTCTATACTCTTGTGTTTCAGAAGCCCAGTTCTACTCTTGTATTTCAGAAGCCCAGTTCTACTCTTGTGTTTCAGAAGCCCAGTTCTACTCTTGTGTTTCAGAAGCCCAGTTCTACTCTTGTATTTCAGAAGCCCAGTTCTACTCTTGTGTTTCAGAAGCCCAGTTCTACTCTTGTGTTTCAGAAGCCCAGTTCTACTCTTGTGTTTCAGAAGCCCAGTTCTACTCTTGTGTTTCAGAAGCCCAGTTCTACTCTTGTGTTTCAGAAGCCCAGTTCTACTCTTGTGTTTCAGAAGCCCAGTTCTATACTCTTGTGTTTCAGAAGCACAATTCTACTCTTGTGTTTCAGAAGCCCAGTTCTATACTCTTGTGTTTCAGAAGCCCAGTTGTCCATTTATTTGTTTTTGTTTTCTTCTGAATGTAATGCCTCAATATAGTGACAAATTAACATGTCGTCCAGTGTTTAATACGAGACAAATTAACATGTCTCTCTCTCTCTCTCTCTCTCTCTCTCTCTCTCTCTCTCTCTCTGTCTCTCTGTCTCTCTGTCTCTCTGTCTCTCTGTCTCTCTGTCTCTCTGTCTCTCTGTCTCTCTCTCTCTCTCTCTCTCTCTCTCTCTCTGTCTGTCTGTCTGTCTGTCTCTCTCTCTCTCTCTCTCTCTCTCTCTCTCTCTCTCTCTCTCTCTCTCTGTCTCTCTGTCTCTCTGTCTCTCTGTCTCTCTGTCTCTCTGTCTCTCTGTCTCTCTCTCTCTCTCTCTCTCTCTCTCTCTCTGTCTGTCTGTCTGTCTGTCTCACTCTCTCTATCTGTCTTTATCTCTCTCTGTCTTTATCTCTCTCTCTCTCTGTCTGTCTGTCTGTCTCTCTCTCTCTCTCTCTCTGTCTCTCTGTCTCTGTCTCTCTCTCTCTCTCTCTTTGTCTCTGTCTCTCTGTCTCTCTGTCTCTCTCTCTCTCTCTCTCTCTCTCTCTCTCTCTCTCTCTCTCTCTCTCTCTCTCTCTCTCTCTCTCTCTCTGTCTCTCTGTCTCTCTGTCTCTCTGTCTCTCTCTCTCTCTCTCTCTCTCTCACTCTCTGTGTCTCTCTCTCTCTCTCTCTAGTTGAGGATGGAGTCAGTGAGCAGACCCTACCCCCTGATGCTGCCCTCCATGCACCAGTCAGCCCCCGCATCCCGAACCAGCTACACCAGTGTCTCCCCCGAATCCTCCCACTCTCCCCCCGACCCTCCCCCTCCTTCTCCTCCCCCACTTCCCCACCCCCCTCACCAGGCTGCCCCTACCAACTTTGTCAAGTACAGCACCATCGCCCGCCTGCAGGGTGGCGCCAACCAGGCTGCTAATCATTACAATGTCCAACCAATGGGGCAGCAGGAAGGCCCTCCGGCCCCGCCCCTCCAGTCTGTCAAACCCAACTACAACACGCTCCCATTGGCTCCCACTAACTACAACACCATGCCATTGGCTCCTAGCAACTACAACCCTCCTCCTCCTCCTCCCCCCTGTTCCATGCCTGCTCCAGGCTCTGCCATGGCCTCTCTGAGGTTCAGCCTCCCCAGCTCTGTTCCTCAGTTCATCCCCCCTCCTCCCCCCCCGGCCCAAACCCCGCCCCCCCCTCCACCCCCAGAGGAGGACCACCAGTGCCCCCCTCTCAGTAACACCGGGTTGCAGCAGTTCCTGGCCCAAAAGTTCCCCAATATGAACTATGACTTCTCTGAGCTGGATGGCCAACCTGAGTCCCCTCCTCCCCCTCCTGCCCTCTCCCCCCTGTCCCCCATACTGCCACCCCCCACACCTCCCAAAACCTTCTCTGGTGTCTTCCCGCCTCAGACGGCTCCTAAGACCTTTGGTTCAGGGATCCCCCTGTCCCCAGTGTCGCCCTACCCTCCTTCTGGTCCAATGAAAAAGCAGCAAAGCTTCTCGACAGGCCATTCGCCCAATCAGCCGCCTTCCACGATGCCCAAACAGCACATCTTCTCCTCTAAAACCCTCCCCCTGTCCGCCCCCATCTCCCCCACTCCCTCCCTGGCCAAACAGATAGTCAACCAGTTCCCAGGAGCCCCCCTGGCCCCGCAGTCCCCCCCGGCGGTCAAGGCTAAACCAAGATGGCAGCCAGGGGGTCAGATCCCGCCCCAGTCCCCTGAATTCCCCCTTCCTCCTCCTCTCTCCCCTTCCAAGATGGGCTCCCCCATTAAGAAGTCTCCCTCCACCTCCTCCACCTCATCAAGCGGCTCCTTTGGGAAGAGAGGGCCTCCTCCCACCCCCCAGCGCGCCTCCTCCATCAAGTCTAACTCCTCAGGGGATTACCAGGAGGAGGGCCAGAGGCAGCCTAAGAAGGTGGAGTCTCTGGTCAGTAAGTTTGCCCAGCCTGGCCTCGGCTCCTGCAACTCCTCCACCGCCACCTCCTCTGGATCTCCCGCTAAAGATGTGGGGTCTCCTGCTCTTCCTGCTCCTCCTAAACCAGGCAAGCTGAACCTGTCAGCCCTCCCTCTAGTCCTCCAGGGTCTGCAGACAGGGCAGCACCGCCAGCCCAGTGAAGACTTCCCCTCTCTTCCTCAGTACCGCCAGCCCAGTGGAGACTTCCCCTCTCTTCCTCAGTACCGCCAGCCCAGTGAAGACTTCCCCTCTCCTCCTCAGTACCGCCAGCCCAGTGAAGACTTCCCCTCTCCTCCTCAGTACCGCCAGCCCAGTGAAGACTTCCCCTCTCCTCCTCAGTACCGCCAGCCCAGTGAAGACTTCCTCTCTCTTCCTCAGTACCGCCAGCCCAGTGGAGACTTCCCCTCTCTTCCTCAGTACCGCCTGCCCAGTGAAGACTTCCCCTCTCTTCCTCAGTACCGCCTGCCCAGTGAAGACTTCCCCTCTCTTCCTCAGTACCGCCAGCCCAGTGAAGACTTCCCCCCTCCTCCTCCCGACTCTGAGCTTCTCCCCCCGCCCCCCCTCCTCTCTGAGCTCCACCCGGGGGCCCCCAGGGTCGCAGTGGTAAACCCCCAGCCGCAGGCTACGCCCATCTCCCACCCCGTCAGCCAATCATCATGGAAGACGCAGTCACTAAAGAAGACTCCGCCTCTGACGCTGCACAGGCTGTCCCGGAGCCACACGGTCCAGGAGCCCTTACCCCTGTCCCCCCCGTACCAGCACCAGACCCCCCCAGCCTCCTTCGCCTGTCCCCGGCTCCCCACCTCCCCCGGGGTGCCTAAGGGGGGCGGTACCCTCTCCTCGGTCCAACCAAACTTCCTGGAGGACCTGAACCGGACCTTGAAGAGGAAGTCTATCTCACGTCATGGCTCCCTCACGCGTCACGGTTCCACCCGGTTGGAACCCGTCTCAATGGACGACATGGCCCTCCCCCCTCCACCCCCTCCAGACCAACAGAGGGGGGGGCAGGGCGGGGGCCACGGGTACATGTCCTCAGGCTATGCAACGTTACGGCGGGGGCCGCGCCCTGCCCCGCCAAAAAGGGACGAAAGCACCAAACTGACGGGTGAGTGGTAGCTAGGGGGTGGATAGTGGTGGTAGCTAGGGAGAGGAGGATGACTTGGGCCGAGCTGCCAAGGCTATGGACCCATCAAGGTCCCAGTCTACAGACTGACTACAGCCTATGGACCCATCAATGTCCCAGTCTACAGACTGACTGCAGCCTATGGACCCATCAAGGTCCCAGTCTACAGACTGACTACAGCCTATGGACCCATCAAGGTCCCAGTCTACAGACTGACTACAGCCTATGGACCCATCAATGTCCCAGTCTACAGACTGACTACAGCCTATGGACCCATCAATGTCCCAGTCTACAGACTGACTACAGCCTATGGACCCATCAAGGTCCCAATCTACAGACTGACTACAGCCTATGGACCCATCAATGTCCCAGTCTACAGACTGACTACAGCCTATGGACCCATCAATGTCCCAGTCTACTGACTGACTACAGCCTATGGACCCATCAAGGTCTCAATCTACAGACTGACTACAGCCTATGGACCCATCAATGTCCCAGTCTACAGACTGACTACAGCCTATGGACCCATCAAGGGCCCAGTCTACAGACTGACTACAGCCTATGGACCCATCAAGGGCCCAGTCTACAGACTGACTACAGCCTATGGACCCATCAAGGTCCCAGTCTACAGACTGACTACAGCCTATGGACCCATCAAGGTCCCAGTCTACAGACTGACTACAGCCTATGGACCCATCAAGGGCCCAGTCTACAGACTGACTACAGCCTATGGGGACCCAACAAGGGCCCAGTCTACAGACTGACTACAGCCTATGGGGACCCATCAAGGGCCCAGTCTACGGACCCATCAAAATCACAGTCTACAGACTGACTACAGCCTATGGCCCAATCTAGAGCACAGTCTACAGACTATATGGACCCTACAGGCTGCTCTCCCTACAAACCAAACGGACCCGAAACGTTCTTATTATACAATAAGAAACGTTCATTATGGCGTGCACTAATGAATACGACCCAGAACTCGGCCTGTCTCTTCTCCCCTCGTCTCCTCTCTTCTCCCCTCGTCTCCTCACGTCTCGTCTCCTCACGTCTCTTCTCCTCACGTCTCTTCTCCCCTCGTCTCTTCTCCCCTCGTCTCCTCTCCCCTCGTCTCCTCTCCCCTCGTCTCCCCATCCCCTCGTCTCTTCTCCCCCCATCTCTTCTCCCCCCATCTCCTCTCGTCTCCTCTCCCCTCGTCTCTTCTCCCCTCGTCTCCTCTCGTCTCCTCTCCCCTCGTCTCCTCTCCCCTCGTCTCCTCTCCCCTCGTCTCCTCTCCCCTCGTCTCTTCTCCCCTCGTCTCTTCTCCCCTCGTCTCCCCTCGTCTCTTCTCCCCTCGTCTCCTCACGTCTCGTCTCCCCTCGTCTCGTCTCTTCTCGTCTCTTCTCCCCTCGTCTCTTCTCCCCTCGTCTCCCCTCGTCTCCTCTCCCCCCGTCTCCCCTCGTCTCGTCTCCTCTCCCCTCGTCTCCTCTCCCCCCGTCTCCCCTCGTCTCGTCTCCTCTCTCCTCGTCTCCTCTCCCCTCGTCTCGTCTCCTCTCGTGCCACACCGACAGGACTGAGCTGGAAGAAGAATCCTGTTCCCTGTAAATCCCAGACTGTTTATTCCATCCTTTGTCTACGTTATAATATAACTCTATGAAATGAGAGAGCAAGTTAAACCACCTATCAAGCTTTTCCACATGTTTGTGCCGCTTTGCATTGAAATATAACAACAATAAAAAAAATAACAAGAATTCAGCTGCAATATAAACAGGTACTTTATGGACTAGCTGTACTGTATGGACATGTTGTTACCTTAGCAACTGTCTGGGGTTTGGGAGGGGTGTATAGACATACAGTGAGTCAGTAGGATTCACCCCCTTGGATTTGTTCATATTGTTTTTGCGTTACAGACTGGGATTGAAGTCAGTAGGATTCACCCCCTTGGATTTGTTTATATTGTTTTTGCGTTACAGACTGGGATTGAAATTTAATTAATTGTGTTTTTTTTTTAATATATTTTTTATTATTGATTTACACAATACTCTAATGTCAAACAGGAAAGAAAAAAAAAAAAAAATGTAATTGTTAATTCCAAATAAAATACTGATATACGTTCAATAGATAAGTATTCACCCACGTGAGTCAATACACGTTAGAAAAACCATTTGGCAGGGATTACACCTGTGAGTATGTAAAGCCTTGTTCACACTGCAGACCTTTAATGCTCAATTTAGTTTTGAAAAACTGACTGTCCAAGCAATTATACAAGTGACCAAATCAGATTTGTATGTGTTCAGACAGCAGTCATTTGCTAACATGGTAATGATGCATGTGTGTGCAGAGGTGTAGGCTGATTGCTTGTGGCGATGTTTACAGATGTAGGATCTTAATTTGAGACAGTTTCCTAAAGCAGAAAAATAATCCTGCAGCAACAGGAAATGTAAATTATAATGGGGATTATAATTAATGGAATTTTTTTGTAGGTCTTTATAAAAAAATTCTGTAGGGCGAATCAAATCTGACATTTTAAAGTGGAAATTACAAACTTTAGAAGCCAATTCAAACCTTGAATACACTGCAAATGTGCGTCTGCAGGAAAATTCTCAGCAACAAAAGATTGATCAAATTAAAATCCTACATCTGTAGTTTTCTAGCACATTAATTCATTTGTAAATGAACACGTTAGTTAGCTACCACATGTTCTTGTCAACCTGTCAACAGAGTAGCTAGCAAGCAACAAGATATGCCAAATAACAGTATAAATACCATGTGATTACAAATAAATCCGATTTGACCGTTCAGACACAAGTTGCTTGGCCAGAAATCATATCTGCATGTGGATTGAAATATCCAATTCCATGTGCTTTTTGGCTGTTCAGACTTCAGGAAACAGCACCAAAAAAAAATGCAACAAAAATAGGATTTGAGTCACTTCAAACTGCCAATGTGAACCAGGCTTAAGAGCTTTCCACACCTGGATTGTGCAATATTTGCACATTTATTCATTTAAAAAATTGTTCAAGCGCTGTCAATGTGTTGGAGATAATGGCTAGACGGTAATTTTCAATTCTAGCCATAGATCTTCAAGCAGAATAAGGTCCAAACGGTAACTAGGCCACTCAGGAACATTCAATATCTTCTTGGTAAGTGACTCCAGTGTAGATTTGGCCTTGTGTTTTAGGTTATTGTCCTGCTGGAAAGGTGAATTCATCTCCCAGAATGCAGAGGGAAGCATATTTTTCCTCTAGGATTTTGCCTTTCTGTTTTATCCTGAAAAACTCCCCAGTATTTGCCGATGTCAAGCATACCCATAACATGATGCAGCCACCACCATGCTTGAAAATAAAGAGACAGTTACTCAGTGATGTGTTGTGTTGAATTTGCACCAAACATAAGGCTTTACATTCATCACAAACAGTTCCATTGAATCCCACTTTGTCACGCAGCAAAATGTCCAAATCCAAGGTTGGGTGAATACTTCTGATACCCACTGTATATAGGGAGAGGGGGTAACTTTTACTTTTGTGTTTTTATATATAAGATGATTTAATACCTGAAATGTATTATTTTAAAAGTTATGTTTTTAAAGCGTAGTGAGTGAATATGAATCGTGAGTAGTAGTAGAGACCAGGTTTGATGTGGAGATGGCTCTGGTCCAGGGTTTTACGTGTGGCAGGTTCAGCTTCAACAAGCCACATGTAACACCCTGGACCAGAGCTAGTGTGGAGGCAGACATGTGTGTTTATAGGAGCAGTATAGGGAGGGATCCCTGGTGTAGTTGGATATGGGACAGACAGACACTGGTGTAGTTGGATATGGGACAGACAGACAGACACTGGTGTAGTTGGATATGAGACAGACAGACAGACACTGGTGTAGTTGGATATGGGACAGACAGACAGACACGGGTGTAGTTGGATATGAGACAGACAGACAGACACTGGTGTAGTTGGATATGAGACAGACAGACAGACACGGGTGTAGTTGGATATGGGACAGACAGACAGACACTGGTGTAGTTGGATATGGGACAGACAGACAGACACTGGTGTAGTTGGATATGGGACAGACAGACAGACACGGGTGTAGTTGGATATGAGACAGACAGACAGACACTGGTGTAGTTGGATATGAGACAGACAGACAGACACTGGTGTAGTTGGATATGGGACAGACAGACAGACACTGGTGTAGTTGGATATGGGACAGACAGACAGACACTGGTGTAGTTGGATATGGGACAGACAGACAGACACTGGTGTAGTTGGATATGAGACAGACAGACAGACACTGGTGTAGTTGGATATGGGACAGACAGACAGACACTGGTGTAGTTGGATATGAGACAGACAGACAGACACGGGTGTAGTTGGATATGGGACAGACAGACAGACACTGGTGTAGTTGGATATGGGACAGACAGACAGACACTGGTGTAGTTGGATATGAGACAGACAGACAGACACTGGTGTAGTTGGATATGAGACAGACAGACAGACACGGGTGTAGTTGGATATGGGACAGACAGACAGACACTGGTGTAGTTGGATATGGGACAGACAGACAGACACTGGTGTAGTTGGATATGGGACAGACAGACAGACACTGGTGTAGTTGGATATGAGACAGACAGATAGACACTGGTGTAGTTGGATATGGGACACTAGACTAACACCCTCCATGTGATTGTCTGAAATAACAGCCTATTCCCTACGTAGTGCAGAGGGCCCATAGGGCTCTGGTCAAAAGTAGTGCACTATGTAGGGAATAGGGTGCTACGGCCCATAGGGCTCTGGTCTAAAGTAGTGCACTATGTAGGGAATAGCATGCTGTTTCAGACACCGCCTGTCTGTCTGCGGAGTGGAAAGATATGTTGATTCTAATCTCAAATCTTTTTGTAAATTGCATCAAAATGTTTTAAAAGTCTCCATCGGATTTAAGTTACTGTACAACAGGAAGATGATTGGCTGATGTCTTAATGATCCTCTCAGGTGGTCACTGCTCTGATTGGACGGGATGAAATGGTGCACAGTGAAGATCCACCTCTGTGAATGGCTGTTATGTTGATGGGGGCGGGTCTGACCGTCTCTCTCTCTCTGTTTCTATTGGTCACATTAGTGATCCGTCTGTCTGTAAATGCAGCTACTGTCTCGAAAAGGCCTCCTTGTGGTCGTTACTAGTTAATACGGCCACAAAGTTATAATTATGGCTAAAGCCCGTCTATTTCTAAAATGTTTATTCTTAAATTCAGATTTTTATCTTAACCCTAAACACACTGATAACCAACCTTTAAATGAAGACCACATGTTGTTTTCGTGAATTTTTTACGATATAACCAACTTTATGACTTTATGGCTGTGATACAGACAGGAAGTACACTAAACTACAGGAAGTGCTAGGTGTCATGGCCCCTCCTGGAGGAGCAGAGAGAGAGAAGTGGTTAGTGAAGCAGTTTAAATACCCTGAGCCCAGGTGGCTCCAATCACTAACGACCCTCCTCTGCCTGCAGGAGGAACCGCCCCCTGCACTGCAGAGGTGGCCGTGACATAGTCAATTATAGAATGGCGTGCAGGTTCTAGAACCATCTCTGGTCACATGACAGAACAATTATAGAATGGCGTGCAGGTTCTAGAACCATCTCTGGTCACATGACAAAACAATTATAGAATGGCGTGCAGGTTCTAGAACCATCTCTGGTCACATGACAGAACAATTATAGAATGGCGTGCAGGTTCTAGAACCATCTCTGGTCACATGACAGAACAATTATAGAATGCCGTGCAGGTTCTAGAACCATCTCTGGTCACATGACAGAACAATTATAGAATGCCGTGCAGGTTCTAGAACCATCTCTGGTCACATGACATAACAATTATAGAATGGCGTGCAGGTTCTAGAACCATCTCTGGTCACATGACAGAACAATTATAGAATGCCGTGCAGGTTCTAGAACCATCTCTGGTCACATGACAGAACAATTATAGAATGCCGTGCAGGTTCTAGAACCATCTCTGGTCACATGACAGAACAATTATAGAATGGCGTGCAGGTTCTAGAACCATCTCTGGTCACATGACAGAACAATTATAGAATGACGTGCAGGTTCTAGAACCATCTCAGGTCACATGACATAACAATTATAGAATGGCGTGCAGGTTCTAGAACCATCTCTGGTCACATGACATAACAATTATAGAATGGCGTGCAGGTTCTAGAACCATCTCTGGTCACATGACAGAACAATTATAGAATGACGTGCATGTTCTAGAACCATCTCAGGTCACATGACATAACAATTATAGAATGGCGTGCAGGTTCTAGAACCATCTCTGGTCACATGACAGAACAATTATAGAATGGCGTGCAGGTTCTAGAACCATCTCTGGTCACATGACAGAACAATTATAGAATGGCGTGCAGGTTCTAGAACCATCTCTGGTCACATGACAGAACAATTATAGAATGGCGTGCAGGTTCTAGAACCATCTCTGGTCACATGACAGAACAATTATAGAATGCCGTGCAGGTTCTAGAACCATCTCTGGTCACATGACAGAACAATTATAGAATGGCGTGCAGGTTCTAGAACCATCTCTGGTCACATGACAGAACAATTATAGAATGCCGTGCAGGTTCTAGAACCATCTCTGGTCACATGACAGAACAATTATAGAATGCCGTGCAGGTTCTAGAACCATCTCTGGTCACATGACAGAACAATTATAGAATGCCGTGCAGGTTCTAGAACCATCTCTGCACCCAGACCAGTTGGCCATGTAGCTGCTGATTTGAGGGTGAGGACGGACACTTGTTTCACACTAATGCCTTCTATTTTACTGTCATTACGTCCCTAATGGCACTGGTATTCCCTATGTAGTGCACTACTTTTGACCAGACCACTGTCCATAGGACCTTGCGATATACTAGCGTCCTGTTTAGGGGGTGTGCTTGTACATCAAGCTGCCTCACACTACAGAAACGGGCGAAACGGAGCCGGTCTTTCTGGCTCTGACGAGGCTTTACTTACCATACAGGTCAAATTGGGTCGTTTGAGACACATACTGTGGATGGGGATGTTCTACTGTGTGTTAGTGGATGGGGACATTCTACTGTGTGTCTCATTAGTAATAAAAGGCTGTAGCATGATCTAAGACCAAATCTGTCTGTGGTGATCTGATCGTCCCTCTGTCTGTCTGCATACTGATCTGTCTCTGTGTCGCTTGGGTACAACTAGTCAGTCAGTACCTACCAATTAGAATCACTAAGGTCTGAAATGTTGTGTAGAGTGGAAGGTGAGCATGTGTACTACGTCATACACAACATGTGTAGAGTGGAAAGTTAACGTGTACTACATCATCGTACCTCTCTGCCTTTTTTATATCTGTAAACAGGAAGTGATATCAGCAGCAGTTAAACAGTACTGTCCTTCATTTCAGGTCTTCAGTCATTTCAGAACAACGAAGAAAAACAGCCGAAACGTTATTATCTGAAGGCTAAACTAGCTTTTTAACGTCAGGAATATTCTTAGATACTTTGCCGTAACAGGGAAAATAAAAACCTAAAATGCATTTCAACTGAACAATAAAAATGCGTAAATCATAAATCGTGTCTCGGTGCATTTTTGCCCTCTGACCCTAAGAAAACTCAGTTTCAACGTGGGTGGGTGGGTGGGTGGGTGGGTGTGTGTGTGTGTGTGTGTGTGTGTGTGTGTGTGTGTTGTATTGTGTGTGTGTGTGTGTGTGTGTGTGTGTGTGTGTGTGTGTGTGTGTGTGTTGTATTGTGTGTGTGTGTGTGTGTGTGTGTGTGTGTGTGTGTGTGTGTGTGTGTGTGTGTGTGTGTGTGTGTGTGTGTGTGTTGTATTGTGAAGTGTAGTGTACACTGAGTGTACAAAACATTAGGAACACCTGCTCTTTCCATGACATCGACTGACCAGGTGAATCCAGGTGAAAGATATGATCCCTTATTGATGTCACTTGTTAAATCCACATCACTCAATGTAGATGAAGGGGATGAGACAGGTTAAAGAAGGATTGTCAAGCCTTGAGACAATTGAGACATGGATTGTGTATGTGTGTCATTCAGAGGGTGAATGGGCAGGACAAAATATTGAAGTGCCCTTGAACGGGGTGTGGTAGTAGGTGCCAGGCGCACCGGTTTGTGTCAAGAACTGCAACGTTGCTGGGTTTTTCATGCTCAACAGTTTCCTGTGTGTATCAAGAACGGTCCACCACCCAAAGGACATCCAGCCAACTAGACACAACTGTGGGAAGCATTGGAGTCAACATGGACCAGCATCCCTGTGGAATGCTTTCGTCACCTTGTAGAGTCCATGACCCGACGAACTGAGGCTGTTCTGAGGGCAAAGGGGAGGGTTCAACTCAATATTAGCAAGGTGTTCTTAATGTTTTGTACACTCCTAGTGTAGGTTAACATTGAACCTACTGGTTATTTACCCACAAACCACCAGGTCCTGGAAGGACAGCTTCTCCCTCCTTCCTCTCAAGCTGTAGTGGTAGAGAACATCATTGGAACCAATTTTGCCGAGGACCTTGGTCTTGATGTCCCCCTCCAGGGAACGAAAGTTCTTATTTATTTATTTTTTATTTAACCTTTAATTAGTAATTGATCTAAAATGACAGACAGAAGTGAATGTTGGTTTGCCCATTATCCTGAATACTGTGATTTACAACAGATTGTTCTGGGAGGTTCTGGGAACAAAAACATGAATTGGTTCTCGATAATTGTTTCCAGCTTCATCAGCATGGGTGTTTTGGAAACCGTTTTAAGTCGAGTACAAAGGTTATAGTTAATAGTCAAATTCATTTCTATGTTTTTCTATGCTTAGTAAACAATAATCTCCCCATAACATCCTCACACTCTTGTCAAAATAAACTAAGAAAGTTGGCTGTGGTCTGTGATTATCCAAGTTAAATCGCGTCCATGATTATTTTATGCAGTAGGTCTTAACCAATCAACACACGGCAACTCTTAACTGTTAAATCTAGAATCCTTAGTTGCCACGTCCATTTTTTGTACCTATGAATTAATGATGTAAAGTATACCCATTTGATTCTTGAACAATATACCTTATTACATGCCTCGTGAGCTTAGTTCAACTGTCACACCCCCATCAGAACCCATAATATAAGCTTATTTTACGCCCACTATTTGTAAACAATGTACATTTCAAAGAAACACTGTACAGCCTCCAAAGCATGGTTAAACAAAGTTGACATCACGGATGGTCAGTCCTTGCATCCATAACTCTTTGAATTTGAGGGTGAGCGCTTTGTTATGGTTTCTATTAAGGATTGTAGCTTTAATCAAGATTTTTTTTAAACAATTTTACTCTATGTACACGTTAGTGTTTATTTACTGTCACAGAGGACATGTCCCCCTCCTTCCGGGTGGAGAGACTTTGTCTGATGTGTTGTCCTCAGACATGTCCTGGATTCTCCTCCTCATGGTGTCCTCTCTGATGTGTTGTCCTCAGACATGTCCTGGATTCTCCTCCTCATGGTGTCCTCTCTGATGTGTTGTCCTCAGACATGTCCTGGATTCTCCTCCTCATGGTGTCCTCTCTGATGTGTTGTCCTCAGACATGTCCTGGATTCTCCTCCTCATGGTGTCCTCTCTGATGTGTTGTCCTCAGACATGTCCTGGATTCTCCTCCTCATGGTGTCCTCTCTGATGTGTTGTCCTCAGACATGTCCTGGATTCTCCTCCTCATGGTGTCCTCTCTGATGTGTTGTCCTCAGACATGTCCTGGATTCTCCTCCTCATGGTGTCCTCTCTGATGTCTGGTGTGTTGTCCTCAGACATGTCCTGGATTCTCCTCCTCATGGTGTCCTCTCTGATGTGTTGTCCTCAGACATGTCCTGGATTCTCCTCCTCATGGTGTCCTCTCTGATGTGTTGTCCTCAGACATGTCCTGGATTCTCCTCCTCATGGTGTCCTCTCTGATGTGTTGTCCTCAGACATGTCCTGGATTCTCCTCCTCATGGTGTCCTCTCTGATGTGTTGTCCTCAGACATGTCCTGGATTCTCCTCCTCATGGTGTCCTCTCTGATGTGTTGTCCTCAGACATGTCCTGGATTCTCCTCCTCATGGTGTCCTCTCTGATGTGTTGTCCTCAGACATGTCCTGGATTCTCCTCCTCATGGTGTCCTCTCTGATGTCTGGTGTGTTGTCCTCAGACATGTCCTGGATTCTCCTCCTCATGGTGTCCTCTCTGATGTGTTGTCCTCAGACATGTCCTGGATTCTCCTCCTCATGGTGTCCTCTCTGATGTGTTGTCCTCAGACATGTCCTGGATTCTCCTCCTCATGGTGTCCTCTCTGATGTGTTGTCCTCAGACATGTCCTGGATTCTCCTCCTCATGGTGTCCTCTCTGATGTGTTGTCCTCAGACATGTCCTGGATTCTCCTCCTCATGGTGTCCTCTCTGATGTGTTGTCCTCAGACATGTCCTGGATTCTCCTCCTCATGGTGTCCTCTCTGGTGTGTTGTCCTCAGACATGTCCTGGATTCTCCTCCTCATGGTGTCCTCTCTGATGTGTTGTCCTCAGACATGTCCTGGATTCTCCTCCTCATGGTGTCCTCTCTGATGTGTTGTCCTCAGACATGTCCTGGATTCTCCTCCTCATGGTGTCCTCTCTGATGTGTTGTCCTCAGACATGTCCTGGATTCTCCTCCTCATGGTGTCCTCTCTGATGTGTTGTCCTCAGACATGTCCTGGATTCTCCTCCTCATGGTGTCCTCTCTGATGTCTGGTGTGTTCAGTGCACATATCAATCGCAGCAGGACACCATGAGGAGGACAACACACCAGACATCAGATTTTTCCTGTTCCTTAATTGTTTGAATCCTGGACATTTTACTTCATATTATGAGGCATGTCTTGCCTTGCATCAATGTAACTTATAGCCACAATCCCACCATAGAAACATGGAGGCAAATGTTTTATTTAGACCTCATTATTGGCCAGCAGCATACCACCCTGCATACCACTGCTGGCTTGCTTCTGAAGCTAAGCAGGGTTGGTCCTGGTCAGTCCCTGGATGGGAGACCAGATGCTGCTGGAAGTGGTGTTGGAGGGCCAGTAGGAGGCACTCTTTCCTCTGGTCTAAAAAATATCCCAATGCCCCAGGGCAGTGATTGGGGACATTGTCCTGTATAGGGTGCCGTCTTTCGGATGGGACGTTAAACGGGTGTCCTGACTCTCTGAGGTCATTAAAGATCCCATGGCACTTATCGTAAGAGTAGGGGTGTTAACCCCGGTGTCCTGGCTAAATTCCCAATCTGGCCCTCAAACCATCACGGTCACCTAATAATCCCCAGTTTACAATTGGCTCATTCATCCCCCTCCTCTCCCCTGTAACTATTCCCCAGGTCGTTGCTGCAAATGAGAACGTGTTCTCAGTCAACTTACCTGGTAAAATAACGGTAAAATAAAAAATTATGCGTTCTCCTGTTTTATTGGTTTTCTGTCAACTGTCTTTCATTGTCTAGGAGCCAAAGACATTATCCCAGTCATATTAACAACCCATTATCCCAGTCATATAAACAACCCATTATCCTAGTCATATTTAACAACCCATTATCCCAGTCATATTAACAACCCATTATCCTAGTCATATCAACAACCCATTATCCTAGTCATTATCCCAGTCATATTTAACAACCCACTATCCTAGTCATATTTAACAACCCATTATCCCAGTCATATTAACAACCCATTATCCCAGTCATATTAACAACCCATTATCCCAGTCATATTAACAACCCATTATCCTAGTCATTATCCCAGTCATATTTAACAACCCATTATCCTAGTCATATTAACAACCCATTATCCTAGTCATATTAACAACCCATTATCCTAGTCATATTTAACAACCCATTATCCCAGTCATATCAACAACCCATTATCCTAGTCATTATCCCAGTCATATTAACAACCCATTATCCCAGTCATATTAACAACCCATTATCCCAGTCATATTAACAACCCATTATCCCAGTCATATCAACAACCCATTATCCCAGTCATATCAACAACCCATTATCCCAGTCATATTAACAACCCATTATCCTAGTCATATTAACAACCCATTATCCCTGTCATATTAACAACCCATTATCCCAGTCATATTAACAACCCATTATCCCAGTCATATTAACAACCCATTATCCCAGTCATAATAACCTGTCTGGGAACGGCTCGCCAACAGCCAATGAATTTGCAGGGCACCAAATTCAATCAACAGAGGCCTACCTCCGTGTGCACGCTGCTGCGCCTGTGAAGAAATAACAGTTAATCAACATTTTCAAGCTAAACATTCTGTTCCATCAACCTTATTCATTGATACAGCGTGTTCCTCCACCTCCACTACATTGACACCCCACCTGGAATCATCATGTACGTCCCTGCAGTATCAGACGATCCCACTAGAGGTCAGCAGTAAACAGAAACAATTATTCTTATGATCATTTGTTTTTAATGTTTAAATGACATTGTGGAATGGAAATCTCTATCATTTTATGGTACACATAATGCAACAAAAACAACACTTTTTAAAAATTTTGTTCTTCTTCTTTACAACTGACGTGGAACTAAACGGACTGAGTTTCAGGCTGGCAGATCCGGGTTATCGTCATGTCTTGGGTAGAGGTCTTCAACTGCCATCGCCATTAAAAACTCTGTCGACACAAGACGTGGAAATAATTGTCACTCGGAATAGTTTAATGTTGATAGTTATGAACCAGACAGTTCTACATTTGTAAGACATTTGTAATTAGCGATAGTTATTACGATAACTAACTAGTTATTGTGGTTAATTGAGTTCATAAAACTCTCACCTTCGGTGTAGTCCATGTCTGGTCGCGTTGAGACGAAGGCCCAGGCCAGACCTACTAACAGGGCTATCACCAGGTTGACCACTATCCAGGGCTGGAGGATTTGGTGCTCTGAACCAGGGGGCCTGGGGGAGAGAGGGAGAGAGGGGGAGAGGGAGAGGGAGAGGGAGAGAGGGAGAGAGGGGGAGAGAGAGAGAGGGGGAGAGGGAGAGAGAGGGGGGGAGAGGGAGGGAGAGGGAGAGGGGGAGAGAGAAGGAGGGAGAAGGAGGGAGGGGAGAGAGAGAGGGAGGGGGAGAGAGAGAGTGAAGTATTATCTACCTCACTTGCTTTGACAATGTTAACATATGTTTCCCATGCCAATAAACCCCCTTGAAATGAATTGAGAGAGAGGGAGGGGACAGAGACAACACAAAGCTCAGACTAAAGATAGTTTCCTGCAGGTAATTAAGATTGTCCTAGCTACAGATGGAAGGTGAATTAACAGGTGACCCATGATGAGTGCTTGTGTCCACATGTCCTGTTTTATGTCTCCATTCTCCTGTACTCAGCTGTTCTGCTTTAAATAATGTCTCTGTTTTATGTCTCCATTCTCCTGTTGTTCTGCTTTAAATAATGTCTCTGTTGTATGTCTCCATTCTCCTGTACTGCTGTTCTGCTTTAAATAATGTCTCTGTTGTATGTCTCCATTCTCCTGTTGTTCTGCTTTAAATAATGTCTCTGTTGTATGTCTCCATTCTCCTGTTGTTCTGCTTTAAATAATGTCTCTGTTTTATGTCTCCATTCTCCTGTTGTTCTGCTTTAAATAATGTCTCTGTTGTATGTCTCCATTCTCCTGTTGTTCTGCTTTAAATAATGTCTCTGTTGTATGTCTCCATTCTCCTGTTGTTCTGCTTTAAATAATGTCTCTGTTGTATGTCTCCATTCTCCTGTTGTTCTGCTTTAAATAATGTCTCTGTTGTGCCTTGTGCTCTTACAGAAAAACTAACAGGTCTGTGAGAGACGGAATTCTTACCGTTTGGTAGGTGATCAAATACTTATGTCATGCAATAAAATGCAAATGAATTACTTAAAAATCCTAAAAAATTTCGGTATTTTTGATTCCGTCTCTGACAGTTGAAGTGTACCTATGATAAAAATGACAGACCTTTGTGAGTAGGAAAACCTGCAAAATCGGCAGTGTATCAAATACTTGTTCTCCCCTCTGTATATACAGTGTTTATTACGCTTGTTGATGATGTGTTGTCATTATTTCCAAGGGAAGTGGAGACAGCAGGAAACATACAGCAGGTACATTTAACATTTAAGTCATTTAGCAGACGCTCTTATCCAGAGCGACTTACAAATTGGAAAGTTCATACATATTCATCCTGGTCCCCCCGTGGGTATTGAACCCTGGTCCCCCCGTGGGAATTGAACCCACAACCCTGGCGTTGCCCTGGCGTTGCAAGCACCATGCTCTACCAACTGAGCCACACGGTGAATCGCTTTATGAAGCTGCAGTATTAGTAACCCAGTAGCAGACTACAGACTACAGTCATGTGTCAGGGGGTAACAGACTACAGTCATGTGTCTGGGGGTAACAGACTACAGTCATGTGTCAGGGGGTAACAGACTACAGTCATGTGTCTGGGGTAACAGACTACAGTCATGTGTCAGGGGTAACAGACTACAGTCATGTGTCTGGGGGTAACAGACTACAGTCATGTGTCAGGGGGTAACAGACTACAGCCATGTGTCAGGGGGTAACAGACTACAGACTACAGACTACAGCCATGTGTCTGGGGGTAACAGACTACAGCCATGTGTCTGGGGGTAACAGACTACAGTCATGTGTCAGGGGGTAACAGACTACAGTCATGTGTCTGGGGTAACAGACTACAGTCATGTGTCTGGGGGTAACAGACTACAGTCATGTGTCAGGGGGTAACAGACTACAGTCATGTGTCAGGGGGTAACAGACTACAGTCATGTGTCAGGGGGTAACAGACTACAGTCATGGTCACTATATAGGGAATAGAGTGATATGGTCACTATATAGGGAATAGAGTGTTATGGGCCCTGGTCACTATATAGGGAATAGAGTGTTACAGGCCCTGGTCACTATATAGGGAATAGAGTGATATGGGCCCTGGTCACTATATAGGGAATAGAGTGATATGGGCCCTGGTCACTATATAGGGAATAGAGTGATATGGGCCCTGGTCACTATATAGGGAATAGAGTGATATGGGCCCTGGTCACTATATAGGGAATAGAGTGTTATGGGCCCTGGTCACTATATAGGGAATAGTGATACGGTCACTATATAGGGAATAGGGTGCTCACCACAGGGTCTCGTTGGCAGTGGGGTAGAGGTTAATACGATCGCTGGTCACTATATAGGGAATAGGGTGCTCACCACAGGGTCTCGTTGGCAGTGGGGTAGAGGTTAATACGATCGCTGGTCACTATATAGGGAATAGGGTGCTCACCACAGGGTCTCGTTGGCAGTGGGGTAGAGGTTAATACGATCGCTGGTCACTATATAGGGAATAGGGTGCTCACCACAGGGTCTCGTTGGCAGTGGGGTAGAGGTTAATACGATCGCTGGTCATCTGCTGACTGAGAGACAGGATGAGCGCTGTAAAGTACACTGGAAACACCAGAGACGGAAGGAGAAAACATCATACCTCACAGAATATGTTTTTTTTGTCTTTGTCTACTACGCGGGTTAACCAACAGAAGAGGCTCTACAGATCATATGATGTTGTTAAAAAACGTGTAAGAAGAGGAACTTACAGAAGGAGGCCAGAGCAGCCGGGTCCAGAGTGAGGAATCCTCTTAGAGCCATGGAGGCCTTCGCCAGGTTCACCCTGCAACACAGAGCATGGAGATCAGACAGAGGGGTAGCTAGACTACAGGAACAGTAGAGAAACTAGACTACAGGAACAGTAGAGAAACTAGACTACAGGAAACAGTAGAGAAACTAGACTACAGGAAAACAGTAGAGAAACTAGACTACAGGAAACAGTAGAGAAACTAGACTACAGGAAACAGTAGAGAAACTAGACTACAGGAAACAGTATAGAAACTAGACTACAGGAAACAGTATAGAAACTAGACTACAGGAAACAGTATAGAAACTAGACTACAGGAAACAGTATAGAAACTAGACTACAGGAAACAGTATAGAAACTAGACTACAGGAAACAGTATAGAAACTAGACTACAGGAACAGTAGAGAAACTAGACTACAGGAACAGTAGAGAAACTAGACTACAGGAACAGTAGAGAGACTAGACTACAGGAAACAGTAGAGAAACTAGACTACAGGAACAGTAGAGAAACTAGACTACAGGAAACAGTAGAGAAACTAGACTACGGGAACAGTAGAGAAACTAGACTACGGGAACAGTAGAGAAACTAGACTACAGGAAACAGTAGAGAAACTAGACTACAGGAAACAGTAGAGAAACTAGACTACAGGAAACAGTAGAGAAACTAGACTACGGGAACAGTAGAGAAACTAGACTACGGGAACAGTAGAGAAACTAGACTACGGGAACAGTAGAGAAACTAGACTACGGGAACAGTAGAGAAACTAGACTACGGGAACAGTAGAGAAACTAGACTACGGGAACAGTAGAGAAACTAGACTACGGGAACAGTAGAGAAACTAGACTACGGGAACAGTAGAGAAACTAGACTACGGGAACAGTAGAGAAACTAGACTACAGGAAACAGTAGAGAAACTAGACTACAGGAACAGTAGAGAAACTAGACGACAGGAACAGTATAGAAACTAGACGACAGGAACAGTAGATAAACTAGACGACAGGAACAGTAGAGAAACTAGACTACAGAAACTAGACTACAGGAAACAGTATAGAAACTAGACTACAGGAACAGTAGAGAAACTAGACTACAGGAACAGTATAGAAACTAGACTACAGGAAACAGTAGAGAAACTAGACTACAGGAACAGTAGAGAAACTAGACTACAGGAACAGTAGAGAAACTAGACTACAGGAACAGTAGAGAAACTAGACTACAGGAACAGTAGAGAAACTAGACTACAGGAACAGTAGAGAAACTAGACTACAGGAACAGTAGATAAACTAGACGACAGGAACAGTAGATAAACTAGACGACAGGAACAGTAGAGAAACTAGACTACAGGAACAGTAGAGAAACTAGACTACAGGAACAGTAGAGAAACTAGACTACAGGAACAGTAGAGAAACTAGACTACAGGAACAGTAGAGAAACTAGACTACAGGAACAGTAGATAAACTAGACTACAGGAACAGTAGATAAGCTAGACTACAGGAACAGTAGATAAACTAGACTACAGGAACAGTAGATAAACTAGACTACAGGAACAGTAGAGAAACTAGACTACAGGAACAGTAGAGAAACTAGACTACAGGAAACAGTAGAGAAACTAGACTACAGGAAACAGTAGAGAAACTAGACTACAGGAAACAGTAGAGAAACTAGACTACAGGAACAGTAGATAAACTAGACTACAGGAACGGTAGAGAAACTAGACTACAGGAACAGTAGAGAAACTAGACGACAGGAACAGCAGGGTAGGACCTTACCTGTCGAAGGCAGACACTGTGCTGATAGCCAGCAGTAGGTAGAGGAGAGACTGGGCAGGGTAGGCCAAGGAGTGGTACTGCTGTAGCAGATTAGGTAGGGTGGTGAACTGCTCCCCAGCCAAAACATACACCACCACGGTGTTCCACACTGCATAGCCAGCCAGGAAGCCATGGGAGAACAGACCTATCACTCTGGAGAGAGAGAGACACACACAAAGACACATAAACACAAAAAGAGAGAGAGAGAGACGGAGAGAGAGAGAGAGAGACAGATAGAGAAAGAGAGAGACAGATAGAGAAAGAGACAGACAGAGACAGACAGAGAGAGAGACAGAGAGAGAGACAGAGAGAGAGACAGAGAGAGAGACGGAGAGAGAGACAGAGAGAGAGAGGGAGACAGAGACAGAGAGAGAGACAGAGACAGACAGAGAGAGAGAGGGAGAGAGAGACATAGACAGAGACAGAGACAGAGAGAGAAAGAAAGAGAGAGAGAGACAGAGAAAGAAAGAGAGAAAGAGAAAAAGAGACAGAGACAGAGAAAGAGAGAGAGAAAGCGAGAGAGAGAGAAAGAGAGACAGAGACAGAGAATTAGATAAAGTGTCAGTTATCACATCCAAGCCATCTGCAAGGCATGTAACTCACCTGAACCCACTGTGTACTCTCATGGCTACGTCCCTGGTCGTCCAGAGGGGTCTGACCTCCATGTATTCCTCCATGTGCTCAGGTAGATGTGCGTTGTGTTTGGGCGGGTCCGTCGCCTGGAAACGCTCTGAAGGAACAAGAGACAACAACTGGTTAAAGACCAGGTTCTGAGTTCAAAAGGAGAGGGTCAGTTTCACCCGGACACAGATTTAGTCTAGTCCTGGACTACGAAGCATGCTCTCTGTTGAACCTGTTAATTAGTCCTGGACTACGAAGCATGCTCTCCATTGAAACTGTTTAATAGTCCTGGACTATGAAGCATGCTAGTCCTGGACTATGAAGCATGCTCTCCTCTGAAACTGTTTATTAGTGATGGACTATGAAGCATGCTCTCCTCAAACTGTTCATTAGTCCTGGACTATGAAGCATGCTCTCCTCTGAAACTGTTTATTAGTGATGGACTATGAAGCATGCTCTCCTCAAACTGTTCATTAGTCCTGGACTATGAAGCATGCTCTCCATTGAAACTGTTTATTAGTGATGGACTATGAAGCATGCTCTCCTCTGAAACTGTTTATTAGTGATGGACTATGAAGCATGCTCTCCTCAAACTGTTTATTAGTGATGGACTATGAAGCATGCTCTCCTCAAACTGTTTATTAGTGATGGACTATGAAGCATGCTCTCCTCAAACTGTTTATTAGTGATGGACTATGAAGCATGCTCTCCTCAAACTGTTTATTAGTGATGGACTATGAAGCATGCTCTCCTCAAACTGTTTATTAGTGATGGACTATGAAGCATGCTCTCCTCTGAAACTGTCTATTAGTGATGGACTATGAAGCATGCTCTCCTCAAACTGTTAATTAGTCCTGGACTATGAAGCATGCTCTATGTTGAAACTGTTTATTAGTGATGGACTATGAAGCATGCTCTCTGTTGCAACTGTTTATTAGTCCTGGACTATGAAGCATGCTCTCTGTTGAACCTGTTAATTAGTCCTGGACTATGAAGCATAATCTCCTCTGAAACTGTTCATTAGTCCTGGACTATGAAGCATGCTCTCTGTTGAACCTGTTCATTAGTCCTGGACTATGAAGCATGCTCTCCTCAAACTGTTCATTAGTCCTGGACTATGAAGCATGCTCTCTGTTGAAACTGTTTATTAGTATTGGACTACGAAGCATGCTCTCCGTTGAACCTGTTTATTAGTATTGGACTACGAAGCATGCTCTCCTCTGAAACTGTTCATTAGTGATGGACTATGAAGCATGCTAGTCCTGGACTATGAAGCATGCTCTCCTCTGAAACTGTTTATTAGTGATGGACTACGAAGCATGCTCTCTGTTGAAACTGTTCATTAGTCCTGGACTATGAAGCATGCTCTCCTCTGAAACTGTTTATTAGTGATGGACTACGAAGCATGCTCTCCTCAAACTGTTTATTAGTCCTGGACTATGAAGCATGCTCTCCTCAAACTGTTTATTAGTCCTGGACTATGAAGCATGCTCTCCTCAAACTGTTAATTAGTCCTGGACTATGAAGCATGCTCTCTGTTGAAACTGTTTATTAGTGATGGACTATGAAGCATGCTCTCTGTTGAAACTGTTCATTAGTCCTGGACTATGAAGCATGCTCTCTGTTGAAACTGTTTATTAGTGATGGACTATGAAGCATGCTCTCTGTTGAAACTGTTCATTAGTCCTGGACTATGAAGCATGCTCTCCGTTGAAACTGTTTATTAGTCCTGGACTATGAAGCATGCTCTCCTCAAACTGTTTATTAGTCCTGGACTACGAAGCATGCTCTCCATTGAAACTGTTTATTAATCGTGGACTACGAAGCATGCTCTCTGTTGAAACTATTTATTAGTCGTGGACTACGAAGCATGCTCTCTGTTGAAACTATTTATTAGTCGTGGACTACGAAGCATGCTCTCCTCAAACTGTTTATTAGTCGTGGACTACGAAGCATGCTCTCTGTTGAAACTGTTCATTAGTCCTGGACTATGAAGCATGCTCTCCTCAAACTGTTTATTAGTCGTGGACTATGAAGCATGCTCTCTGTTGAAGCTATTTATTAGTCGTGGACTACGAAGCATGCTCTCCTCAAACTGTTTATTAGTCCTGGACTATGAAGCATGCTCTCTGTTGAAACTGTTAATTAGTCCTGGACTATGAAGCATGCTCTCTGTTGAAACTGTTAATTAGTCCTGGACTATGAAGCATGCTCTCTGTTGAACCTGTTCATTAGTCCTGGACTATGAAGCATGCTCTCCTCAAACTGTTCATTAGTCCTGGACAGTGAAGCATGCTCTATGTTGAAACGGTTCATTAGTCCGGGACTATGAAGCATGCTCTCTGTTGAAACTGTTCATTAGTCCTGGACTATGAAGCATGCTCTCCGTTGAAACTGTTCATTAGTCCTGGACTATGAAGCATGCTCTCCGTTGAAACTGTTCATTAGTCCTGGACTATGAAGCATGCTCTCCTCAAACTGTTAATTAGTCCTGGACTATGAAGCATGCTCTCTGTTGAAACTGTTCATTAGTCCTGGACTATGAAGCATGCTCTCTGTTGAAACTGTTCATTAGTCCTGGACTATGAAGCATGCTCTCCTCAAACTGTTAATTAGTCCTGGACTACGAAGCATGCTCTCTGTTGAAACTGTTCATTAGTCCTGGACTATGAAGCATGCTCTCCTCAAACTGTTCATTAGTCCTGGACTATGAAGCATGCTCTCCTCAAACTGTTCATTAGTCCGGGACTATGAAGCATGCTCTCTGTTGAAACTGTTCATTAGTCCTGGACTATGAAGCATGCTCTCTGTTGAAACTGTTCATTAGTGATGGACTACGAAGCATGCTCTCTGTTGAAACTGTTCATTAGTCCTGGACTATGAAGCATGCTCTCCTCTGAAACTGTTCATTAGTCCTGGACTATGAAGCATGCTCTCTGTTGAACCTGTTCATTAGTCCTGGACTATGAAGCATGCTCTCCTCAAACCGTTCATTAGTCCTGGACTATGAAGCATGCTCTATGTTGAAACTGTTCATTAGTCCTGGACTATGAAGCATGCTCTCCGTTGAAACTGTTCATTAGTCCTGGACTATGAAGCATGCTCTCCGTTGAAACTGTTCATTAGTCCTGGACTATGAAGCATGCTCTCTGTTGAAACTGTTCATTAGTCCTGGACTATGAAGCATGCTCTCCTCAAACTGTTCATTAGTCCTGGACTATGAAGCATGCTCTCCTCAAACTGTTCATTAGTCCGGGACTATGAAGCATGCTCTCTGTTGAAACTGTTCATTAGTCCTGGACTATGAAGCATGCTCTCTGTTGAAACTGTTCATTAGTCCTGGACTATGAAGCATGCTCTCCTCTGAAACTGTTCATTAGTCCTGGACTATGAAGCATGCTCTCTGTTGAACCTGTTCATTAGTCCTGGACTATGAAGCATGCTCTCCTCAAACTGTTCATTAGTCCTGGACTATGAAGCATGCTCTATGTTGAAACGGTTCATTAGTCCGGGACTATGAAGCATGCTCTCTGTTGAAACTGTTCATTAGTCCTGGACTATGAAGCATGCTCTCCGTTGAAACTGTTCATTAGTCCTGGACTATGAAGCATGCTCTCTGTTGAAACTGTTCATTAGTGATGGACTATGAAGCATGCTCTCCGTTGAAACTGTTCATTAGTCCTGGACTATGAAGCATGCTCTCCTCAAACTGTTAATTAGTCCTGGACTATGAAGCATGCTCTCTGTTGAAACTGTTCATTAGTCCTGGACTATGAAATATGCTCTCTGTTGAAACTGTTCATTAGTCCTGGACTATGAAGCATGCTCTCCTCAAACTGTTCATTAGTCCGGGACTATGAAGCATGCTCTCTGTTGAAACTGTTCATTAGTCCTGGACTATGAAGCATGCTCTCTGTTGAAACTGTTCATTAGTGATGGACTACGAAGCATGCTCTCTGTTGAAACTGTTCATTAGTCCTGGACTATGAAGCATGCTCTCCTCAAACTGTTCATTAGTCCTGGACTATGAAGCATGCTCTCCTCAAACTGTTCATTAGTCCGGGACTATGAAGCATGCTCTCTGTTGAAACTGTTCATTAGTCCTGGACTATGAAGCATGCTCTCTGTTGAAACTGTTCATTAGTCCTGGACTATGAAGCATGCTCTCTGTTGAAACTGTTCATTAGTCCTGGACTATGAAGCATGCTCTCCTCAAACTGTTCATTAGTCCTGGACTATGAAGCATGCTCTCCTCAAACTGTTCATTAGTCCTGGACTATGAAGCATGCTCTCCTCAAACTGTTCATTAGTCCGGGACTATGAAGCATGCTCTCTGTTGAAACTGTTCATTAGTCCTGGACTATGAAGCATGCTCTCTGTTGAAACTGTTCATTAGTGATGGACTATGAAGCATGCTCTCTGTTGAAACTGTTTATTAGTGATGGACTACGAAGCATGCTCTCTGTTGAAACTGTTTATTAGTGATGGACTACGAAGCATGCTCTCTGTTGAAACTGTTTATTAGTGATGGACTACGAAGCATGCTCTCTGTTGAAACTGTTCATTAGTCCTGGACTATGAAGCATGCTCTCCTCAAACTGTTCATTAGTCCTGGACTATGAAGCATGCTCTCCTCAAACTGTTCATTAGTCCGGGACTATGAAGCATGCTCTCCTCAAACTGTTCATTAGTCCGGGACTATGAAGCATGCTCTCCTCAAACTGTTCATTAGTCCTGGACTATGAAGCATGCTCTCCTCAAACTGTTCATTAGTCCTGGACTATGAAGCATGCTCTCCTCAAACTGTTCATTAGTCCGGGACTATGAAGCATGCTCTCTGTTGAAACTGTTCATTAGTCCTGGACTATGAAGCATGCTCTCCGTTGAAACTGTTCATTAGTCCGGGACTATGAAGCATGCTCTCTGTTGAAACTGTTCATTAGTCCTGGACTATGAAGCATGCTCTCTGTTGAAACTGTTCATTAGTCCTGGACTATGAAGCATGCTCTCCTCAAACTGTTCATTAGTCCTGGACTATGAAGCATGCTCTCTGTTGAAACTGTTCATTAGTCCTGGACTATGAAGCATGCTCTCTGTTGAAACTGTTCATTAGTCCTGGACTATGAAGCATGCTCTCTGTTGAAACTGTTCATTAGTCCTGGACTATGAAGCATGCTCTCTGTTGAAACTGTTCATTAGTCCTGGACTATGAAGCATGCTCTCCGTTGAAACTGTTCATTAGTCCTGGACTATGAAGCATGCTCTCTGTTGAAACTGTTCATTAGTCCTGGACTATGAAGCATGCTCTCTGTTGAAACTGTTCATTAGTCCTGGACTATGAAGCATGCTCTCTGTTGAAACTGTTCATTAGTCCTGGACTATGAAGCATGCTCTCTGTTGAAACTGTTCATTAGTCCTGGACTATGAAGCATGCTCTCTGTTGAAACTGTTCATTAGTCCTGGACTACGAAGCATGCTCTCTGTTGAAACTGTTCATTAGTCCTGGACTATGAAGCATGCTCTCTGTTGAAACTGTTCATTAGTCCTGGACTACGAAGCATGCTCTCTGTTGAAACTGTTCATTAGTCCTGGACTACGAAGCATGTTCTCTGTTGAAACTGTTCATTAGTCCTGGACTACGAAGCATGCTCTCTGTTGAAACTGTTCATTAGTCCTGGACTACGAAGCATGTTCTCTGTTGAAACTGTTCATTAGTCCTGGACTATGAAGCATGCTCTCTGTTGAAACTGTTCATTAGTCCTGGACTATGAAGCATGCTCTCCGTTGAAACTGTTCATTAGTCCTGGACTACGAAGCATGCTCTCTGTTGAAACTGTTCATTAGTCCTGGACTATGAAGCATGCTCTCTGTTGAAACTGTTCATTAGTCCTGGACTATGAAGCATGCTCTCTGTTGAAACTGTTCATTAGTCCTGGACTATGAAGCATGCTCTCCGTTGAAACTGTTCATTAGTCCTGGACTATGAAGCATGCTCTCTGTTGAAACTGTTCATTAGTCCTGGACTATGAAGCATGCTCTCTGTTGAAACTGTTCATTAGTCCTGGACTATGAAGCATGCTCTCTGTTGAAACTGTTCATTAGTCCTGGACTACGAAGCATGTTCTCTGTTGAAACTGTTCATTAGTCCTGGACTACGAAGCATGCTCTCTGTTGAAACTGTTCATTAGTCCTGGACTATGAAGCATGCTCTCTGTTGAAACTGTTCATTAGTCCTGGACTACGAAGCATGCTCTCTGTTGAAACTGTTCATTAGTCCTGGACTATGAAGCATGCTCTCTGTTGAAACTGTTCATTAGTCCTGGACTACGAAGCATGCTCTCTGTTGAAACTGTTCATTAGTCCTGGACTACGAAGCATGCTCTCCGTTTGAAACTGTTCATTAGTCCTGGACTACGAAGCATGCTCTCCGTTGAAACTGTTCATTAGTCCTGGACTACGAAGCATGTTCTCTGTTGAAACTGTTCATTAGTCCTGGACTACGAAGCATGCTCTCTGTTGAAACTGTTCATTAGTCCTGGACTACGAAGCATGTTCTCTGTTGAAACTGTTCATTAGTCCTGGACTATGAAGCATGCTCTCTGTTGAAACTGTTCATTAGTCCTGGACTATGAAGCATGCTCTCCGTTGAAACTGTTCATTAGTCCTGGACTACGAAGCATGCTCTCTGTTGAAACTGTTCATTAGTCCTGGACTATGAAGCATGCTCTCTGTTGAAACTGTTCATTAGTCCTGGACTATGAAGCATGCTCTCTGTTGAAACTGTTCATTAGTCCTGGACTATGAAGCATGCTCTCCGTTGAAACTGTTCATTAGTCCTGGACTATGAAGCATGCTCTCTGTTGAAACTGTTCATTAGTTCTGGACTATGAAGCATCATCTCTGTTGAAACTGTTCATTAGTCCTGGACTATGAAGCATGCTCTCTGTTGAAACTGTTCATTAGTCCTGGACTACGAAGCATGTTCTCTGTTGAAACTGTTCATTAGTCCTGGACTACGAAGCATGCTCTCTGTTGAAACTGTTCATTAGTCCTGGACTATGAAGCATGCTCTCTGTTGAAACTGTTCATTAGTCCTGGACTACGAAGCATGCTCTCCGTTGAAACTGTTCATTAGTCCTGGACTACGAAGCATGCTCTCTGTTGAAACTGTTCATTAGTCCTGGACTATGAAGCATGCTCTCTGTTGAAACTGTTCATTAGTCCTGGACTACGAAGCATGCTCTCTGTTGAAACTGTTCATTAGTCCTGGACTACGAAGCATGCTCTCCGTTTGAAACTGTTCATTAGTCCTGGACTACGAAGCATGCTCTCCGTTGAAACTGTTCATTAGTCCTGGACTACGAAGCATGCTCTCCGTTGAAACTGTTCATTAGTCCTGGACTACGAAGCATGCTCTCCGTTGAAACTGTTCATTAGTCCTGGACTACGAAGCATGCTCTCCGTTGAAACTGTTCATTAGTCCTGGACTACGAAGCATGCTCTCTGTTGAAACTGTTCATTAGTCCTGGACTACGAAGCATGCTCTCCGTTGAAACTGTTTATTAGTCCTGGACTACGAAGCATGCTCTCCGTTGAAACTGTTTATTAGTCCTGGACTAGTGATTTACTTTATTAAGAAGTGAAATACTTTTTTCAGTGTTTTCCGCACCGTTGTACCGTTGTTTAGGTATGAGATATAAGTCTCTGCCGACACGGCAAGATTTGGTTTTACGTTAAGATAAGAGAGACAGAACACACTCACTGTTTCTCTCCACAAACACTTTGCCGACGGGCTGGCTGTGGCCCAGAGGAGAAGAAAACAGGGAATGGTGGGGGATAGCATGGTGCGAACCACTGACAATGTCACCGTCCTCCACACCCAGGTCATTGGCGTAATGCATGTCAATCTTGGACTTCCTGTTGTGGGGAGAGAAAAGAGGCGGGTGCAGATAGTAATCAAGATGGAGATTATGAAGATGTTCCAGGTTGTCTACCGTACAGATATATTGTCAACAGGTCATTAAGTCTTATTGATGGGGGATCCTGGAACACATACTCATAATAGGCGACCTGGAACGTCCCCATAGTTCGATGCTGAATGTTAGATTCGTCACAATGTTCTCTTCTTCATATGTTCTGTAGCAGTTGCTTTAGAGCATTGAATACCCCACCCCCCACACACTGCATACAGCACCACAGACATGGTGGGTCTAGCCTAGTCACAGATCTGGTTGTGCTGTTTTCCGATGGTCACAATGACCACATGGGTTTGCAAACCGTACAAACAGATGTGGTACCAAGCTATGGAGGGTCTGCCCTACAGGGTCTGGCCTACAGCAGTCCAGCACTCACTTCTTCCTCTTGGTTTTTGTCCTGGTGACGACTTGTTCTTCCCCGTCCGTGTGCTGGTCCATCCCGTCCCCATTCACCAGCTCCGGCTCCTCCATGTCTGGGATGGATGGAGGGAGGGAGGGAGAGAGGGAGAGAGGGAGGGAGGGAGGGAGGGAGGGAGGGAGGGATGGATGGATGGATGGAGGGAGGGAGGGAGGGAGGGGGGGAGGGAGGGAGGGAGGGAGGGAGGGAGGGATAGCCATAATTTACCAGCCATTTGAGAATAGATCATTAACACAATTACACATGGAGATGAGAGAGGTTTACAGGCTTTCTATACATCTATACAACTACAGCCAACTAAGCATTGAGTTGTACAGTCCGTGGTAGACTATTCGTGTTAAATCAGGACCAACTGTCGAACGAGCAACTATGTCCAGCTGCAACCAACTGTGACTACAGTCTACACACCAGGCAGAGTATTTCTTTGGGCTGGCTGTAGTCTGATAGATAAAAGGCTTAGACGTATAGGGCCAGTTAATTAGACACAGATTAAAAAGGCAGTGTGTGGGTCTTAAGCACTTACAAATTCATAACTTATTGTACGAATAAACATATATATATATTTTTTTTTTTTGCAGGACATAACATATATGAAATTGATGACGTAGTACACAATTGTGCACAATTATCAGGGACCCATTTTGAATTGTAAACCTTACTTTCAAAACTACTGTCTAAAATGATGCAGCATGACTAAGCCTTGTCTAGAACTAAAAGGATTCTCAATGGAGATCTTTTTAGTCCAGGCCACTGTGTCTGGAAAACCAGGCAACAAAGTAGGAGACAGAAAGCAGCAGGGTTTCCTAGGAAGATGTGACGCCCGACAACGTGACCGGGAAGATTGTTTTTTTATTTACCAACCATTTGAGAAATTTACCGGATCCATATGCATTGAGGTGTCCTGACACAGCGTTCAGAATGACAGAAATCACATTTACATTATGGTAATGAATCTTAACAGAACATTTACATTATGGTAATGAATCTTAACAGAACATTTACATTATGGTAATGAATCGTAACAGAACATTTACATTATGGTAATGAATCTTAACAGAAGATGTAACCTATGTAATGAAGCAGCCAATAAAACTTCCTTTTTAAACATTTGCCAAAATGCTATTACCTGGGAAAACACCATTCTAAACAGCACACCTGGGAAAACACGATTCTAAACAGCCCACCTGGGAAAACAGCATTCTAAACAGCACACCTGAGAAAACACCATTCTAAACAGCGCACCTGGGAAAACACCATTCTAAACAGCCCACCTGGGAAAACACCTGGGAAAACACCATTCTAAACAGCCCACCTGGGAAAACACCTGGGAAAACACCATTCTAAACAGCCCACCTGGGAAAACACCATTCTAAACAGCCCACCTGGGAAAACACCATTCTAAACAGCCCACCTGGGAAAACACCATTCTAAACAGCCCACCTGGGAAAACACCATTCTAAACAGCCCACCTGGGAAAACAACATTCTAAACAGCCCACCTGGGAAAACACCATTCTAAACAGCGCACCTGGGAGAACACCATTCTAAACAGCACACCTGGGAGAACACCATTCTAAACAGCGCACCTGGGAAAACACCATTCTAAACAGCGCACCTGGGAGAACACCATTCTAAACAGCACACCTGGGAAAACACCATTCTAAACAGCGCACCTGGGAAAACACCATTCTAAACAGCGCACCTGGGAAAACACCATTCTAAACAGCGCACCTGGGAAAACACCATTCTAAACAGCGCACCTGGGAAAACACCATTCTAAACAGCACACCTGGGAAAACACCATTCTAAACAGCACACCTGGGAAAACACCATTCTAAACAGCACACCTGGGAAAACACCATTCTAAACAGCACACCTGGGAAAACACCATTCTAAACAGCACACCTGGGAAAACACCATTCTAAACAGCACACCTGGGAAAACACCATTCTAAACAGCACACCTGGGAAAACACCATTCTAAACAGCACACCTGGGAAAACACCATTCTAAACAGCACACCTGGGAAAACACCATTCTAAACAGCACACCTGGGAAAACACCATTCTAAACAGCACACCTGGGAAAACACCATTCTAAACAGCACACCTGGGAAAACACCATTCTAAACAGCGCACCTGGGAAAACACCATTCTAAACAGCGCACCTGGGAAAACACCATTCTAAACAGCGCACCTGGGAAAACACCATTCTAAACAGCGCACCTGGGAAAACACCATTCTAAACAGCGCACCTGGGAAAACACCTGGGGAAAACACCATTCTAAACAGAGCACCTGGGAAAACACCTGGGAAAACAACATTCTAAACAGCACACCTGGGAAAACACCTGGGTAAACATCATTCTAAACAGCACACCTGGGAAAACACCATTCTAAACAGCCCACCTGGGAAAACACCATTCTAAACAGACCACCTGGGAAAACACCATTCTAAACAGCACACCTGGGAAAACACCTGGGAAAACAACATTCTAAACAGCCCACCTGGGAAAACACCTGGGAAAACACCTGGGAAAACACCTGGGAAAACACCTGGGAAAACACCTGGGAAAACAACATTCTAAACAGCGCACCTGGGAAAACACCATTCTAAACAGCACACCTGGGAAAACACCATTCTAAACAGCGCACCTGGGAAAACACCATTCTAAACAGCACACCTGGGAAAACACCATTCTAAACAGCGCACCTGGGAAAACACCATTCTAAACAGCGCACCTGGGAAAACACCTGGGGAAAACACCATTCTAAACAGAGCACCTGGGAAAACACCTGGGAAAACAACATTCTAAACAGCACACCTGGGAAAACACCTGGGAAAACATCATTCTAAACAGCACACCTGGGAAAACACCATTCTAAACAGCACACCTGGGAAAACACCTGGGAAAACAACATTCTAAACAGCCCACCTTGGAAAACACCTGGGAAAACACCTGGGAAAACACCTGGGAAAACACCTGGGAAAACAACATTCTAAACAGCACACCTGGGAAAACACCATTCTAAACAGCGCACCTGGGAAAACACCATTCTAAACAGCCCACCTGGGAAAACACCATTCTAAACAGCCCACCTGGGAAAACACCATTCTAAACAGCCCACCTGGGAAAACCCCATTCTAAACAGCCAACCTGGGAAAACCCCTGGGAAAACACCATTCTAAACAGCCCACCTGGGAAAACACCTGGGAGAACACCATTCTAAACAGCACACCTGGGAAAACACCTGGGAAAACACCATTCTAAACAGCGCACCTGGGAAAACACCATTCTAAACAGCGCACCTGGGAAAACACCATTCTAAACAGCGCACCTGGGAAAACACCATTCTAAACAGCGCACCTGGGAAAACACCATTCTAAACAGCACACCTGGGAAAACACCATTCTAAACAGCGCACCTGGGAAAACACCATTCTAAACAGCGCACCTGGGAAAACACCTGGGGAAAACACCATTCTAAACAGAGCACCTGGGAAAACACCTGGGAAAACAACATTCTAAACAGCACACCTGGGAAAACACCTGGGAAAACATCATTCTAAACAGCACACCTGGGAAAACACCATTCTAAACAGCCCACCTGGGAAAACACCATTCTAAACAGACCACCTGGGAAAACACCATTCTAAACAGCACACCTGGGAAAACACCTGGGAAAACAACATTCTAAACAGCCCACCTGGGAAAACACCTGGGAAAACACCTGGGAAAACACCTGGGAAAACACCTGGGAAAACAACATTCTAAACAGCACACCTGGGAAAACACCATTCTAAACAGCGCACCTGGGAAAACACCATTCTAAACAGCCCACCTGGGAAAACACCATTCTAAACAGCCCACCTGGGAAAACCCCATTCTAAACAGCCCACCTGGGAAAACCCCTGGGAAAACACCATTCTAAACAGCCCACCTGGGAAAACACCTGGGAGAACACCATTCTAAACAGCACACCTGGGAAAACACCTGGGAAAACACCATTCTAAACAGCACACCTGAGAGAACACCATTCTAAACAGCACACCTGGGAAAACACCTGGGAAAACCCCTGGGAAAACACCAAACTAAACAGCACACCTGAGAGAACACCATTCTAAACAGCACACCTGAGAGAACACCATTCTAAACAGCAAACCTGGGAAAACACCATTCTAAACAGCACACCTGGGAAAACACCATTCTAAACAGCAAACCTGGGAAAACACCATTCTAAACAGCCCACCTGGGAAAACACCTGGGAAAACACCTGGGAAAACACCATTCTAAACAGACCACCTGGGAAAACACCATTCTAAACAGAGCACCTGGGAAAACACCATTCTAAACAGCCCACCTGGGGGAAAACACCATTCTAAACAGAACACCTGGGAAAACACCATTCTAAACAGCACACCTGGGAAAACACCATTCTAAACAGCCCACCTGGGAAAACACCATTCTAAACAGACCACCTGGGAGAACACCATTCTAAACAGCGCACCTGGGAAAACACCATTCTAAACAGCGCACCTGGGAAAACACCATTCTAAACAGCGCACCTGGGAGAACACCATTCTAAACAGCGCACCTGGGAAAACACCATTCTAAACAGCACACCTGGGAAAACACCATTCTAAACAGCGCACCTGGGAAAACACCATTCTAAACAGCGCACCTGGGAAAACACCATTCTAAACAGCGCACCTGGGAAAACACCATTCTAAACAGCACACCTGGGAAAACACCATTCTAAACAGCGCACCTGGGAAAACACCATTCTAAACAGCACACCTGGGAAAACACCATTCTAAACAGCACACCTGGGAAAACACCATTCTAAACAGCACACCTGGGAAAACACCATTCTAAACAGCACACCTGGGAAAACACCATTCTAAACAGCACACCTGGGAAAACACCATTCTAAACAGCACACCTGGGAAAACACCATTCTAAACAGCACACCTGGGAAAACACCATTCTAAACAGCACACCTGGGAAAACACCATTCTAAACAGCACACCTGGGAAAACACCATTCTAAACAGCGCACCTGGGAAAACACCATTCTAAACAGCGCACCTGGGAAAACACCATTCTAAACAGCGCACCTGGGAAAACACCATTCTAAACAGCGCACCTGGGAAAACACCATTCTAAACAGCGCACCTGGGAAAACACCATTCTAAACAGCACACCTGGGAAAACACCATTCTAAACAGCGCACCTGGGAAAACACCATTCTAAACAGCGCACCTGGGAAAACACCTGGGGAAAACACCATTCTAAACAGAGCACCTGGGAAAACACCTGGGAAAACAACATTCTAAACAGCACACCTGGGAAAACACCTGGGAAAACATCATTCTAAACAGCACACCTGGGAAAACACCATTCTAAACAGCCCACCTGGGAAAACACCATTCTAAACAGACCACCTGGGAAAACACCATTCTAAACAGCACACCTGGGAAAACACCTGGGAAAACAACATTCTAAACAGCCCACCTGGGAAAACACCTGGGAAAACACCTGGGAAAACACCTGGGAAAACACCTGGGAAAACACCTGGGAAAACAACATTCTAAACAGCGCACCTGGGAAAACACCATTCTAAACAGCACACCTGGGAAAACACCATTCTAAACAGCGCACCTGGGAAAACACCATTCTAAACAGCACACCTGGGAAAACACCATTCTAAACAGCGCACCTGGGAAAACACCATTCTAAACAGCGCACCTGGGAAAACACCTGGGGAAAACACCATTCTAAACAGAGCACCTGGGAAAACACCTGGGAAAACAACATTCTAAACAGCACACCTGGGAAAACACCTGGGAAAACATCATTCTAAACAGCACACCTGGGAAAACACCATTCTAAACAGCACACCTGGGAAAACACCTGGGAAAACAACATTCTAAACAGCCCACCTTGGAAAACACCTGGGAAAACACCTGGGAAAACACCTGGGAAAACACCTGGGAAAACAACATTCTAAACAGCACACCTGGGAAAACACCATTCTAAACAGCGCACCTGGGAAAACACCATTCTAAACAGCCCACCTGGGAAAACACCATTCTAAACAGCCCACCTGGGAAAACCCCATTCTAAACAGCCAACCTGGGAAAACCCCTTGGAAAACACCATTCTAAACAGCCCACCTGGGAAAACACCTGGGAGAACACCATTCTAAACAGCACACCTGGGAAAACACCTGGGAAAACACCATTCTAAACAGCACACCTGGGAAAACACCATTCTAAACAGCACACCTGGGAAAACACCATTCTAAACAGCACACCTGGGAAAACACCATTCTAAACAGCACACCTGGGAAAACACCATTCTAAACAGCACACCTGGGAAAACACCATTCTAAACAGCGCACCTGGGAAAACACCATTCTAAACAGCGCACCTGGGAAAACACCATTCTAAACAGCGCACCTGGGAAAACACCATTCTAAACAGCGCACCTGGGAAAACACCATTCTAAACAGCACACCTGGGAAAACACCATTCTAAACAGCGCACCTGGGAAAACACCATTCTAAACAGCGCACCTGGGAAAACACCTGGGGAAAACACCATTCTAAACAGAGCACCTGGGAAAACACCTGGGAAAACAACATTCTAAACAGCACACCTGGGAAAACACCTGGGAAAACATCATTCTAAACAGCACACCTGGGAAAACACCATTCTAAACAGCCCACCTGGGAAAACACCATTCTAAACAGACCACCTGGGAAAACACCATTCTAAACAGCACACCTGGGAAAACAACTGGGAAAACAACATTCTAAACAGCCCACCTGGGAAAACACCTGGGAAAACACCTGGGAAAACACCTGGGAAAACAACATTCTAAACAGCACACCTGGGAAAACACCATTCTAAACAGCGCACCTGGGAAAACACCATTCTAAACAGCACACCTGGGAAAACACCATTCTAAACAGCACACCTGGGAAAACACCATTCTAAACAGCACACCTGGGAAAACACCATTCTAAACAGCACACCTGGGAAAACACCATTCTAAACAGCACACCTGGGAAAACACCATTCTAAACAGCGCACCTGGGAAAACACCATTCTAAACAGCGCACCTGGGAAAACACCATTCTAAACAGCGCACCTGGGAAAACACCATTCTAAACAGCGCACCTGGGAAAACACCATTCTAAACAGCACACCTGGGAAAACACCATTCTAAACAGCGCACCTGGGAAAACACCATTCTAAACAGCGCACCTGGGAAAACACCTGGGGAAAACACCATTCTAAACAGAGCACCTGGGAAAACACCTGGGAAAACAACATTCTAAACAGCACACCTGGGAAAACACCTGGGAAAACATCATTCTAAACAGCACACCTGGGAAAACACCATTCTAAACAGCCCACCTGGGAAAACACCATTCTAAACAGACCACCTGGGAAAACACCATTCTAAACAGCACACCTGGGAAAACACCTGGGAAAACAACATTCTAAACAGCCCACCTGGGAAAACACCTGGGAAAACACCTGGGAAAACACCTGGGAAAACACCTGGGAAAACACCTGGGAAAACAACATTCTAAACAGCACACCTGGGAAAACACCATTCTAAACAGCGCACCTGGGAAAACACCATTCTAAACAGCCCACCTGGGAAAACACCATTCTAAACAGCCCACCTGGGAAAACCCCATTCTAAACAGCCCACCTGGGAAAACCCCTGGGAAAACACCATTCTAAACAGCCCACCTGGGAAAACACCTGGGAGAACACCATTCTAAACAGCACACCTGGGAAAACACCTGGGAAAACACCATTCTAAACAGCACACCTGAGAGAACACCATTCTAAACAGCACACCTGGGAAAACACCTGGGAAAACCCCTGGGAAAACACCAAACTAAACAGCACACCTGAGAGAACACCATTCTAAACAGCACACCTGAGAGAACACCATTCTAAACAGCAAACCTGGGAAAACACCATTCTAAACAGCACACCTGGGAAAACACCATTCTAAACAGCAAACCTGGGAAAACACCATTCTAAACAGCCCACCTGGGAAAACACCTGGGAAAACACCTGGGAAAACACCATTCTAAACAGACCACCTGGGAAAACACCATTCTAAACAGAGCACCTGGGAAAACACCATTCTAAACAGCCCACCTGGGGGAAAACACCATTCTAAACAGAACACCTGGGAAAACACCATTCTAAACAGCACACCTGGGAAAACACCATTCTAAACAGCCCACCTGGGAAAACACCATTCTAAACAGACCACCTGGGAAAACACCATTCTAAACAGACCACCTGGGAAAACACCATTCTAAACAGCCCACCTGGGAAAACACCATTCTAAACAGCCCACCTGGGAAAACACCATTCTAAACAGCCCACCTGGGAAAACACCTGGGAAAACACCTGGGAAAACACCATTCTAAACAGCACACCTGGGAAAACACCATTCTAAACAGACCACCTGGGAAAACACCATTCTAAACAGCACACCTGGGAAAACACCATTCTAAACAGACCACCTGGGAAAACACCTGGGAAAACACCTGGGAAAACACCTGGGAAAACACCATTCTAAACAGACCACCTGGGAAAACACCATTCTAAACAGACCACCTGGGAAAACACCTGGGAAAACACCTGGGAAAACACCATTCTAAACAGCACACCTGGGAAAACACCATTCTAAACAGCCCACCTGGGAAAACACCATTCTAAACAGACCACCTGGGAAAACACCATTCTAAACAGACCACCTGGGAAAACACCATTCTAAACAGCCCACCTGGGAAAACACCATTCTAAACAGCACACCTGGGAAAACACCTGGGAAAACACCTGGGAAAACACCTGGGAAAACACCTGGGAAAACACCATTCTAAACAGCCCACCTGGGAAAACACCATTCTAAACAGCCCACCTGGGAAAACACCATTCTAAACAGCCCACCTGGGAAAACACCATTCTAAACAGCACACCTGGGAAAACACCTGGGAAAACACCTGGGAAAACACCATTCTAAACAGAGCACCTGGGAAAACAACATTCTAAACAGACCACCTGGGAAAACACCTGGGAAAACACCTGGGAAAACACCATTCTAAACAGCACACCTGGGAAAACACCATTCTAAACAGCCCACCTGGGAAAACACCATTCTAAACAGCCCACCTGGGAAAACACCATTCTAAACAGCCCACCTGGGAAAACACCATTCTAAACAGCCCACCTGGGAAAACACCTGGGAAAACACCTGGGAAAACACCTGGGAAAACACCATTCTAAACAGCACACCTGGGAAAACACCTGGGAAAACACCATTCTAAACAGCCCACCTGGGAAAACACCATTCTAAACAGCCCACCTGGGAAAACACCATTCTAAACAGCCCACCTGGGAAAACACCATTCTAAACAGCACACCTGGGAAAACACCTGGGAAAACACCATTCTAAACAGCACACCTGGGAAAACACCTGGGAAAACACCTGGGAAAACACCTGGGAAAACACCTGGGAAAACACCTGGGAAAACACCATTCTAAACAGCCCACCTGGGAAAACACCATTCTAAACAGACCACCTGGGAAAACACCATTCTAAACAGCCCACCTGGGAAAACACCTGGGAAACACCTGGGAAAACACCATTCTAAACAGCCCACCTGGGAAAACACCATTCTAAACAGACCACCTGGGAAAACACCATTCTAAACAGCCCACCTGGGAAAACACCTGGGAAAACACCTGGGAAAACACCATTCTAAACAGCCCACCTGGGAAAACACCATTCTAAACAGACCACCTGGGAAAACACCATTCTAAACAGCCCACCTGGGAAAACACCTGGGAAAACACCTGGGAAAACACCATTCTAAACAGCCCACCTGGGAAAACACCATTCTAAACAGACCACCTGGGAAAACACCATTCTAAACAGCACACCTGGGAAAACACCATTCTAAACAGCCCACCTGGGAAAACACCATTCTAAACAGCCCACCTGGGAAAACACCTGGGAAAACACCTGGGAAAACACCATTCTAAACAGCACACCTGGGAAAACACCATTCTAAACAGACCACCTGGGAAAACACCATTCTAAACAGCACACCTGGGAAAACACCATTCTAAACAGACCACCTGGGAAAACACCTGGGAAAACACCTGGGAAAACACCTGGGAAAACACCATTCTAAACAGACCACCTGGGAAAACACCATTCTAAACAGACCACCTGGGAAAACACCTGGGAAAACACCTGGGAAAACACCATTCTAAACAGCACACCTGGGAAAACACCATTCTAAACAGCCCACCTGGGAAAACACCATTCTAAACAGACCACCTGGGAAAACACCATTCTAAACAGACCACCTGGGAAAACACCATTCTAAACAGCCCACCTGGGAAAACACCATTCTAAACAGCACACCTGGGAAAACACCTGGGAAAACACCTGGGAAAACACCTGGGAAAACACCATTCTAAACAGCCCACCTGGGAAAACACCATTCTAAACAGCCCACCTGGGAAAACACCATTCTAAACAGCCCACCTGGGAAAACACCATTCTAAACAGCACACCTGGGAAAACACCTGGGAAAACACCTGGGAAAACACCTGGGAAAACACCATTCTAAACAGAGCACCTGGGAAAACAACATTCTAAACAGACCACCTGGGAAAACACCTGGGAAAACACATTCTAAACAGCACACCTGGGAAAACACCATTCTAAACAGCCCACCTGGGAAAACACCATTCTAAACAGCCCACCTGGGAAAACACCATTCTAAACAGCACACCTGGGAAAACACCATTCTAAACAGCCCACCTGGGAAAACACCATTCTAAACAGCCCACCTGGGAAAACACCTGGGAAAACACCTGGGAAAACACCTGGGAAAACACCATTCTAAACAGCACACCTGGGAAAACACCTGGGAAAACACCATTCTAAACAGCCCACCTGGGAAAACACCATTCTAAACAGCCCACCTGGGAAAACACCATTCTAAACAGCCCACCTGGGAAAACACCATTCTAAACAGCACACCTGGGAAAACAACATTCTAAACAGCCCACCTGGGAAAACACCATTCTAAACAGCACACCTGGGAAAACACCTGGGAAAACACCATTCTAAACAGCCCACCTGGGAAAACACCTGGGAAAACACCTGGGAAAACACCTGGGAAAACACCTGGGAAAACACCTGGGAAAACACCATTCTAAACAGCCCACCTGGGAAAACACCATTCTAAACAGACCACCTGGGAAAACACCATTCTAAACAGCCCACCTGGGAAAACACCTGGGAAAACACCTGGGAAAACACCATTCTAAACAGCCCACCTGGGAAAACACCATTCTAAACAGACCACCTGGGAAAACACCATTCTAAACAGAGCACCTGGGAAAACACCATTCTAAACAGCCCACCTGGGGGAAAACACCATTCTAAACAGAACACCTGGGAAAACACCATTCTAAACAGCACACCTGGGAAAACACCATTCTAAACAGCCCACCTGGGAAAACACCATTCTAAACAGACCACCTGGGAAAACACCATTCTAAACAGACCACCTGGGAAAACACCATTCTAAACAGCCCACCTGGGAAAACACCATTCTAAACAGCCCACCTGGGAAAACACCATTCTAAACAGCCCACCTGGGAAAACACCTGGGAAAACACCTGGGAAAACACCATTCTAAACAGCACACCTGGGAAAACACCATTCTAAACAGACCACCTGGGAAAACACCATTCTAAACAGCACACCTGGGAAAACACCATTCTAAACAGACCACCTGGGAAAACACCTGGGAAAACACCTGGGAAAACACCTGGGAAAACACCATTCTAAACAGACCACCTGGGAAAACACCATTCTAAACAGACCACCTGGGAAAACACCTGGGAAAACACCTGGGAAAACACCATTCTAAACAGCACACCTGGGAAAACACCATTCTAAACAGCCCACCTGGGAAAACACCATTCTAAACAGACCACCTGGGAAAACACCATTCTAAACAGACCACCTGGGAAAACACCATTCTAAACAGCCCACCTGGGAAAACACCATTCTAAACAGCACACCTGGGAAAACACCTGGGAAAACACCTGGGAAAACACCTGGGAAAACACCTGGGAAAACACCATTCTAAACAGCCCACCTGGGAAAACACCATTCTAAACAGCCCACCTGGGAAAACACCATTCTAAACAGCCCACCTGGGAAAACACCATTCTAAACAGCACACCTGGGAAAACACCTGGGAAAACACCTGGGAAAACACCATTCTAAACAGAGCACCTGGGAAAACAACATTCTAAACAGACCACCTGGGAAAACACCTGGGAAAACACCTGGGAAAACACCATTCTAAACAGCACACCTGGGAAAACACCATTCTAAACAGCCCACCTGGGAAAACACCATTCTAAACAGCCCACCTGGGAAAACACCATTCTAAACAGCCCACCTGGGAAAACACCATTCTAAACAGCCCACCTGGGAAAACACCTGGGAAAACACCTGGGAAAACACCTGGGAAAACACCATTCTAAACAGCACACCTGGGAAAACACCTGGGAAAACACCATTCTAAACAGCCCACCTGGGAAAACAACATTCTAAACAGCCCACCTGGGAAAACACCATTCTAAACAGCCCACCTGGGAAAACACCATTCTAAACAGCACACCTGGGAAAACACCTGGGAAAACACCATTCTAAACAGCACACCTGGGAAAACACCTGGGAAAACACCTGGGAAAACACCTGGGAAAACACCTGGGAAAACACCTGGGAAAACACCATTCTAAACAGCCCACCTGGGAAAACACCATTCTAAACAGACCACCTGGGAAAACACCATTCTAAACAGCCCACCTGGGAAAACACCTGGGGAAACACCTGGGAAAACACCATTCTAAACAGCCCACCTGGGAAAACACCATTCTAAACAGACCACCTGGGAAAACACCATTCTAAACAGCCCACCTGGGAAAACACCTGGGAAAACACCTGGGAAAACACCATTCTAATCAGCCCACCTGGGAAAACACCATTCTAAACAGACCACCTGGGAAAACACCATTCTAAACAGCCCACCTGGGAAAACACCTGGGAAAACACCTGGGAAAACACCATTCTAAACAGCCCACCTGGGAAAACACCATTCTAAACAGACCACCTGGGAAAACACCATTCTAAACAGCACACCTGGGAAAACACCATTCTAAACAGCCCACCTGGGAAAACACCATTCTAAACAGCCCACCTGGGAAAACACCTGGGAAAACACCTGGGAAAACACCATTCTAAACAGCACACCTGGGAAAACACCATTCTAAACAGACCACCTGGGAAAACACCATTCTAAACAGCACACCTGGGAAAACACCATTCTAAACAGACCACCTGGGAAAACACCTGGGAAAACACCTGGGAAAACACCTGGGAAAACACCATTCTAAACAGACCACCTGGGAAAACACCATTCTAAACAGACCACCTGGGAAAACACCTGGGAAAACACCTGGGAAAACACCATTCTAAACAGCACACCTGGGAAAACACCATTCTAAACAGCCCACCTGGGAAAACACCATTCTAAACAGACCACCTGGGAAAACACCATTCTAAACAGACCACCTGAGAAAACACCATTCTAAACAGCCCACCTGGGAAAACACCATTCTAAACAGCACACCTGGGAAAACACCTGGGAAAACACCTGGGAAAACACCTGGGAAAACACCATTCTAAACAGCCCACCTGGGAAAACACCATTCTAAACAGCCCACCTGGGAAAACACCATTCTAAACAGCCCACCTGGGAAAACACCATTCTAAACAGCACACCTGGGAAAACACCTGGGAAAACACCTGGGAAAACACCTGGGAAAACACCATTCTAAACAGAGCACCTGGGAAAACAACATTCTAAACAGACCACCTGGGAAAACACCTGGGAAAACACCTGGGGAAAACACCATTCTAAACAGCACACCTGGGAAAACACCATTCTAAACAGCCCACCTGGGAAAACACCATTCTAAACAGCACACCTGGGAAAACACCATTCTAAACAGCCCACCTGGGAAAACACCATTCTAAACAGCCCACCTGGGAAAACACCTGGGAAAACACCTGGGAAAACACCTGGGAAAACACCATTCTAAACAGCACACCTGGGAAAACACCTGGGAAAACACCATTCTAAACAGCCCACCTGGGAAAACACCATTCTAAACAGCCCACCTGGGAAAACAACATTCTAAACAGCCCACCTGGGAAAACACCATTCTAAACAGCACACCTGGGAAAACAACATTCTAAACAGCCCACCTGGGAAAACACCATTCTAAACAGCACACCTGGGAAAACACCTGGGAAAACACCATTCTAAACAGCCCACCTGGGAAAACACCTGGGAAAACACCTGGGAAAACACCTGGGAAAACACCTGGGAAAACACCTGGGAAAACACCATTCTAAACAGCCCACCTGGGAAAACACCATTCTAAACAGACCACCTGGGAAAACACCATTCTAAACAGCCCACCTGGGAAAACACCTGGGAAAACACCTGGGAAAACACCATTCTAATCAGCCCACCTGGGAAAACACCATTCTAAACAGACCACCTGGGAAAACACCATTCTAAACAGCCCACCTGGGAAAACACCTGGGAAAACACCTGGGAAAACACCATTCTAAACAGCCCACCTGGGAAAACACCATTCTAAACAGACCACCTGGGAAAACACCATTCTAAACAGCACACCTGGGAAAACACCATTCTAAACAGCCCACCTGGGAAAACACCATTCTAAACAGCCCACCTGGGAAAACACCTGGGAAAACACCTGGGAAAACACCATTCTAAACAGCACACCTGGGAAAACACCATTCTAAACAGACCACCTGGGAAAACACCATTCTAAACAGCACACCTGGGAAAACACCATTCTAAACAGACCACCTGGGAAAACACCTGGGAAAACACCTGGGAAAACACCTGGGAAAACACCATTCTAAACAGACCACCTGGGAAAACACCATTCTAAACAGACCACCTGGGAAAACACCTGGGAAAACACCTGGGAAAACACCATTCTAAACAGCACACCTGGGAAAACACCATTCTAAACAGCCCACCTGGGAAAACACCATTCTAAACAGACCACCTGGGAAAACACCATTCTAAACAGACCACCTGAGAAAACACCATTCTAAACAGCCCACCTGGGAAAACACCATTCTAAACAGCACACCTGGGAAAACACCTGGGAAAACACCTGGGAAAACACCTGGGAAAACACCATTCTAAACAGCCCACCTGGGAAAACACCATTCTAAACAGCCCACCTGGGAAAACACCATTCTAAACAGCCCACCTGGGAAAACACCATTCTAAACAGCACACCTGGGAAAACACCTGGGAAAACACCTGGGAAAACACCTGGGAAAACACCATTCTAAACAGAGCACCTGGGAAAACAACATTCTAAACAGACCACCTGGGAAAACACCTGGGAAAACACATTCTAAACAGCACACCTGGGAAAACACCATTCTAAACAGCCCACCTGGGAAAACACCATTCTAAACAGCCCACCTGGGAAAACACCATTCTAAACAGCACACCTGGGAAAACACCATTCTAAACAGCCCACCTGGGAAAACACCATTCTAAACAGCCCACCTGGGAAAACACCTGGGAAAACACCTGGGAAAACACCTGGGAAAACACCATTCTAAACAGCACACCTGGGAAAACACCTGGGAAAACACCATTCTAAACAGCCCACCTGGGAAAACACCATTCTAAACAGCCCACCTGGGAAAACAACATTCTAAACAGCCCACCTGGGAAAACACCATTCTAAACAGCACACCTGGGAAAACAACATTCTAAACAGCCCACCTGGGAAAACACCATTCTAAACAGCACACCTGGGAAAACACCTGGGAAAACACCATTCTAAACAGCCCACCTGGGAAAACACCTGGGAAAACACCTGGGAAAACACCTGGGAAAACACCTGGGAAAACACCTGGGAAAACACCATTCTAAACAGCCCACCTGGGAAAACACCATTCTAAACAGACCACCTGGGAAAACACCATTCTAAACAGCCCACCTGGGAAAACACCTGGGAAAACACCTGGGAAAACACCATTCTAAACAGCCCACCTGGGAAAACACCATTCTAAACAGACCACCTGGGAAAACACCATTCTAAACAGCCCACCTGGGAAAACACCATTCTAAACAGACCACCTGGGAAAACACCATTCTAAACAGCCCACCTGGGAAAACACCTGGGAAAACACCTGGGAAAACACCATTCTAAACAGCCCACCTGGGAAAACACCATTCTAAACAGACCACCTGGGAAAACACCATTCTAAACAGCCCACCTGGGAAAACACCTGGGAAAACACCTGGGAAAACACCATTCTAAACAGCCTACCTGGGAAAACACCATTCTAAACAGACCACCTGGGAAAACACCATTCTAAACAGCCCACCTGGGAAAACACCTGGGAAAACACCTGGGAAAACACCATTCTAAACAGCCCACCTGGGAAAACACCTGGGAAAACACCTGGGAAAACACCATTCTAAACAGCCCACCTGGGAAAACACCATTCTAAACAGACCACCTGGGAAAACACCATTCTAAACAGCCCACCTGGGAAAACACCTGGGAAAACACCTGGGAAAACACCATTCTAAACAGCCCACCTGGGAAAACACCATTCTAAACAGACCACCTGGGAAAACACCATTCTAAACAGCCCACCTGGGAAAACACCATTCTAAACAGCACACCTGGGAAAACACCATTCTAAACAGACCACCTGGGAAAACACCTGGGAAAACACCATTCTAAACAGACCACCTGGGAAAAAACCATTCTAAACAGCACACCTGGGAAAACACCATTCTAAACAGACCACCTGGGAAAACACCTGGGAAAACACCTGGGAAAACACCATTCTAAACAGACCACCTGGGAAAACACCATTCTAAACAGACCACCTGGGAAAACACCTGGGAAAACACCTGGGAAAACACCATTCTAAACAGCACACCTGGGAAAACACCATTCTAAACAGCCCACCTGGGAAAACACCATTCTAAACAGACCACCTGGGAAAACACCATTCTAAACAGACCACCTGGGAAAACACCATTCTAAACAGACCACCTGGGAAAACACCATTCTAAACAGCACACCTGGGAAAACACCTGGGAAAACACCTGGGAAAACACCTGGGAAAACACCATTCTAAACAGCCCACCTGGGAAAACACCATTCTAAACAGCCCACCTGGGAAAACACCATTCTAAACAGCCCACCTGGGAAAACACCATCCTAAACAGCACACCTGGGAAAACACCTGGGAAAACACCTGGGAAAACACCTGGGAAAACACCATTCTAAACAGAGCACCTGGGAAAACAACATTCTAAACAGACCACCTGGGAAAACACCTGGGAAAACACCTGGGAAAACACCATTCTAAACAGCACACCTGGGAAAACACCATTCTAAACAGCCCACCTGGGAAAACACCATTCTAAACAGCCCACCTGGGAAAACACCATTCTAAACAGCACACCTGGGAAAACACCATTCTAAACAGCCCACCTGGGAAAACACCATTCTAAACAGCCCACCTGGGAAAACACCTGGGAAAACACCTGGGAAAACACCTGGGAAAACACCATTCTAAACAGCACACCTGGGAAAACACCTGGGAAAACACCATTCTAAACAGCCCACCTGGGAAAACAACATTCTAAACAGCCCACCTGGGAAAACACCATTCTAAACAGCACACCTGGGAAAACAACATTCTAAACAGCCCACCTGGGAAAACACCATTCTAAACAGCCCACCTGGGAAAACACCATTCTAAACAGCACACCTGGGAAAACACCTGGGAAAACACCATTCTAAACAGCCCACCTGGGAAAACACCTGGGAAAACACCTGGGAAAACACCTGGGAAAACACCATTCTAAACAGCCCACCTGGGAAAACACCATTCTAAACAGACCACCTGGGAAAACACCATTCTAAACAGCCCACCTGGGAAAACACCTGGGAAAACACCTGGGAAAACACCATTCTAAACAGCCCACCTGGGAAAACACCATTCTAAACAGACCACCTGGGAAAACACCATTCTAAACAGCCCACCTGGGAAAACACCTGGGAAAACACCTGGGAAAACACCATTCTAAACAGCCCACCTGGGAAAACACCATTCTAAACAGACCACCTGGGAAAACACCATTCTAAACAGCCCACCTGGGAAAACACCTGGGAAAACACCTGGGAAAACACCATTCTAAACAGCCCACCTGGGAAAACACCATTCTAAACAGACCACCTGGGAAAACACCATTCTAAACAGCCCACCTGGGAAAACACCTGGGAAAACACCTGGGAAAACACCATTCTAAACAGCCTACCTGGGAAAACACCATTCTAAACAGACCACCTGGGAAAACACCATTCTAAACAGCCCACCTGGGAAAACACCTGGGAAAACACCTGGGAAAACACCATTCTAAACAGCCCACCTGGGAAAACACCTGGGAAAACACCTGGGAAAACACCATTCTAAACAGCCCACCTGGGAAAACACCATTCTAAACAGACCACCTGGGAAAACACCATTCTAAACAGCCCACCTGGGAAAACACCTGGGAAAACACCTGGGAAAACACCATTCTAAACAGCCCACCTGGGAAAACACCATTCTAAACAGACCACCTGGGAAAACACCATTCTAAACAGCCCACCTGGGAAAACACCATTCTAAACAGCACACCTGGGAAAACACCATTCTAAACAGACCACCTGGGAAAACACCATTCTAAACAGCACACCTGGGAAAACACCATTCTAAACAGACCACCTGGGAAAACACCATTCTAAACAGCACACCTGGGAAAACACCATTCTAAACAGACCACCTGGGAAAACACCTGGGAAAACACCTGGGAAAACACCTGGGAAAACACCATTCTAAACAGACCACCTGGGAAAACACCATTCTAAACAGACCACCTGGGAAAACACCATTCTAAACAGACCACCTGGGAAAACACCATTCTAAACAGACCACCTGGGAAAACACCATTCTAAACAGACCACCTGGGAAAACACCATTCTAAACAGCACACCTGGGAAAACACCTGGGAAAACACCTGGGAAAACACCTGGGAAAACACCTGGGAAAACACCTGGGAAAACACCATTCTAAACAGCCCAACTGGGAAAACACCATTCTAAACAGCCCACCTGGGAAAACACCATTCTAAACAGCCCACCTGGGAAAACACCATCCTAAACAGCACACCTGGGAAAACACCTGGGAAAACACCTGGGAAAACACCTGGGAAAACACCATTCTAAACAGAGCACCTGGGAAAACAACATTCTAAACAGACCACCTGGGAAAACACCTGGGAAAACACCTGGGAAAACACCATTCTAAACAGCACACCTGGGAAAACACCATTCTAAACAGCCCACCTGGGAAAACACCATTCTAAACAGCCCACCTGGGAAAACACCATTCTAAACAGCACACCTGGGAAAACACCATTCTAAACAGCCCACCTGGGAAAACACCATTCTAAACAGCCCACCTGGGAAAACACCTGGGAAAACACCTGGGAAAACACCTGGGAAAACACCATTCTAAACAGCACACCTGGGAAAACACCTGGGAAAACACCATTCTAAACAGCCCACCTGGGAAAACAACATTCTAAACAGCCCACCTGGGAAAACACCATTCTAAACAGCACACCTGGGAAAACAACATTCTAAACAGCCCACCTGGGAAAACACCATTCTAAACAGCCCACCTGGGAAAACACCATTCTAAACAGCACACCTGGGAAAACACCTGGGAAAACACCATTCTAAACAGCCCACCTGGGAAAACACCTGGGAAAACACCTGGGAAAACACCTGGGAAAACACCTGGGAAAACACCATTCTAAACAGCCCACCTGGGAAAACACCATTCTAAACAGACCACCTGGGAAAACACCATTCTAAACAGCCCACCTGGGAAAACACCTGGGAAAACACCTGGGAAAACACCATTCTAAACAGCCCACCTGGGAAAACACCATTCTAAACAGACCACCTGGGAAAACACCATTCTAAACAGCCCACCTGGGAAAACACCTGGGAAAACACCTGGGAAAACACCATTCTAAACAGCCCACCTGGGAAAACACCATTCTAAACAGACCACCTGGGAAAACACCATTCTAAACAGCCCACCTGGGAAAACACCTGGGAAAACACCTGGGAAAACACCATTCTAAACAGCACACCTGGGAAAACACCATTCTAAACAGACCACCTGGGAAAACACCATTCTAAACAGCACACCTGGGAAAACACCATTCTAAACAGACCACCTGGGAAAACACCTGGGAAAACACCTGGGAAAACACCATTCTAAACAGACCACCTGGGAAAACACCATTCTAAACAGACCACCTGGGAAAACACCTGGGAAAACACCTGGGAAAACACCATTCTAAACAGCACACCTGGGAAAACACCATTCTAAACAGCCCACCTGGGAAAACACCATTCTAAACAGACCACCTGGGAAAACACCATTCTAAACAGACCACCTGGGAAAACACCATTCTAAACAGCACACCTGGGAAAACACCATTCTAAACAGCACACCTGGGAAAACACCTGGGAAAACACCTGGGAAAACACCATTCTAAACAGCGCACCTGGGAAAACAACATTCTAAACAGACCACCTGGGAAAACACCTGGGAAAACACCTGGGAAAACACCTGGGAAAACACCATTCTAAACAGCGCACCTGGGAAAACACCATTCTAAACAGCCCACCTGGGAAAAAACCATTCTAAACAGCCCACCTGGGAAAACACCATTCTAAACAGCACACCTGGGAAAACACCATTCTAAACAGCACACCTGGGAAAACACCTGGGAAAACACCTGGGAAAACACCTGGGAAAACACCATTCTAAACAGAGCACCTGGGAAAACAACATTCTAAACAGACCACCTGGGAAAACACCTGGGAAAACACCATTCTAAACAGCCCACCTGGGAAAACACCATTCTAAACAGCACACCTGGGAAAACACCATTCTAAACAGCCTACCTGGGAAAACACCATTCTAAACAGCCCACCTGGGAAAACACCATTCTAAACAGCACACCTGGGAAAACACCATTCTAAACAGCCCACCTGGGAAAACACCATTCTAAACAGCCCACCTGGGAAAACACCTGGGAAAACACCATTCTAAACAGACCACCTGGGAAAACACCATTCTAAACAGCACACCTGGGAAAACACCTGGGAAAACACCATTCTAAACAGCCCACCTGGGAAAACAACATTCTAAACAGCCCACCTGGGAAAACACCATTCTAAACAGCACACCTGGGAAAACAACATTCTAAACAGCCCACCTGGGAAAACACCATTCTAAACAGCCCACCTGGGAAAACACCATTCTAAACAGCACACCTGGGAAAACACCTGGGAAAACAACATTCTAAACAGCCCACCTGGGAAAACACCTGGGGAAAACACCATTCTAAACAGCACACCTGGGAAAACACCATTCTAAACAGGGTTCTACAGCTGCACCATCGAGAGCATCCTGACCGGTTGCATCAACCCCTGATATGGAAACTGCTCGTCATCCGACCGTAAGGCTCTACAGGGGGTAGTGCATACAGCCCCCAGTACATCACTTGGGCCAAGCTTCCTGCCATCCAGGGCCTATATACTAGGCAGTGTCAGAGGAAGGCCCAAAAAATGGTCAAAGACTCCAGCCACCTTCTCTCTGCTACCGCACAGAGCACCAAGTCTAGGTCCACAAGGCTCCTTAACAGCTTCTACCCCCAAGCCATAAGACTATTTACATTGACCCCCCCTCCTCCTTATTTCTACACTGCTGCTACTCGCTGTTTGTTATCAGTGCATAGTCCCTTCACCCCTACCTACATGTACATATTACCTCAATTACCTGGACCCAGCACACCGGTAAATCTTCTCTTAACTCTCATTTTCTTAAAACTGCATTGTTGGTTAAGGGCTTGTAAGTAAGCATTTCACGGCGCATGTGACAAATAACATTTGATTTGATAGGCTATGACTTCTATGAGGTAATTTCTTTAGCCGGCAATGAGATCAAAGGGCTGGTGATCTCACATTAGTTGACTTTTAGCTTCGAGATTTTCAACATTTTAATTCATATTTTTATGATTTTGAGAAACTGAACGGTAGAACCGGTTAGGATAAATTGTAAGCTTCCCCAAACTCACCCTCCGCCTTTGAAGTCTTTATAAAATAATTTGCCTCCCCATTTCGCTGGTTGGATTCTTACTACAGGCTACTTTGATGCGAGGTAAGACATGCCTCATAATATGGAATAAAACATTCATCCCTACTGCCTCCAGCTGACGTTGTAAAGCGGTGAGTGACTCGCCGATAGCCTGTTGCCTGAAATGGGAATGGGAGGCATGCTTCAATGAACAGTTTGAGAAATAAAAATAGATATTTTTAATCGTGCACCAAAACAGTTTTCAAACGCCGGTGCTTTTAGAATGATTTGCACAATGAATGGTCTTGTAAAAGCTCATGGTTTATGTAGGAGACATCTATCATGGTGGGGCTACCATAAAAAACAATTGAGGAAAACACATCCCATTTTAACATTAAAATAGCTGTTCTATCATTCAGTCTACAGTAGCAGTCAATGTGTGGTGTTCAATGTAGGACCTACATTCTACGAGACTTGAAAAAACATGCAGGCCTTGACATTAACCTGTTTATCCACCTGTCCTTCAGACAAGCAGGTGACTGGACATGTTGTCTGAGGCAAGAAACCACTTTACAAAATAAAATGTCTTGTTATTCCCATACCATTATTACAGAGAATCAGACAAATAATGCTACTCTCTGCAGGCAGAACCTAGGGTAACAGAACCTAGGGTAACAGAACCTAGGGTAACAGAACCTAGGGTAACAGAACATAGGGTAACAGAACCTAGAGAAACAGAACCTAGAGTAACAGAACCTAGGGTAACAGAACCTAGGGTACTAAGGTAACAGAACTAGAGTAACAGAACCTAGAGTAACAGAACCTAGAGTAACAGAACATAGAGAAACAGAACCTAGAGAAACAGAACCTAGGGTAACAGAACCTAGGGTACTAGAGTAACATAACCTAGAGTAACAGAACATAGAGAAACAGAACATAGAGTAACAGAACCTAGAGTAACAGAACATAGAGAAACAGAACATAGAGTAACAGAACCTAGGGTAACAGAACCTAGAGTAACAGAACCTAGGGTAACAGAACCTAGGGTACTAGAGTAACAGAACCTAGAGTAACAGAACCTAGAGAAACAGAACATGGAGTAACAGAACCTAGGGTACTAAGGTAACAGAACTAGAGTAACAGAACCTAGAGTAACAGAACCTAGAGTAACAGAACATAGAGAAACAGAACCTAGAGTAACAGAACCTAGGGTAACAGAACCTAGGGTACTAGAGTAACATAACCTAGAGTAACAGAACATAGAGAAACAGAACATAGAGTAACAGAACCTAGAGTAACAGAACATAGAGTCACAGAACCTAGGGTAACAGAACCTAGGGTAACAGAACCTAGAGTAACAGAACCTAGGGTAACAGAACCTAGGGTACTAGAGTAACAGAACCTAGAGTAACAGAACATAGAGAAACAGAACATAGAGAAACAGAACCTAGGGTACTAGAGTAACATAACCTAGAGTAACAGAACATAGAGAAACAGAACATAGAGTAACAGAACCTAGAGTAACAGAACATAGAGAAACAGAACCTAGAGAAACAGAACCTAGAGTAACAGAACCTAGGGTAACAGAACCTAGGGTACTAGAGTAACAGAACCTAGAGTAACAGAACCTAGAGTAACAGAACCTAGAGTAACAGAACCTAGGGTAACAGAACCTAGGGTACTAGAGTAACAGAACCTAGAGTAACAGAACCTAGAGTAACAGAACATAGAGAAACAGAACCTAGAGTAACAGAACCTAGGGTAACAGAACCTAGGGTACTAGAGTAACAGAACATAGAGTAACAGAACTAGAGTAACAGAACCTAGGGTAACAGAACTAGAGTAACAGAACCTAAGGTAACAGAACATAGAGTAACAGAACATAGAGTAACAGAACCTAGGGTAACAGAACCTAGAGTAACAGAACCTAGAGTAACAGAACCTAGAGTAACAGAACCGAGGGTACTAGGGTAACAGAACTAGAGTAACAGAACCTAGAGTAACAGAACATAGAGTAACAGAAGATGGAGAAACAGAACAGAGTAACAGAACATAGAGTAACAGAACATAGAGTAACAGAACCTAGGGTAACAGAACCTAGGGTAACAGAACCTAGGGTACTAGAGTAACAGAACCTAGAGTAACAGAACGTAGCGTAACAGAACCTATAGTAACAGAACCTAGGGTAACAGAACCTAGAGTAACAGAACCTAGAGCTAGAGTAACAGAACCTAGGGTAACAGAACCTAGGGTAACATAATCTAGGGTAACAGAACCTAGAGTAACAGAACCTAGAGTAACAGAACCTAGAGTACCTTGGGTCTGAGCTTTCTTTTTCTTCTTCCTCTTCTGTGGTGGGACTTCCTGTGGTTCAGGGGTCAGAGGGACCGTCTCTGACTGCCTCCTGCTGGCCAGTCCCTCCATCTCAATCCCTGGCTCTGGAGGGCTGCCTGGGTAGCAGACAGCAGAACACCCTGAGGAGGATACTTCATTCAGTACACAGACATGAGTTGGCAAACCAGTAAAGTAGCAGAATTGTGAAAACTTTTAGGATTTTATGGAATTTTCATAACATGTAAAGTAAAAAAATATATAATTCTACATTAATATTAATATTGAAAATAGAATGACAAAGCAGTAAAACATTATCCTAAATATAAACAATCTATTTAGTGAATACGGTTCATGTTTAATATGTTTAAGCATCAAGTATCATATCAATGTTTACACACTTTAATTTATTTTAACTCGTATGTGTGTTGATGATCAGTTTTTGCTGGTGTCAATAGTTGGAGGAGTTCAGAGTTCATTGTAAATGATGTCATCCCCAGCAAACCGGGAACATTCCCATGACATTAGTTAAGATTCCCATTTAAGTTCTAGTTAGGGTTTTATGTAACATTGGGATGATAACATAATTTATATAAGAATATATATGTTTTATGATTTACACCAAGGCTGCCCAACCCTCTTCCTGCCCAACCCTCTTCCTGCCCAACCCTCTTCCTGCCCAACCCTCTTCCTGCCCAACCCTCTTCCTGCCCAACCCTCTTCCTACCTTCCTGTGGGTTCTCAGTCCAACCCTAATTTAACACACCTGATTCTACTAATTAGCTGCTTAACTAGCTAAATCAGACATGCTAAATTAGTGTTGGACTGAAAACCTACAGGACAGTAGATCACCACCCCTACCTTCACAACACAACTGATAGGCTCACGAATTAACTTTTAACAAGGCAAGTTCCAGGTGACTACCTCATGAAACTGGTTGAGAAAAAGCCAAGAGTGTGCAAAGCTCTCATCAAGGCAAAGGGTGGCTACTTTGAAGAATCTAAAATATATTCTGATTTGTTTAACACTTTTTTTGGTTACTACATGATTCCATATGTGTTATTTCATAGTTTCGATATCTTCACTATTATTCTACAATGTAGAAAATAGTAAAAATAAAGAAATAACCCTTGAATGAGTAGGTGTGTCCAAGCTTTTGACTGGTACTGTACGTTAACAATGACAAGCCACCAGGTACAGATAACCTTGAAGGGACACTATTGAGAATGGTAGCAGACTGTTATCACCCCTAGTTGCTATATCTTTAACCAAAGCCTAAAGGAGTGTGTCCCCACAGGAAGTTAAAGTAATTAAAGTGCCTGAAAATAGTAAAGCACCCTTTGCTGACTAATAGCCGTCCAATCAGATTGCTTCCTGCTGTTGGAGAGAATTGTCTTTGACCAAATGCAATGCTATTTTTTTTTTCAGAGAACAAGTTACCTACTTACTTTCAACATAGAGAAAGGCCACTCAACTTGTACTGCACTGACTCAGATGACTGATTGGTTAAAAGCTCTTTTTTTTTAACCAAAACAGAGGCGGGGATGTCCACTTTGTTATCGTTTGAAATGCAGATTGGGCCTTTAAGCATAGTATGTATTCCTTATCAGCCCACCTTCTGGGTCCTCCACGTCACCCGCTTCCTTCTTCCATTTCTTCTTCTTGGTTGATTTGGTGATTGGCATCACGTCTGGACGGATCAATCAAACAATTAAGTTCATTGATCAAACTTTGAATAAGGTTTTTAGAGTAGCTATCGCTCATTAACATACCTAGATAAGGTATCTGAGGGCAGTGGTACAGTAGACCTTGCAGACACCTGAACAGACTTAACAAATGTCTATGCAGTCAATCTACATTGAGTGTACAAAACATTAGGAACACCTTCCTAATATTGAGTTGAACCCCCCCTCCCCTTTGCCCTCAGAACAGCCTCAGTTCGTCGGGTCATGGACTCTACAAGGTGTCTAAAGCGTTCCACAGGGATGCTGGTCCATGTTGACTCCAATGCTTCCCCACACAGTTGTGTCAAGTTGGCTGGATGTCCTTTGGGTGGCGGACCGTTCTAGATACACACAGGAAACTGTTGAGTGTAAAAAACCCAGCAACGTTGCAGTTCTTGACACAAACCGATGCACCTGGCACCTACTACCACACCCCGTTCAAGGGCACTTCAATATTTTGTCCTGCCCATTCACCCTCTGAATGGCACACATACACAATCCATGTCTCAATTGTCTCAAGACTTGACAATCCTTCTTTAACCCGTCTCATCCCCTTCATCTACATTGAGTGATGTGGATTTAACAAGTGACATCAATAAGGGATCATAGCTTTCACCTGGTCAGTCTCTGTCATGGAAAGAGCAGGTGTTCCTAATGTTCTGTCCACTCAGTGTACGTATGATATGTACATCTTCTAGTAAGTATGTTGTATAGACCGTCTGGTAAACAAAGAAACGTGTCTTTCAGAGTAACAATACAAGACACAGACAGACAGACAGACAGACAGACAGCCAGACAGACAGACAGACAGACAGACAGACAGACAGACAGACAGCCAGACAGACAGACAGACAGACAGACAGACAACCTACTCACCTACCTACTCACCTACCTACTCACCTACCTACCTACCTACCTACCTACCTACCTACCTACCTACTCACCTACCTACTCACCTACCTACTCACCTACCTACCTACCTACCTACCTACCTACCTACTCACCTACCTACTCACCTACCTACCTACCTACCTACTCACCTACCTACTCACCTACCTACTCACCTACCTACCTACCTACCTACCTACCTACCTACCTACCTACCTACCTACTCACCTACCTACTCACCTACCTACCTACCTACCTACCTACCTACTCACCTACCTACCTACCTACCTACCTACTCACCTACCTACTCACCTACCTACCTACCTACCTACCTACCTACCTACCTACTCACCTACCTACTCACCTACCTACCTACCTACCTACTCACCGGCTCTGTCTTGACTGCGTTCGGCAACAACCATGAAAAGAGTCCAGAGGAGAAGACACCAACAACAGTAATATCAGATACAAATCAACAAAAGTATGTCAGTTCACTTTTTGGTTTCCCTCTCCGACCGTACGTCTCCTATGGTGTTTATCCACTGTACCGTCTCCTTGCACTGAGATGAGGCTGTCTCTTCTCAGAAACAGCTTAGCTTGACCCGAGGATAAGCAGGTTGGTTGTGACAGCCTATTGGTTGGCTGTAAGCAGGTTGATTAGGTTGTGACAGCCTATCGGTTGGCTAGCTGTCAAACCTGTACCAGACCCGTAACTGATAGAGAACACAATGAGTGTATTAACTAGGTTAAACCAGGTCTATGATAATTACCTCCTCCCCATTCCACCTACGGAGAGGCCAACTCTACCTGGGTTTCAGAGAGAAAGAGGAGGGGGGAGGCAGCTAGCGAGAGAGAAGAAGGAGTGAGAGAGAGAGGGAGAGAGAGAGAGAGAGGGAGAAAGAGAGAGTGAGAGAGATAGTGTGAGAAAGAGACAGAGGGAGATAGAGAGAGGGGGGAGAGACAGAGAGAGAGAGATATAGGGAGAAAGAGAGAGAGAGGGAGATAAAGAGAGGGAGAAAGAGAGAGGGGGTGGAGACAGAGAGGGAGAGAGAGAGACAGAGGGAGGGAGAGAGTGGGGAGAGGCCACTAGCCCACTAGAGCCATTTAGGTCTATAGGAAGTGATCCTATTATCTCTCCTATAGTCTGCTTCTCACGTATACAAGGGCTCAATGACGACACTATGGTGACATCAGGTGGCACCACGAGGGTGGACCATATTAGATGACACTACGAGGGTGGACCATATTAGATGACACTACAATGGTGGACCATATTAGCTGACACTACGAGGGTGGACCATATTAGATGACACTACAATGGTGGACCATATTAGATGACACTACGAGGGTGGACCATATTAGATGACACTACGAGGGTGGACCATATTAGATGACACTACGAGGGTGGACCATATTAGATGACACTACGAGGGTGGACCATATTAGATGATACTACGAGGGTGGACCATATTAGATGACACTACGAGGGTGGACCATATTAGATGATACTACGAGGGTGGACCATATTAGATGACACTACGAGGGTGGACCATATTAGATGATACTACGAGGGTGGACCATATTAGATGACACTACGAGGGTGGACCATATTAGATGATATTACGAGGGTGGACCATATTAGATGATACTACGAGGGTGGACCATATTAGATGACACTACGAGGGTGGACCATATTAGATGATACGACGAGGGTGGACCATATTAGATGACACTACAATGGTGGACCATATTAGATGACACTACAATGGTGGACCATATTAGATGATACTACGAGGGTGGACCATATTAGCTGACACTACGAGGGTGGACCATATTAGATGACACTACGAGGGTGGACCATATTAGCTGACACTACGAGGGTGGACCATATTAGCTGACACTACGAGGGTGGACCATATTAGCTGACACTACGAGGGTGGACCATATTAGATGATACTACGAGGGTGGACCATATTAGATGATACTACGAGGGTGGACCATATTAGATGACACTATGAGGGTGGACCATATTAGATGATACTATGAGGGTGGACCATATTAGATGATACTACGAGGGTGGACCATATTAGATGACACTATGAGGGTGGACCATATAAGATGACACTACGAGGGTGGACCATATTAGATGATACTACGAGGGTGGACCATATTAGATGATACTACGAGGGTGGACCATATTAGATGACACTACGAGGGTGGACCATATTAGATGATACTACAAGGGTGGACCATATTAGATGACACTACGAGGGTGGACCATATTAGATGATACTACAAGGGTGGACCATATTAGATGACACTACGAGGGTGGACCATATTAGATGATACTACGAGGGTGGACCATATTAGATGATACTACAAGGGTGGACCATATTAGATGACACTACGAGGGTGGACCATATTAGATGATACTACGAGGGTGGACCATATTAGATGACACTACGAGGGTGGACCATATTAGATGATACTACGAGGGTGGACCATATTAGATGATATTACGAGGGTGGACCATATTAGATGATACTACGAGGGTGGACCATATTAGATGACACTACGAGGGTGGACCATATTAGATGATACTATGAGGGTGGACCATATTAGATGACACTACAATGGTGGACCATATTAGATGACACTACGAGGGTGGACCATATTAGATGATACTACGAGGGTGGACCATATTAGATGATATTACGAGGGTGGACCATATTAGATGATACTACGAGGGTGGACCATATTAGATGACACTACGAGGGTGGACCATATTAGATGATACTATGAGGGTGGACCATATTAGATGACACTACAAGGGTGGACCATATTAGATGACACTACAAGGGTGGCACCACATCAGCTGACAGTTCGCTGACAACACCAACACAATACATATGTAGGGTACAAATTGTCATTTTGGATAGTGTCGGTCAGAGAAAATAAATTAAGCTGAGTTGTTTTAAGATAAAACTACTAACCTGGGAATAGAACCATTAACCTGGGCATGGGAATAGAACCACTAACCTGGACATGGGAATAGAACTACTAACCTGGACATGGGAATAGAACTACTAACCTGGACATGGGAATAGAACCATTAACCTGGACATGGGAATAGAACTACTAACCTGGACATGGGTATATAACTGCTTACCTGGGCATGGGAATAGAACCACTAACGTGGACATGGGAATAGAACCACTAACCTGGGCATGGGAATAGAACTATTAACCTCGGCATGGGAATAGAACCACTAACCTGGGTATGGGAATAGAACCGCTAACCTGGGCATGGGAATAGAACCACTAATGTGGACATGGGAATAGAACCACTAACCTGGGCATGGGAATAGAACTATTAACCTCGGCATGGGAATAGAACCACTAACCTGGGTATGGGAATAGAACCGCTAACCTGGGCATGGGAATAGAACCACTAATGTGGACATGGGAATAGAACCACTAACCTGGGCATGGGAATAGAACTATTAACCTGTGCATGGGAATAGAACTACTAACCTGGGCATGGGTATATAACTGCTAACCTGGGCATGGGAATAGAACCACTAACCTGGGCATGGGAATAGAACTACTAACCTGGACATGGGAATAGAACTACTAACCTGGACATGGGAATAGAACCACTAACCTGGACATGGGAATAGAACTACTAACCTGGGCATGGGTATATAACTGCTAACCTGGGCATGGGAATAGAACCACTAACCTGGGCATGGGAATAGAACTACTAACCTGGGCATGGGAATAGAACTACTAACCTGGGCATGGGAATAGAACCACTAACCTGGGTATGGGAATAGAACCGCTAACCTGGCCATGGGAATATAACCGCTAACCTGGGCATGGGAATAGAACAACTAACCTGGACATGGGAATAGAACCGCTAACCTGGCCATGGGAATATAACTGCTAACCTGGGCATGGGAATAGAACCACTAACCTGGGCATGGGATTAGAACCACTAACCTGGACATGGGAATAGAACCACTAACCTGGACATGGGAATAGAAACACTAACCTGGACATGGGAATAGAACCACTAACCTGGGCATGGGAATAGAACCACTAACCTGGGCATGGGAATATAACCACTAACCTGGACATGGGAATAGAACAACTAACCTGGACATGGGAATAGAACTACTAACCTGGACATGGGAATATAACTACTAACCTGGACATGGCAATAGAACCATTAACCTGGGCATGGGAATAGAACCACTAACCTGGACATGGGAATATAACCACTAACCTGGGTATGGGAATAGAACCACTAACCTGGGCATGGGAATATAAATACTAACCTGGACATGGGAATAGAACTACTAACCTGGGCATGATAATAGAACCACTAACCTGGGCAACAGAATAGAACCATTAACCTGGGCATGGGAATAGAACTACTAACATGGACATGGGAATAGAACTACTAACCTGGACATGGGAATATAACTACTAACCTGGGCATGGGAATAGAACCACTAACCTGGGCATGGGAATAGAACCACTAACCTGGACATGGGAATAGAACCACTAACCTGGGCATGGGAATAGAACTACTAACCTGGGCATGGGAATAGAACTACTAACCTGGACATGGGAATAGAACTACTAACCTGGACATGGGAATAGAACCACTAACCTGGACATGGGAATAGAACTACTAACCTGGGCATGGGTATATAACTGCTAACCTGGGCATGGGAATAGAACCACTAACCTGGTCATGGGAATAGAACTACTAACCTGGGCATGGGAATAGAACTACTAACCTGGGCATGGGAATAGAACCACTAACCTGGGTATGGGAATAGAACCGCTAACCTGGCCATGGGAATATAACTGCTAACCTGGGCATGGGAATAGAACAACTAACCTGGACATGGGAATAGAACCGCTAACCTGGCCATTGGAATATAACTGCTAACCTGGGCATGGGAATAGAACCACTAACCTGGGCATGGGATTAGAACCACTAACCTGGACATGAGAATAGAACCACTAACCTGGACATGGGAATAGAAACACTAACCTGGACATGGGAATAGAACCACTAACCTGGGCATGGGAATAGAACCACTAACCTGGGCATGGAAATAGAGCCACTAAACTGGACATGGGAATAGAACTACTAACCTGGGCATGGGAATAGAGCCACTAAACTGGACATGGGAATAGAACCACTAACCTGGGCATGGGAATAGAACCACTAACCTGGGCATGGGATTAGAACCACTAACCTGGGCATGGGAATAGAACCACTAACCTGGGCATGGGAATATAACCACTAACCTGGACATGGGAATAGAACAACTAACCTGGACATGGGAATATAACAACTAACCTGGAAATGGGAATAGAACCACTAACCTGGACATGGGAATATAACTACTAACCTGGACATGGGAATAGAACCACTAACCTAGACATGGGAATAGAACCACTAACCTGGACATGGGAATAGAACCACTAACCTGGACATGGGAATAGAACCACTAACCTGGACATGGGAATAGAACCACTAACCTGGACATGGGAATAGAACTACTAACCTGGACATGGCAATAGAACCATTAACCTGGGCATGGGAATAGAACCACTAACCTGGACATGGGAATATAACCACTAACCTGGGTATGGGAATAGAACCACTAACCTGGGCATGGGAATATAAATACTAACCTGGACATGGGAATAGAACTACTAACCTGGGCATGATAATAGAACCACTAACCTGGGCAACAGAATAGAACCATTAACCTGGGCATGGGAATAGAACTACTAACATGGACATGGGAATAGAACTACTAACCTGGACATGGGAATATAACTACTAACCTGGACATGGGAATATAACTACTATCCTGGGTATGGGAATAGAACTACTATCCTGGAAATGGGAATATAACTACTAACCTGGGTGTGGGAATAGAACAACTAACCTGGACATGGGAATAGAACTACTAACCTGGGCATGGGAATATAACAACTAACCTGGGTATGGGAATAGACCCACTAACATGGGTATTGGAATATAACTACTAACCTGGACATGGGAATAGAACCACTAACCTGGGTGTGGGAATAGAACTGCTAACCTGGACATTGGAATATAACCACTAACCTGGACATGGGAATAGAACTACTAACCTGGACATGGGAATAGAACCACTAACCTGGGTATGGGAATATAACAACTAACCTGGAAATGGGAATAGAACCACTAACCTGGGCATGGGAATAGAACAACAACCTGGACATGGGAATAGAACCACTAACCTGGGTATGGGAATAGAACTACTAACCTGGGCATGGGAATAGAACCACTAACCTGGACATGGGAATAGAACCACTAACCTGTACATGGCAATAGAACCACTAGCATGGACATGGGAATAGAACTATCAACCTGGACATGGGAATAGAACCACTAACATGGACATGGGAATAGAACCACTAACATGGACATGGGAATAGAACCACTAACCTGGGCATGCTAATAGAACCACTAACCTGGGCATGGGAATAGAACCACTAACCTGGGCATGGGAATAGAACTACTAACCTGGACATGGGAATAGAACCACTAACATGGACATGGGAATAGAACCACTAACCTGGACATGGGAATAGAACCACTAACCTGGACATGGGAATAGAACAACTAACCTGGGCATGGGAATAGAACCACTAACCTGGAAATGGGAATATAACTACTAACCTGGGCATGTTAATAGAACCACTAACCTGGACATGGGAATAGAACCATTAACCTGGGCATGGGAATATAACTACTAACCTGGACATGGGAATAGAACCACTAACCTGGACATGGGAATAGAACCACTAACCTGGGTATGGGAATAGAACCACTAACCTGGAAATGGGAATAGAACCACTAACCTGGACATGGGAATATAATTACTAACCTGGACATGACAATAGAACCTTTAACCTGGACATGGGAATAGAACCATTAACCTGGGCATGGGAATATAACTACTAACCTGGACATGGGAATATAACTAATAACCTGGACATGGGAATAGAACCACTAACCTGGACATGGGAATAGAACCACTAACCTGGGCATGGGAATAGAACCACTAACCTGGGCATGGAAATAGAGCCACTAAACTGGACATGGGAATAGAACTACTAACCTGGGCATGGGAATAGAGACACTAAACTGGACATGGGAATAGAACCACTAACCTGGGCATGGGAATAGAACCACTAACCTGGGCATGGGATTAGAACCACTAACCTGGGCATGGGAATAGAACCACTAACCTGGGCATGGGAATATAACCACTAACCTGGACATGGGAATAGAACAACTAACCTGGACATGGGAATATAACAACTAACCTGGAAATGGGAATAGAACCACTAACCTGGACATGGGAATATAACTACTAACCTGGACATGGGAATAGAACCACTAACCTAGACATGGGAATAGAACCACTAACCTGGACATGGGAATAGAACCACTAACCTGGACATGGGAATAGAACTACTAACCTGGACATGGGAATAGAACTACTAACCTGGACATGGCAATAGAACCATTAACCTGGGCATGGGAATAGAACCACTAACCTGGACATGGGAATATAACCACTAACCTGGGTATGGGAATAGAACCACTAACCTGGGCATGGGAATATAAATACTAACCTGGACATGGGAATAGAACTACTAACCTGGGCATGATAATAGAACCACTAACCTGGGCAACAGAATAGAACCATTAACCTGGGCATGGGAATAGAACTACTAACATGGACATGGGAATAGAACTACTAACCTGGACATGGGAATATAACTACTAACCTGGACATGGGAATATAACTACTATCCTGGGTATGGGAATAGAACTACTATCCTGGAAATGGGAATATAACTACTAACCTGGGTGTGGGAATAGAACAACTAACCTGGACATGGGAATAGAACTACTAACCTGGGCATGGGAATATAACAACTAACCTGGGTATGGGAATAGACCCACTAACATGGGTATTGGAATATAACTACTAACCTGGACATGGGAATAGAACCACTAACCTGGGTGTGGGAATAGAACTGCTAACCTGGACATTGGAATATAACCACTAACCTGGACATGGGAATAGAACTACTAACCTGGACATGGGAATAGAACCACTAACCTGGGTATGGGAATATAACCACTAACCTGGAAATGGGAATACAACCACTAACCTGGGCATGGGAATAGAACAACAACCTGGACATGGGAATAGAACCACTAACCTGGGTATGGGAATAGAACTACTAACCTGGGCATGGGAATAGAACCACTAACCTGGACATGGGAATAGAACCACTAACCTGTACATGGCAATAGAACCACTAACATGGACATGGGAATAGAACTATCAACCTGGACATGGGAATAGAACCACTAACATGGACATGGGAATAGAACCACTAACCTGGGCATGCTAATAGAACCACTAACCTGGGCATGGGAATAGAACCACTAACCTGGGCATGGGAATAGAACTACTAACCTGGACATGGGAATAGAACCACTAACATGGACATGGGAATAGAACCACTAACCTGGACATGGGAATAGAACAACTAACCTGGGCATGGGAATAGAACCACTAACCTGGAAATGGGAATATAACTACTAACCTGGGCATGTTAATAGAACCACTAACCTGGACATGGGAATAGAACCATTAACCTGGGCATGGGAATATAACTACTAACCTGGACATGGGAATAGAACCACTAACCTGGACATGGGAATAGAACCACTAACCTGGGTATGGGAATAGAACCACTAACCTGGGTATGGGAATAGAACCACTAACCTGGAAATGGGAATAGAACCACTAACCTGGACATGGGAATATAACTACTAACCTGGACATGACAATAGAACCTTTAACCTGGACATGGGAATAGAACCATTAACCTGGGCATGGGAATATAACTACTAACCTGGACATGGGAATATAACTAATAACCTGGACATGGGAATAGAACCACTAACCTGGACATGGGAATAGAACCACTAACCTGGGCATGGGAATAGAACCACTAACCTGGGCATGGAAATAGAGCCACTAAACTGGACATGGGAATAGAACTACTAACCTGGGCATGGGAATAGAGCCACTAAACTGGACATGGGAATAGAACCACTAACCTGGGCATGGGAATAGAACCACTAACCTGGGCATGGGATTAGAACCACTAACCTGGGCATGGGAATAGAACCACTAACCTGGGCATGGGAATATAACCACTAACCTGGACATGGGAATAGAACAACTAACCTGGACATGGGAATATAACAACTAACCTGGAAATGGGAATAGAACCACTAACCTGGACATGGGAATATAACTACTAACCTGGACATGGGAATAGAACCACTAACCTAGACATGGGAATAGAACCACTAACCTGGACATGGGAATAGAACCACTAACCTGGACATGGCAATAGAACCATTAACCTGGGCATGGGAATAGAACCACTAACCTGGACATGGGAATATAACCACTAACCTGGGTATGGGAATAGAACCACTAACCTGGGCATGGGAATATAAATACTAACCTGGACATGGGAATAGAACTACTAACCTGGGCATGATAATAGAACCACTAACCTGGGCAACAGAATAGAACCATTAACCTGGGCATGGGAATAGAACTACTAACATGGACATGGGAATAGAACTACTAACCTGGACATGGGAATATAACTACTAACCTGGACATGGGAATATAACTACTATCCTGGGTATGGGAATAGAACTACTATCCTGGAAATGGGAATATAACTACTAACCTGGGTGTGGGAATAGAACAACTAACCTGGACATGGGAATAGAACTACTAACCTGGGCATGGGAATATAACAACTAACCTGGGTATGGGAATAGACCCACTAACATGGGTATTGGAATATAACTACTAACCTGGACATGGGAATAGAACCACTAACCTGGGTGTGGGAATAGAACTGCTAACCTGGACATTGGAATATAACCACTAACCTGGACATGGGAATAGAACTACTAACCTGGACATGGGAATAGAACCACTAACCTGGGTATGGGAATATAACAACTAACCTGGAAATGGGAATAGAACCACTAACCTGGGCATGGGAATAGAACAACAACCTGGACATGGGAATAGAACCACTAACCTGGAAATGGGAATAGAACTACTAACCTGGACATGGGAATAGAACCACTAACATGGACATGGGAATAGAACCACTAACCTGGACATGGGAATAGAACAACTAACCTGGGCATGGGAATAGAACCACTAACCTGGAAATGGGAATATAACTACTAACCTGGGCATGTTAATAGAACCACTAACCTGGACATGGGAATAGAACCATTAACCTGGGCATGGGAATATAACTACTAACCTGGACATGGGAATAGAACCACTAACCTGGACATGGGAATAGAACCACTAACCTGGGTATGGGAATAGAACCACTAACCTGGAAATGGGAATAGAACCACTAACCTGGACATGGGAATATAACTACTAACCTGGACATGACAATAGAACCTTTAACCTGGACATGGGAATAGAACCATTAACCTGGGCATGGGAATATAACTACTAACCTGGACATGGGAATATAACTAATAACCTGGACATGGGAATAGAACCACTAACCTGGACATGGGAATAGAACCATTAACCTGGGCATGGGAATATAACTACTAACCTGGACATGGGAATAGAACCACTAACCTGGACATGGGAATAGAACCACTAACCTGGGTATGGGAATAGAACCACTAACCTGGAAATGGGAATAGAACCACTAACCTGGACATGGGAATATAACTACTAACCTGGACATGACAATAGAACCTTTAACCTGGACATGGGAATAGAACCATTAACCTGGGCATGGGAATATAACTACTAACCTGGACATGGGAATATAACTAATAACCTGGACATGGGAATAGAACCACTAACCTGGACATGGGAATAGAACTACTAACCTGGACATGGGAATATAACTACTAACCTGGACATGGCAATAGAACCATTAACCTGGGCATGGGAATAGAACCACTAACCTGGACATGGGAATATAACCACTAACCTGGGTATGGGAATAGAACCACTAACCTGGGCATGGGAATATAAATACTAACCTGGACATGGGAATAGAACTACTAACCTGGGCATGATAATAGAACCACTAACCTGGGCAACAGAATAGAACCATTAACCTGGGTATGGGAATAGAACTACTAACATGGACATGGGAATAGAACTACTAACCTGGGTATGGGAATAGAACCACTAACCTGGGTATGGGAATAGAACCACTAACCTGGAAATGGGAATAGAACTACTAACCTGGACATGGGAATAGAACCGCTAACCTGGGCATGGGAATATAACTGCTAACCTGGGCATGGGAATAGAACCAATAACCTGGGCGTGAGAATAGAACCACTAACCTGGGCATGAGAATAGAACCACTAACCTAGACATGGGAATAGAACCACTAACCTGGACATGTGAATATAACTACTAACCTGGACATGGGAATATAACTACTATCCTGGGTATGGGAATAGAACTACTATCCTGGAAATGGGAATAGAACTACTAACCTGGGTGTGGGAATAGAACCACTAACCTGGACATGGGAATAGAACTACTAACCTGGGCATGGGAATATAACAACTAACCTGGGTATGGGAATAGACCCACTAACCTGGGTATGGGAATAAAACTACTAACCTGGACATGGGAATAGAACCACTAACCTGGGTGTGGGAATAGAACTGCTAACCTGGACATTGGAATATAACCACTAACCTGGGCATGGGAATAGAACAACTAACCTGGACATGGGAATAGAACTACTAACCTGGGCATGGGAATAGAACTATCAACCTGGGCATGGGAATAGAACTACTAACCTGGATATGGGAATAGAACCACTGACCTGGACATGGGAATAGAACTACTAACCTGGGCATGGGTATATAACTGCTAACCTGGGCATGGGAATAGAACCACTAACCTGGGCATGGGAATAGAACTACTAACCTGGGCATGGGAATAGAACTACTAACCTGGGCATGGGAATAGAACCACTAACCTGGGTATGGGAATATAACCGCTAACCTGGCCATGGGAATATAACCACTAACCTGGGCATGGGAATAGAACAACTAACCTGGACATGGGAATAGAACTACTAACCTGGGCATGGGAATAGAACTATCAACCTGGGCATGGGAATAGAACTACTAACCTGGACATGGGAATAGAACCACTGACCTGGACATGGGAATAGAACTACTAACCTGGCCATGGGAATATAACTGCTAATCTGGGCATGGGAAGAGAACCACTAACCTGGACATGGGAATAGAACCGCTAACCTGGCCATGGGAATTTAACTGCTAACCTGGGCATGGGAATAGAACCACTAACCTGGGCATGGGATAGAACCACTAACCTGGACATGGGAATAGAACCACTAACCTGGACATGGGAATAGAACCACTAACCTGAGCATGGGAATAGAACCACTAACCTGGGCATGGGAATAGAGCCACTAAACTGGACATGGGAATAGAACTACTAACCTGGGCATGGGAATAGAGCCACTAAACTGGACATGGGAATAGAACCACTAACCTGGGCATGGGAATAGAACCACTAACCTGGGCATGGGATTAGAACCACTAACATGGGCATGGGAATAGAACCACTAACCTGGGCATGGGAATATAACCACTAACCTGGAAATGGGAATAGAACTAATAACCTGGACATTGGAATAGAACCACTAACCTGGGTATGGGAATATAACAACTAACCTGGAAATGGGAATAGAACAACTAACCTGGAAATGGGAATAGAACCACTAACCTAGGCATGGGAATAGAACAACTAACCTGGACATGGGAATAGAACCACTAACCTGGACATGGGAATAGAAACACTAACCTGGACATGGGAATAGAACCACTAACCTGGGTGTGGGAATAGAACTGCTAACCTGGACATTGGAATATAACCACTAACCTGGGCATGGGAATCGAACTAATAACCTGGACATTGGAATAGAACCACTAACCTGGGTATGGGAATATAACAACTAACCTGGAAATGGGAATAGAACAACTAACCTGGAAATGGGAATAGAACCACTAACCTGGGCATGGGAATAGAACAACTAACCTGGACATGGGAAGAGAACCACTAACCTGGACATGGGAATAGAAACACTAACCTGGACATGGGAATAGAACAACTAACCTGGAAATGGGAATAGAACCACTAACCTGGGTATGGGAATAGAACCACTAACCTGGAAATGGGAATAGAACTACTAACCTGAACATGGGAATAGAACCACTAACCTGGACATGGGAATATAACCACTAACCTGGACATGGGAATAGAACTACTAACCTGGGTATGGGAATAGAACTACTAACCTGGACATGGGAATAGAACAACTAACCTGGGCATGGGAATAGAACCACTAACCTGGACATGGGAATCGAACCACTAACCTGGACATGGGAATAGAACTACTAACCTGGACATGGGAATAGAACCACTAACCTGGACATGGGAATAGAACCACTAACCTGGACATGGGAATAGAAACACTAACCTGGACATGGGAATAGAAACACTAACCTGGGTATGGGAATAGAACCACTAACCTGGGCGTGAGAATAGAACCACTAACCTGGGCATGGGAATATAACTGCTAACCTGGGCATGGGGATAGAACCAATAACCTGGGCGTGAGAATAGAACCACTAACCTGGGCATGGGAATAGAACCACTAACCTGGACATGGAAATATAACTACTAACCTGGACATGGGAATATAACTACTATCCTGGGCACGGGAATAGAACTACTATCCTGGAAATGGGAATAGAACTACTAACCTGGGTGTGGGAATAGAACCACCTTCCTGGACATGGGAATAGAACTACTAACCTGGGCATGGGAATATAACAACTATCCTGGGTATGGGAATAGACCCACTAACCTGGGTATTGGAATATAACTACTAACCTGGACATGGGAATAGAACCACTAACCTGGGTGTGGGAATAGAACTGCTAACCTGGACATTGGAATATATCCACTAACCTGGGCATGGGAATCGAACTAATAACCTGGACATTGGAATAGAACCACTAACCTGGGTATGGGAATATAACAACTAACCTGGAAATGGGAATAGAACAACTAACCTGGAAATGGGAATAGAACCACTAACCTGGGCATGGGAATAGAACAACTAACCTGGACATGGGAATAGAACCACTAACCTGGACATGGGAATAGAAACACTAACCTGGACATGGGAATAGAACAACTAACCTGGAAATGGGAATAGAACCACTAACCTGGGTATGGGAATAGAACCACTAACCTGGAAATGGGAATAGAACTACTAACCTGAACATGGGAATAGAACCACTAACCTGGACATGGGAATATAACCACTAACCTGGACATGGGAATAGAACTACTAACCTGGGTATGGGAATAGAACTACTAACCTGGACATGGGAATAGAACAACTAACCTGGGCATGGGAATAGAACCACTAACCTGGACATGGGAATCGAACCACTAACCTGGACATGGGAATATAACTACTAACCTGGACATGGGAATAGAACCACTAACCTGGACATGGGAATAGAACCACTAACCTGGACATGGGAATAGAACCACTAACCTGGACATGGGAATAGAAACACTAACCTGGGTATGGGAATAGAACCACTAACCTGGACATGGGAATACACCTGTTGAACAATCAGCAATATACTTGATATGACAGTGTATGAGGCACAAAGGCAGTCAGTCTACAAATTATTAGGTTGACTAATAACTGTACAACAAAGTCATACAGTGCTTCAAACCCTGCCAGCAGATGTTAATCAAACTACACACTAAACATGCAACAGTTGATTTTTGCATATACAAAACAACTCTTGTGGATCCTTGCAACCACTTAAAAAAAAACTAACAAAACTAACCAATAACTAAAAGCCTATTAACTCAGGTTTACCTGATGTCTCTGTATTCAACCCAGTTAAATAATTAACTACAAACATGAGACCCACCTCCTCCTACTGCCCAGGTCTCCAGAGGAGGAGAAAGTGTTTGTGACTTACCGCCTGTTACTTACCGCCTGTGATTTACCGCCTGTGACTTACCGCCCGTGACCTACCGCCCGTGACCTACCGCATGTGACTTACCGCCCGTGACTTACCGCCCGTGACCTACCGCCCGTGACCTACCGCCCGTGACCTACCGCCCGTGACCTACCGCCCGTGACCTACCGCCCGTGACCTACCGCCCGTGACTTACCGCCCGTGACTTACCGCCCGTGACCTACCGCCCGTGACTTACCGCCCGTGACCTACCGCCCGTGACTTACCGCCCGTGACCTACCGCCCGTGACCTACCGCATGTGACTTACCGCCCGTGACTTACCGCCCGTGACTTACCGCCCGTGACCTACCGCCCGTGACTTACCGCCCGTGACCTACCGCCCGTGACTTACCGCCCGTGACCCACCCCCCGTGACCTACCGCATGTGACTTACCGCCCGTGACTTACCGCCCGTGACTTACCGCCCGTGACCTACCGCCCGTGACCTACCGCCCGTGACCTACCGCCCGTGACTTACCGCCCGTGACCTACCGCCCGTGGCTTACCGCCCGTGACTTCCCGCCCGTGACTTCCCGCCCGTGACTTACCGCCCGTGACTTACCGCCCGTGACTTACCGCCCGTGACTTACCGCCCGTGACTTACCGCCCGTGACTTACCGCCCGTGACTTATCGCCCGTGACTTACCGCCCGTGACTTAACGCCCGTGACTTACCGCCCGTGACTTACCGCCCGTGACTTACCGCCCGTGACTTACCGCCCGTGACTTACCGCCCGTGACTTACCGCCCGTGACTTACCGCCTGTTCTCTCCCCATTCTAGCACGGCTCAGGGCCTGGCTGAGGATATAAATGCTGCGTCCCAAAAAGGCACCCCTTTTTTCCTGTATAGTGTACTACAGGGACAATGGTGCCCTAGGTCTGCCTACCCCAGGTGTCGGTGGAGGAGGGCAGCTCTGAGCCCCGGCTGAGGATACTGCTGCCTAATCCCGGTTAAATCCTCATAGGAGAGGATTACTGCTGAGGCATCTGAGGCAGAGATCACGATGACGTAGGTGCTGTGTTGCCAACTCCTGTGGTCATTGTCACGTGTGGGATTGTGAACAGAAAAAACAGCCAGGATAGGGGAGGATCACAGAGTGCCTTGTCTGAGTTGCCTGGTAACAGCAGCCCAACATGACATCACCGTCCTCTGGTCTCTGTGTCACGCCCTGACCTTAGAGATCCTTGTTTATGTCTCTGTTTGGGTTTGGTCAGGGCGTGAGTTGGGGTGGGCATTCTATGTTTTGTATTTCTTTGTTGTTTTTTTGGCCGGGTGTGGTTCTCAATCAGAGGCAGCTGTCTGTCGTTGTCTCTGATTGAGAACCATACTTAGGGAGCCTTTTTCCCACATGGGTTTTGTGGGTATTTATTTGCTGTTATATAAAGTAATACATTATATATAAAGGAATTTATTTTATTTATTTAACCTTTTATTTAAACATGGAGTCACATTGAGATGAAACATTTATTTTACAAGAGAGCCCTGTAGACGTTACAATTAAAAATAGAATATTAAAACATACACATATGTGTGGATAAAACAATATAATTCAGCACACAACTAAATAAACATATTGAATGAAATCAATCCCATTCAACTACATAGAGGTCCTCAATCAATAATGTAACCTGCCTGAGTGACACCAGCACATCTGACTGCAGTGAACTCTGATTGGTCCATGAATTAGAGGGTAAAAAACAAAACACTGATTTTTCCCCAAATCTGTGGAGACTGGAGGGGATCTGTAGTGTTATCCATTCCTGAGAACGGGTTTGGTAACTTATGATTCTTATCTTAGTTAATGATGTTAATCTATACATTCATGTACATACTACCTCAATTGGGCCGACCAACCAGTGCTCCCGCACATTGGCTAACTGGGCTTTCTGCATTGTGTCCCGCCACCCGCCAACCCCTCTGTTTACACTACTGCTACTCTCTGTTCATCATATATGCATAGTCACTTTAACCATATCCACATGTACATACTACCTCAATCAGCCTGACTAACCGGTGTCTGTATGTAGCCCCGTTACTGTATATAGCCCCGTTACTGTATATAGCCTCTCTACTGTATATAGCCTGGCTACTGTATATAGCCTGGCTACTGTATATAGCCTCACTACTGTATATAGCCTCGCTACTGTATATAGCCTCTCTACTGTATATAGCCTGGCTACTGTATATAGCCTCGCTACTGTATATAGCCTCGCTACTGTATATAGCCTGGCTACTGTATATAGCCTCTCTACTGTATATAGCCTCACTACTGTATATAGCCTCGCTACTGTATATAGCCTCTCTACTGTATATAGCCTGGCTACTGTATATAGCCTCACTACTGTATATAGCCCCTCTACTGTTATTTTCCACTGTCTTTTTACTGTTGTTTAATTTCTTTACCTACATATTGTTCACCTAATACCGTTTTTGCACAGTTGGTTAGAGCCTGTAAGTAAACATTTCACTGTAAGGTCTACTACACCTGTTGTACTTGGCGCACGTGACAAATAAGCGTTGATTTGATTTGATACATATAGAAGGAGTTTCTGTCAGATTGCAAATTGTAATTTTTGAAACAGAACCCACCTTAGACCCCGGTGAAACAGAACCCACCGTAGACCCCGGTGAAACAGAACCCACCGTAGACCCCGGTGAAACAGAACTCACCTTAGACCCCGGTGAAACAGAACCCACCGTAGACCCCGGTGAAACAGAACCCACCGTAGACCCCGGTGAAACAGAACCCACCGTAGACCCCGGTGAAACAGAACCCACCGTAGACCCCGGTGAAACAGAGCCCACCATAGACCCCGGTGAAACAGAGCCCACCGTAGACCCCACCTTAGACCCCGGTGAAACAGAACCCACCGTAGACCCCGGTGAAACAGAACCCACTGTAGACCCCGGTGAAACAGAACCCACCGTAGACCCCACCTTAGACCCCGGTGAAACAGAACCCACCGTAGACCCTGGTGAAACAGAGCCCACCGTAGAGCCGGGTGAAACAGAACCCACCGTAGACCCTGGTGAAACAGAACCCACCGTAGAGCCCGGTGAAACAGAACCCACCGTAGAGCCCGGTGAAACAGAACCCACCTTAGACCCCGGTGAAACAGAACCCACCTTAGACCCCGGCGATGCCATCACAACGTTGGCCGATACAGAAGGAACTTCCGACACTCCATGAAAAGATGGCGCCGGGACATCATTGTTCAGAGCAGCGAAGCTATTCGATGTCGGCAGCCCATTCATGAATCCCGTCACCGCAGAGGGCTCAGAAAGTAGAGGATGCCACCCTGACTTCCGCGATGAAAGGCGACATGTCTCCCTGTCCGGCCAGGCAGGTCCAGGAGAGGATCATCCCGCGATTCAGCAACAAAGGTCACGCCGACTCCATTCTCCGTCGGTGAGCAAACACTTCTGAGCAGCAGCCAGTCCACCAAAGATAGCCTGCCCGAAAGCAAGACTCCCATCAGCCCAGCGCGAAAACAGGTATTGGCTTTCCCAGTAGCCTGTGTAAATTAGCTATTTGTATGCCCAGCGTAGCGACTTCTTCTCTGTAGTCCTCCGCGAGCATGCAATTATCGCACTGAATGTCAGGGTGTTTGACTTCATCCCGGAAAAAAATATATACAACTCCTGCAGTATTGATAGCACAACGAGTCCTCCATTTTATCAATACAACGCGGGAAGTTCCCGACGAACAGTTCCCGTGCTGATGTTGCTTCCAGAGGCAGTTTGGAGCTTGGTGAATCAAATAAACCTCCAAAACACGATATATTTTTTCTCTCTCTAGCCACCTGCTGCTCATCCACTTGGGATGCAACCTGTATGTCTGATAGTGTGTAAAAGATACAAGATGGCAGACACCCTGTTTCTAGATTTCCTAGCTAACTTGCTCAGAACTTACAGCCGGAAATACCTTTTTTAACATTAGATCGGCGGTCACTCACCAGAGATTCGACTTCCCTGACCTAGATCCTCGGTTTAAACTTCCTGTGGCAGCTCTATTCATTCTGGGAGCTGCAGCAAAATTCAGAAGAAGTAGTCAGACTCAGGTGGTGGTGCCATCAGCCCCAGGAAGCCCTCAGGCACTGCTTCAGAGTATATTACTCGCTAACGTTCAGTCCCTGGACGATAAAGTAGACAAGCTCAGGGCGAGGATCTCCTTCCGGAGAAACATCCGACAACATACTCTGTTTTAAGGAATCACGGCTCTCTCAGGATATATTGTCCCTGTCCATTTAGCCTGCGGGATTTTCTCGTACAGCAACTCAAGTCCTTTTGTTCACCCGATCTGGAATACCTCACCATCAAATGCCAACCGCATTACCTCCCGTGAGAGTTTTCTTTGATCATCATCACTTCCTTGAACAACCCCCACCCCCCCAAGCCGACACCGCAACGGCTCTCAAGGAACTATACTGGACTTTGTGCAAACTGGAAAACGCATATCCTGAGGCCGCATTTATTGTAGCTGGAGACTTTAATAAAGGAAATCTGAAGAAAATGCAACCAGAATTCTATCAACACATCTGTGCTACACGCACATCACAAAGTCTTGATCATTGCTACTCTCCCATCCGGAATGGCTTCAAGGCCCTTCCCAACTCTCCCTTCGGTAAATCAGATCCCGCCTCCATTCTACTCTCCAGATGGTGGTGCGGTCTGCCCAATGCATCACCGGGGGCACACTGCGTGCCCTCCAGGACATCTAGAGCACCTGGTGTCACAGGAAGACCGAATCATCAAGGACCCCATCTACCCGAGCCACAGCCTGTTCACCCTGCTACCATCTAGAAGGAGGAGAGTGAAGGTGCATCAAAGTTGGGACCGAGAGACTGATAAACAGCTTCTATCTCCAGGCCATCAGACTGTTAAACAGCCACTACTAGCCGGCCTCCGCCCAGTACCCTGCCCTGAACCTTAGAGACTGCTGCCCTATGTACATAGTCATTGAACACTGGTCACTTTAATCATGTTTACATACTGTTTTACCCACCTCATATGTATATACTGTATTCTAGTCAAGGCTCATCCTATATAACCACTGCTGTACACGCCTTTTCTATTCATACAGTTCATTCGGAAAGTATTCAGACCCCTTGAATTTTCCACATTTTGTTACGTTACAGCCTTTTTCTAAAATTGATGAAATAGTTTATTCCCCCACTCATCAATCTACACACAATACTCCATAATCAAAGCAAAAACTAGTTTTACATTTTTTTTAATCAAATGTCTTTAAAAAAGCTAATGGAAATATCACATTTACATAAGTATTCAGGCCCTTTACTCAGTACTTTGTTGAAGCACCTTTGGCAGCGATTACAGCCTCGAGTCTTCTTGGGTATGACGCTACAAGCTTGGCACACCTGTATTTGGGAAGTTTCTCTCATTCTTCTCTGCAGATCTTCTCAAGCTCTGTCAGGTTGGATGGGGAGTGTCGCTGCCCATCCAACCTCTCTTCAGAGATGTTCGATGGGGTTCAAGTCCGGGCTCTGGCTGGCCCACTCAAGGACATTCAGAGATTTGTCCCGAAGCCCACCCTGCGTTGTCTTGGCTGTGTGCTTAGGGTCATTGTCCTGTTGGAAGGTGAACCTTCGCCCCAGTCTGAGGTCCTGAACGCTCTGGAACAGGTTTTCATCAAGGATCTCTCTGTACTTTGCTCTGTTGGACTTTCCCTCAATCCTGACTAGTCTCCCAGTCCCTGCCGCTGAAAAACATCCCCACAGCATGATACTGCCACTACCATGCTCACCGTAGGGATGGTGCCAGGTTTCCTCCAGACGTGACGCTTGGCAGTCAAGCCAAAGACTTCAATCTTGGTTTCATCAGACCAGAGAATCTTGTTTCTCATGGTCTGAGAGTCTTTAGGTGCCTTTTGGCAAACTCCAAGTGGGCTGTCATGTGCCTTTTACTGAGGAGGGGCTTCCGTCTGGCCACTCTACCATAAAGACCTGATTGGTAGAGTGCTGTAGAGATGGTTGTCCTTCTGGAAGGTTCTCCTATCTCCACAGAGGAACATCGTGTTCTGGGTCACCTCCCTGACCAAGGCCCTTCTCACCTGATTGCTCAGTTTGGCCAGGCAGCCAGCTCTAGGAAGAGTCTTGGTGGTTCCAAACCTCTTCCATTTAAGAATGATGGAGGCCACTGTGTTCTTGGGGACCTTCAATGCTGCAGAAATGTTTTGGTACCCTTCCCCAGATCTGTGCCTCAACACAATCCTGTCTTGGAGCTCTACGGACAATTCCTTCGACCTCATGGCTTGGTTTTTGCTCTGACATGCACTGTCAACTGTGGGACCTTTTATAGACAGGTATGTGCCTTTCCAAATCATGTCCAATCAATTAATAAAATTTACCACAGGTGGACTCCACTGAAGTTGCAGAAACATCTCAAGGGCGATCAATGGAAACAGGATGAACCTGAGCTCAATTTCGAGTCTCATAGCAAAGGGTCTGAATACTTATGTAAATAAGGTATTTCTTTTTTTATTATTTTTTTTATTTGCCAAAATGTATAAAAACCTTTTTTTTCACTTTGTCATTGTGGGGTATTGTGTGTAGATGTATGAGGAAAAAAATGAATTTAATACATTTTAGTATAAGGCTTTAACGTAAAACAAAATGTGGAAAAAGGGAAGGGGTCTGAATACTTTCCGAAGGCACTAATGACCATCATATCTATGTACGCCATTATATATATACATCTATTCCCTGGACATTCTGATATTATTATTATTATAATTATTTTCTTGGTGTTATTTCTGTCCTCCTCTCCTGCCCTATTCCCCCTCCTCCTCCTCCTCTCCTGCCCTATTCCCCCTCCTCCTCCTCTCCTGCCCTCTCCCTCCTCCTCCTCTCCTGCCCTCCCCCTCTTCCTCCTCCTCTCCTGCCCTCCACCTCCTACTCTCCTGCCCTCCCCCTCTTCTCCTGCCCTCCCCTCCCCCTCCTCTCCCGCCCTCCTCCTCCTCTCCTGCCCCCCCCTCCTCCTCTCCTGCCCTCCTCCTCCTCTCCTGCCCTCCCCCTCTTCCTCCTCCTTCTCTCCTGCCCTCCTCCTCCAATCCCCCTCCTCTCCTGCCCTCCTCTTCTCCTCTCCTCTCCTGCCCTCCCCCTCCTCCTTTCCTGCCCTCCCCCTCCTCCTCCTCCTCTCCTGCCCTCCACCTCCTCTCCTGCCCTCCCCCTCCTCTCCTGCCCTCCCCCTAGGTGTTTTTTCTGCCCTGTTGGACCTAGAAACACAATAATTTCACTGCACCTGAGATGCAACATCTGCATATTTGTGTACGCAACCAATAAACTTAGATTTTATTTGAAATACACAGTACATCACCTGAGAAATACATCATACTGAGTATTAGGTGAATCCATGACAGTCACATATTTAGAGGAGCAGTCCCCAGGACATGAACTGTTTCAGAGGTTACAACAGAGATATATATATATATATAGATATAAAGAGAGATGTCTCTATCAGTGTTATAAATGTTTACTACGATGGCACAACACAGCCTCTCTGCTCAGCACTCACTCAATCCAAACTAAACCAACCGTTATAACACAGAACAGTACTAAAACATATATAAAGTATCAGTCAATAGTTTGACACACCTACTCTTTCAAGGGTTTTTCTTTATTTTCTACATTGTAGAATAATAGTGAAGACATCACAACTATGAAATAACACATATGGAATCATGTAGTAACCAAAAAAGTGTTTAATAAATCAAAATATATTTTAGATTCTTCAAAGTAGCCACCCTTTGCCTTGATGACAGCTTTTGCACGCTCTTGACATTCTCTCAACCAGCTTCATGAGGGTTACTACATGATTCCATATGTGTTATTTCATAGTTTTTATGCCTTCACTATCATTATACAATGTAGAAAATAGTAAAAATAAAGAAAAACCCTTGAATGAGTAGGTGTGTCCAAACGTCTGACTGGTACTGTATAACATACATATACATATATATATGTTTTATTGTCACATACATTTGAGGTACAATACAAATATACATAAAGGCACCTTCTAACTACATTGGACTTTACTTTCCAGTTTTAATTTCAACATTGAATGTATCGTTTGCTGTCTCTCCCTCCTAGTTCGTCTGAAACATCCGCCATCTGAATTATCCTGTTCAACAACGCCTGTTGTATATCCCTCATCCCCTCCTCTCCTGCCCCCTCCCTCCCTCTCCTCTCCTGCCCTCCCCTCCTCTCCTGCCCTCCCTCTCCTCTCCTGCCCCCTCCCTCCCTCTCCTCTCCTGCCCCCTCCCTCTCCTCTCCTGCCCTCTCCTCCTCTCCTGCCCTCTCCTCCTCTCCTGCCCCCTCCCTCTCCTGCCCTCCCTCTCCTGCCCTCCCTCTCCTCTCCTGCCCTCTCCTCCTCTCCTGCCCCCTCCTCTCCTGCCCCCTCCCTCTCCTCTCCTCCCCTCCTCTCCTGCCCCCTCCCTCTCCTCTCCTGCCCCCTCCCTCTCCTCTCCTGCCCCCTCCCTCTCCTCTCCTGCCCCCTCCCTCTCCTCTCCTGCCCTCTTCTCCTCTCCTGCCTTCCTCTCCTCCTCTTCTGCCCCCTCCGTCTCCTCTCCTGCCCTCCCCTCCTCTCCTGCCCTCCCCTCCTCTCCTGCCCTCCCCTCCTCTCCTGCCCCCTCCCCTGCCCCCTCCCTCTCCTCTCCTGCCCTCCTCTCCTCTCCTCTCCTGCCCTCCCCTCCTCTCCTGCCCTCCCCTCCTCTCCTCTCCTCTCCTGCCCTCCCCTCCTCTCCTGCCCCCTCCCTCTCCTCCCCTCCCCTCCTCTCCTGCCCCCTCCCTCTCCTTCCCCCTCTCCTGCCCTCTCTCTTCCCACCTCTCCCCTCCTCTCCTGCCCTCGTATCCTCTACTCTCCTACCCCTCCCCTCCTCTCCTGCTTTACCCCTCCCTTCCTCTCCTGCCCTACCCCTCCTCTCCCCTCCCCTCCTCTCCTGCCCTCCTCGCCCCTCTCCCCTCCCCTCCTCTCCTGCCCTCCACGCCCCTCCTCTCCCTCCCCTCCTCTCCTCTCCTGCCCTACCCCTCCTCTCCCTCTCCCCTCCTCCTCTCCTGACCTACCCCTCCTCTCCTGCCCTCCCTCTCCCCTCTCCTGCCCTCCCTCTCCCCTCCCCTCTCCTCTCCTGCCCTACCCCTCCTCTCCCCTCCTCTCCTACCCCTCCTCTCCCGCCCTCCCTCTCCCCTCCTCTCCTCCTCTCCTGCCCTCCCTCTCCTCCTCTCCTCTCCTGCCCTCCCTCTCCTCCTCTCCTCTCCTGCCCTCCCTCTCCTCCTCTCCTCTCCTGCCCTCCCTCTCCTCTCCCCTCCTCTCCTGCCCTCCCCTCCTCTCCTGCCCTTCTCTCCTCTCCTGCCCTCCCCTCCTCTCCTGCCCTCCCCTCCTCTCCTGCCCTTCTCTCCTCTCCTGCCCTCCCCTCCTCTCCTGCCCCCTCCCTCTCCTATCCTGCCCTCCCCTCCTCTCCTGCCCTCCCCTCCTCTCCTGCCCCCTCCCTCTCCTCTCCTGCCCCCTCCCTCTCCTCTCCTGCCCCCTCCCTCTCCTCTCCTCTCCTGCCCTCCCCTCCTCTCCTGCCCTCCCCTCCCCTCCTCTCCTGCCCTCCCTCTCCTCTCCTGCCCTCCCCTCCTCTCCTGCCCCCTCCCTCTCCTCTCCTGCCCCCTCCCTCTCCTCTCCTGCCCCCCCTCTCCTCCTCTCCTGCCACCCTCTCCTCCTCTCCTGCCACCCTCTCCCCTCCTCTCCTGCCCTCGTCTCCTCTCCTCTCCTACCCCTCCTCTCCTCTCCCGCCCTACCCCTCCTCTTCCCTCCTGCCATCCTCTCCTTTCCTGCTTTACCCCTCCCTTCCTCTCCTGCTTTACCCCTCCCTCCCTCTCCTGCCCCCCCTCTCCTCCTCTCCTGCCCCTCCTCTCCCCTCCTCTCCTGCCCTCCCTCTCCCCTCCTCTCCTGCCCTCCCTCTCCCCTCCTCTCCTGCCCTCCCTCTCCCCTCCTCTCCTGCCCTCCCTCTCCCCTCCTCTCCTCTCCTCCTCTCCTGCCCTACCCCTCCTCTCCCCTCCTCTCCTGCCCTCCCTACCCCTCCTCTCCTCCTCTCCTCCCCTACCCCTCCTCTCCCCTCCTCTCCTGCCCTCCCTCTCCTCCCTCTCCTTTCTCTAGTCCTCAGTACTGAGCCATGCGGCAGGTATCCAATGTGGTCCCTCCTGAGCCAGCTGTATGGTATTGAACAGCTGCATACAGGCATCCTGCCCTCCTCTCCTCTCCTGCCCTCCCTCTCCCCTCCTCTCCTCTCCTGCCCTCCCTCTCCTCCCTCTCCCCTCCTCTCCTCCTCTCCTCCTCTACCCCTCCTCTCTCCTCTCCTCCTCTCCTCTCCTGCCCTCCCTCTCCTCCTCTCCTCTCCTGCCCTCCCTCTCCTCCTCTCCCCTCCTCTCCTCCTCTCCCCTCCTCTCCTCCTCTCCCCTCCTCTCCTGCCCTCCCTACCCCTCTCCTCCTCTCCTCCCCTACCCCTCTCCTCCTCTCCTCCCCTACCCCTCCTCTCCCCTTCTCTCCTCCTCTCCCTCCCTCTCCTCCCTCTCCTTTCTCTAGTCCTCAGCACTGAGCCATGCGGCAGGTATCCAATGTGGTCCCTCCTGAGCCAGCTGTATGGTATTGAACAGCTGCATACAGGCATCCTGCAGCTCCTCGTTGACTATGACGTGGTCGAAGTACTGACCGTACTTCCCCTCCATGAACCTGGCAGCATCCTCCATCTCCTCAAAGTCAACATCCTAAGGGGAAGGAGGAAGAGGGGTGGGGGGGAGGAGAGGCCAGGGAGGAGCGGAGGAGGGGCCAGGGAGGAGCAGAGGAGGGGCCACGGAGGAGCAGAGGAGGGGCCAGTGAGGAGCAGAGGAGGGGCCAGGGAGGAGCAGAGGTGGGGCCAGGGAGGAGCAGAGGAGGGGCCACGGAGGAGCAGAGGAGGGGCCAGTGAGGAGCAGAGGAGGGGCCAGTGAGGAGCAGAGGAGGGGCCAGGGAGGAGCAGAGGAGGGGCCAGGGAGGAGCAGAGTAGGGGCCAGTGAGGAGCAGAGGAGGGGCCAGGGAGGAGCAGAGGAGGGGCCAGGGAGGAGCAGAGGAGGGGCCAGACAGCATTATAAAAACAGAGGAACTCAATCGTGTCTGACAAGTTTGATTATCCAAGACAGAATATGAGCAGGCGGGTCAGTATAGTATATTATAGTATATTTGAACGCATCAACATCAAATATATACACTGAGTGTACAAACTATGAAGAAAACCTTCCTGAGTCTATTTCATGGAAAGAGCAGGGGGTCCGTAATGTCTAATCTATAGGGATGTGCATCTGGGCTCCGATACGATACAGGAACCATACGATTCATGGGGATTTGGTTTGATTAAGGAACGAATCGATTAGAATCGGTTCAATGCGATACGATTCAATGCACTAACATTTGTTGCATAAACAAATTAATGTTCCATTCTAAATTAAAACCTGCTGCTGATGGAGATCATGAGCCGGGCCTCTCTAAACTGGATCTGTCTGAGCCGGGCCTCTCTGAGCTGGGCCTCTCTGAGCTGAATATGTCTATGTTTGTGTACCACCCCACTACCACTACCAGATTAGAGCCATAAGGGAGACTAGACATCTACCACCCCACTACCACTACCAGATTAGAGCCATAAGGGAGACTAGCCATCTACCACCCCACTACCACTATCAGATTAGAGCCATAAGGGAGACTAGACATCTACCACCCCACTACCACTATCAGATTAGAGCCATAAGGGAGACTAGCCATCTACCACCCCACTATCAGATTAGAGCCATATGGGAGACTAGACATCTACCACCCCACTACCACTACCAGATTAGAGCCATAAGGGAGACTAGCCATCTACCACCCTACTATAAGATTAGAGCCATAAGGGAGACTAGACATCTACCACCCCACTACCACTATCAGATTAGAGCCATAAGGGAGACTAGCCATCTACCACCCCACTATAAGATTAGAGCCATAAGGGAGACTAGACATCTACCACCACCACTATCAGATTAGAGCCATAATGGAGACATCTACCACCCCACTACCACTATCAGATTAGAGCCATAAGGGAGACTAGACATCTACCACCCCACTACCACTATCAGATTAGAGCCATAAAGGAGACTAGACATCTACCACCCCACTATCAGATTAGAGCCAAAAGGGAGACTAGACATCTACCACCCCACTACCACTATCAGATTAGAGCCATAAAGGAGACTAGACATCTTCCACTATCAGATTAGAGCTGTAAGGGAGACTAGACATCTACCACCCCACTACCACTATCAGATTAGAGCCATAAGGGAGACTAGACATCTACCACCCCACTACCACTATCAGATTAGAGCCATAATGGAGACTAAGCATCTACCACCCCACTACCACTATCAGATTAGAGCCAAAAGGAGACTAGACATCTACCACCCCACTATCAGATTAGAGCCATAAGGGAGACTAGACATCTACCACCCCACTACCACTACCAGATTAGAGCCATAAAGGAGACTAGACATCTACCACCCCACTACCACTATCAGATTAGAGCCATAAGGGAGACTAGCCATCTACCACCCCACTATAAGATTAGAGCCATAAGGGAGACTAGACATCTACCACCACCACTATCAGATTAGAGCCATAATGGAGACATCTACCACCCCACTACCACTATCAGATTAGAGCCATAAGGGAGACTAGACATCTACCACCCCACTACCACTATCAGATTAGAGCCATAAGGGAGAAATCTACCACCCCACTACCACTATCAGATTAGAGCCATAATGGAGACTAAGCATCTACCACCCCACTACCACTATCAGATTAGAGCCATAAAGGAGACTAGACATCTACCACCCCACTATCAGATTAGAGCCAAAAGGGAGACTAGACATCTACCACCCCACTACCACTATCAGATTAGAGCCATAAAGGAGACTAGACATCTTCCACTATCAGATTAGAGCTGTAAGGGAGACTAGACATCTACCACCCCACTACCACTATCAGATTAGAGCCATAAGGGAGACTAGACATCTACCACCCCACTACCACTATCAGATTAGAGCCATAAGGGAGACTAGACATCTACCACCCCACTACCACTATCAGATTAGAGCCATAATGGAGACTAAGCATCTACCACCCCACTACCACTATCAGATTAGAGCCAAAAGGGAGACTAAGCATCTACCACCCCACTACCACTATCAGATTAGAGCCAAAAGGGAGACTAAGCATCTACCACCATACTACCAGTATCAGATTAGAGCCATAAGGGAGTCTAGACATCTACCACCCCACTACCACTATCAGATTAGAGCCATAAAGGAGACTAGACATCTACCACCCAACTACCACTATCAGATTAGAGCCATAAGGGAGACTAGACATCTACCACCATACTACCAGTATCAGATTAGAGCCATGAGGGAGACTAGACATCTACCACCCCACTACCACTATCAGATTAGAGCCATAATGGAGACTAAGCATCTACCACCCCACTACCACTATCAGATTAGAGCCAAAAGGGAGACTAAGCATCTACCACCACACTACCACTACCAGATTAGAGCCATAAAGGAGACTAGGCATCTACCACTATCAGATTAGAGCCAAAAGGGAGACTAAGCATCTACCACCATATTACCAGTACCAGATTAGGGTGGGCAATGTAGCCTATGTGTTTTTGTTCCCCCCACGTTGAAATCACCATCACTAATCAACTTGTCATTTTTTGCAGATTAAATGTTTGAGTTAGTAATGTATTCATATTTATTGTTTATGGATTAGCTATGGACATAGCCTGTGAATATGTACTGTAGCACAACTTTGGATTTCACCCCCATCTCAAAATCAAATCATTTTGACTATTTGGGAGTTTTTAGTGAGTTTATTGTCTCTGCCTGCTTTGGCCATGCAGTGCGCCTCGCAAAGTGATTGCTTGTCCTCGTTATGAAATTATCAATTTTACACTGTATATCTAAAAAAAAACGACCATATACACTGATTGTTTATAGGAAAACGACCAAAACTATTGCTGATGGTGAACCTGAGCAATCAACATAAAATATATTGTAAACCCCGTTCAGTAGGTTTGAGCCAGATGAGAGGTATGCTTCAGTTAGATTTATTTTATTCTGGTAAAAACACAATTTTCAACAGCGCATAGATAGCAATAACCAATTACAGAGGTTGTCATTCAACTATTAAAAGCCTAATATCACGCAAGCCATTTGAGGATTTCAATGCTGAAGGTGCCGCAAGATCAGGAACACGCTGCCTTCCATTACCTGATGTTGGTCAGCGGGCCGAAGCTGGGCACAGGGCAGTTTGACTAGGCTACTGATGTTGGTCAGCGGGCCGAAGCTGGGCACAGGGCAATTTGACTAGGCTACTGATGTTGGTCAGCGGGCCGAAGCTGGGTACAGGGCAGTTTGACTAGGCTACTGATGTTGGTCAGTGGGCCGAAGCTGGGTACAGGGCAGTTTGACTAGGCTACTGATGTTGGTCAGTGGGCCGAAGCTGGGCACAGGGCAGTTTGACTAGGCTACTGATGTTGGTCAGCGGGCCGAAGCTGGGCACAGGGCAGTTTGACTAGGCTACTAATGTTGGTCAGCGGGCCGAAGCTGGGCACAGGGCAGTTTGACTAGGCTACTAATGTTGGTCAGCGGGCCGAAGCTGGGCACAGGGCAATTTGACTAGGCTACTGATGTTGGTCAGCGGGCCGAAGCTGGGCACAGGGCAGTTTGACTAGGCTACTGATGTTGGTCAGAGGGCCGAAGCTGGGCACAGGGCAGTTTGACTAGGCTACTGATGTTGGTCAGCGGGCCGAAGCTGGGCACAGGGCAGTTTGACTAGGCTACTGATGTTGGTCAGAGGGCTGAAGCTGGGCACAGGGCAGTTTGACTAGGCTACTAATGTTGGTCAGCGGGACGAAGCTGGGCACAGGGCAGTTTGACTAGGCTACTGATGTTGGTCAGCGGGCCGAAGCTGGACACAGGGCAGTTTGACTAGGCTACTGATGTTGGTCAGAGGGCCGAAGCTGGGCACAGGGCAGTTTGACTAGGCTACTGATGTTGGTCAGAGGGCCGAAGCTGGGCACAGGGCAGTTTGACTAGGCTACTGATGTTGGTCAGCGGGCCGAAGCTGGGCACAGGGCAGTTTGACTAGGCTACTGATGTTGGTCAGCGGGCCGAAGCTGGGCACAGGGCAGTTTGACTAGGCTACTGATGTTGGTCAGCGAGTGGAAGCTGGGCACAGGGCAGTTTGACTAGGCTACTGATCTTGGTCTCAGCGGGCCGAAGCTGGGCACAGGGCAGTTTGACTAGGCTACTGATCTTGGTCTCAGCGGGCCGAAGCTGGGCACAGGGCAGTTTGACTAGGCTACTGATGTTGGTCAGCGGGCCGAAGCTGGGCACAGGGCAGTTTGACTAGGCTACTGATCTTGGTCTCAGCGGGCCGAAGCTGGGCACAGGGCCCAGTTTGACTAGGCTACTGATGTTGGTCAGAGGGCCGAAGCTGGGCACAGGGCAGTTTGACTAGGCTACTAATGTTGGTCAGCGGGACGAAGCTGGGCACAGGGCAGTTTGACAAGGCTACTAATGTTGGTCAGAGAGCCGAAGCTGGGCACAGGGCCCAGTTTGACTAGGCTACTGATGTTGGTCAGTGGGACGAAGCTGGGCACAGCGCTCAGTTTGACTAGGCTACTAATGTTGGTCAGTGGGCCGAAGCTGGGCACAGGGCAGTTTGACAAGGCTACTAATGTTGGTCAGAGGGCCGAAGCTGGGCACAGGGCCCAGTTTGACTAGGCTACTGATGTTGGTCAGTGGGACGAAGCTGGGCACAGCGCTCAGTTTGACTAGGCTACTGATGTTGGTCAGTGGGACGAAGCTGGGCACAGGGCAGTTTGACTAGGCTACTGATGTTGGTCAGCGGGCCGAAGCTGGGCACAGGGCAGTTTGACTAGGCTACTGATGTTGGTCAGCGGGCCGAAGCTGGGCACAGGGAAGTTTGACTAGGCTACTGATGTTGGTCAGCGGGCCGAAGCTGGACACAGGGCAGTTTGACTAGGCTACTGATGTTGGTCAGCGGGCCAAAGCTGGGCACAGGGCAGTTTGACTAGGCTACTGATGTTGGTCAGGAGGCCGAAGCTGGGCACAGGGCAGTTTGACTAGGCTACTGATGTTGGTCAGTGGGCCGAAGCTGGGCACAGGGCAGTTTGACTAGGCTACTGATGTTGGTCAGCGGGCCGAAGCTGGGCACAGGGCAGTTTGACTAGGCTACTGATGTTTGTCAGCGGGCCGAAGCTGGGCACAGGGCAGTTTGACTAGGCTACTGATGTTGGTCAGCGGGCCGAAGCTGGACACAGGGCCAAGTTTGACTAGGCTACTGATGTTGTTCAGCGGGCCGAAGCTGGGCACAGGGCAGTTTGACTAGGCTACTGATGTTGGTCAGCGGCCCGAAGCTGGGCACAGGGCCCAGTTTGACTAGGCTACTGATGTTGGTCAGCGGGCCGAAGCTGGACACAGGGCCCAGTTTGACTAGGCTACTGATGTTGGTCAGCGGGCCGAAGCTGGGCACAGGGCAGTTTGACTAGGCTACTGATGTTGGTCAGCGGGCCGAAGCTGGACACAGGGCAGTTTGACTAGGCTACTGATGTTGGTCAGTGGGCCGAAGCTGGGCACAGGGCAGTTTAACTATGCTACTGATGTTGGTCAGCGGGCCGAAGCTGGACACAGGGCAGTTTGACTAGGCTACTGATGTTGGTCAGCGGGCCGAAGCTGGGCACAGGGCAGTTTGACTAGACTACTGATGTTGGTCAGGAGGCCGAAGCTGGGCACAGGGCAGTTTGACTAGATTACTGATGTTGGTCAGTGGGCCGAAGCTGGGCACAGGGCAGTTTGACTAGGCTACTGATGTTGGTCAGCGGGCCGAAGCTGGGCACAGGGCAGTTTGACTAGGCTACTGATGTTGGTCAGCGGGCCAAAGCTGGGCACAGGGCAGTTTGACTAGGCTACTGATGTTGGTCAGCGGGCCGAAGCTGGGCACAGGGCAGTTTGACTAGGCTACTGATGTTGGTCAGTGGGCCGAAGCTGGGCACAGGGCCCAGTTTGACTAGGCTACTGATGTTGGTCAGCGGGCCGAAGCTGGACACAGGGCCCAGTTTGACTAGAATACTGATGTTGTTCAGCGGGACGAAGCTGAACACAGGGCAGTTTGACTAGGCTACTGATGTTGGTCAGCGGGCCGAAGCTGGGCACAGGGCAGTTTGACTAGGCTACTGATGTTGGTCAGCGGGCCGAAGCTGGGCACAGGGCAGTTTGACTAGGCTACTGATGTTGGTCAGCGGGCCGAAGCTGGGCACAGGGCCCAGTTTGACTAGGCTACTGATGTTGGTCAGCGGGCCGAAGCTGGGCACAGGGCCCAGTTTGACTAGGCTACTGATGATGGTCAGCAGGCCGAAGCTGGGCACAGGGCAGTTTGACTAGGCTACTGATGTTGGTCAGCGGGCCGAAGCTGGGCACAGGGCAGTTTGACTAGGCTACTGATGTTGGTCAGCGGGCCGAAGCTGGGCACAGGGCAGTTTGACTAGGCTACTGATGTTTGTCAGCGGGCCAAAGCTGGGCACAGGGCAGTTTGACTAGGCTACTGATGTTGGTCAGCGGGCCGAAGCTGGACACAGGGTCAAGTTTGACTAGGCTACTGATGTTGTTCAGCGGGCCGAAGCTGGGCACAGGGCAGTTTGACTAGGCTACTGATGTTTGTCAGCGGGCCGAAGCTGGGCACAGGGCCCAGTTTGACTAGGCTACTGATGTTGGTCAGCGGGCCGAAGCTGGACACAGGGCCCAGTTTGACTAGGCTACTGATGTTGGTCAGCGGGCCGAAGCTGGGCACAGGGCAGTTTGACTAGGCTACTGATGTTGGTCAGCGGGCCGAAGCTGGACACAGGGCAGTTTGACTAGGCTACTGATGTTGGTCAGTGGGCCGAAGCTGGGCACAGGGCAGTTTGACTAGGCTACTGATGTTGGTCAGTGGGCCGAAGCTGGGCACAGGGCAGTTTGACTAGGCTACTGATGTTGGTCAGCGGGCCGAAGCTGGACACAGGGCCCAGTTTGACTAGAATACTGATGTTGTTCAGCGGGACGAAGCTGAACACAGGGCAGTTTGACTAGGCTACTGATGTTGGTCAGCGGGCCGAAGCTGGGTACAGGGCAGTTTGACTAGGCTACTGATGTTGGTCAGCGGGCCGAAGCTGGGCACAGGGCAGTTTGACTAGGCTACTGATGTTGGTCAGCGGGCCGAAGCTGGGCACAGGGCCCAGTTTGACTAGGCTACTGATGTTGGTCAGCGGGCCGAAGCTGGGCACAGGGCCCAGTTTGACTAGGCTACTGATGATGGTCAGCGGGCCGAAGCTGGGCACAGGGCAGTTTGACTAGGCTACTGATGTTGGTCAGCGGGCCGAAGCTGGGCACAGGGCAGTTTGACTAGGCTACTGATGTTGGTCAGCGGGCCGAAGCTGGGCACAGGGCAGTTTGACTAGGCTACTGATGTTTGTCAGCGGGCCAAAGCTGGGCACAGGGCAGTTTGACTAGGCTACTGATGTTGGTCAGCGGGCCGAAGCTGGACACAGGGTCAAGTTTGACTAGGCTACTGATGTTGTTCAGTGGGCCGAAGCTGGGCACAGGGCAGTTTGACTAGGCTACTGATGTTTGTCAGCGGGCCGAAGCTGGGCACAGGGCCCAGTTTGACTAGGCTACTGATGTTGGTCAGCGGGCCGAAGCTGGACACAGGGCCCAGTTTGACTAGGCTACTGATGTTGGTCAGCGGGCCGAAGCTGGGCACAGGGCAGTTTGACTAGGCTACTGATGTTGGTCAGCGGGCCGAAGCTGGACACAGGGCAGTTTGACTAGGCTACTGATGTTGGTCAGTGGGCCGAAGCTGGGCACAGGGCAGTTTGACTAGGCTACTGATGTTGGTCAGCTGGCCGAAGCTGGGCACAGGGCAGTTTGACTAGGCTACTGATGTTGGTCAGCGGGCCGAAGCTGGACACAGGGCAGTTTGACTAGGCTACTGATGTTGGTCAGTGGGCCGAAGCTGGGCACAGGGCAGTTTGACTAGGCTACTGATGTTGGTCAGTGGACCGAAGCTGGGCACAGGGCAGTTTAACTAGGCTACTGATGTTGGTCAGCGGGCCGAAGCTGGACACAGGGCAGTTTGACTAGGCTACTGATGTTGGTCAGCGGGCCGAAGCTGGGCACAGGGCAGTTTGACTAGGCTACTGATGTTGGTCAGCGGGCCAAAGCTGGGCACAGGGCAGTTTGACTAGGCTACTGATGTTGGTCAGTGGGCCGAAGCTGGACACAGGGCCCAGTTTGACTAGGCTACTGATGTTGGTCAGCGGGCCGAAGCTGGGCACAGGGCAGTTTGACTAGGCTACTGATGTTGGTCAGCGGGCCGAAGCTGGGCACAGGGCAGTTTGACTAGGCTACTGATGTTGGTCAGCTGGCCGAAGCTGGGCACAGGGTAGTTTGACTAGGCTACTGATGTTGGTCAGCGGGCCGAAGCTGGGCACAGGGCAGTTTGACTAGGCTACTGATGTTGGTCAGCGGGCCGAAGCTGGGCACAGGGCAGTTTGACTAGGCTACTGATGTTGGTCAGCGGGCCGAAGCTGGGCACAGGGCCCAGTTTGACTAGGCTACTGATGTTGGTCAGCGGGCCGAAGCTGGGCACAGGTCCCAGTTTGACTAGGCTACTGATGTTGGTCAGCGGGCCGAAGCTGGGCACAGGGCAGTTTGACTAGGCTACTGATGTTGGTCAGCGGGCCGAAGCTGGGCACAGGGCAGTTTGACTAGGCTACTGATGTTGGTCAGCGGGCCGAAGCTGGGCACAGGGCAGTTTGACTAGGCTACTGATGTTTGTCAGCGGGCCGAAGCTGGGCACAGGGCAGTTTGACTAGGCTACTGATGTTGGTCAGCGGGCCGAAGCTGGACACAGGGCCAAGTTTGACTAGGCTACTGATGTTGGTCAGCGGGCCGAAGCTGGGCACAGGGCAGTTTGACTAGGCTACTGATGTTGGTCAGCGGGCCGAAGCTGGACACAGGGCAGTTTGACTAGGCTACTGATGTTGGTCAGCGGGCCGAAGCTGGGCACAGGGCCCAGTTTGACTAGGCTACTGATGTTGGTCAGCGGGCCGAAGCTGGGCACAGGGCAGTTTGACTAGGCTACTGATGTTGGTCAGCGGGCCGAAGCTGGACACAGGGCAGTTTGACTAGGCTACTGATGTTGGTCAGTGGGCCGAAGCTGGGCACAGGGCAGTTTAACTAGGCTACTGATGTTGGTCAGCGGGCCGAAGCTGGACACAGGGCAGTTTGACTAGGCTACTGATGTTGGTCAGCGGGCCGAAGCTGGGCACAGGGCAGTTTGACTAGACTACTGATGTTGGTCAGGAGGCCGAAGCTGGGCACAGGGCAGTTTGACTAGGCTACTGATGTTGGTCAGTGGGCCGAAGCTGGGCACAGGGCAGTTTGACTAGGCTACTGATGTTGGTCAGCGGGCCGAAGCTGGGCACAGGGCAGTTTGACTAGGCTACTGATGTTGGTCAGCGGGCCAAAGCTGGGCACAGGGCAGTTTGACTAGGCTACTGATGTTGGTCAGCGGGCCGAAGCTGGGCACAGGGCAGTTTGACTAGGCTACTGATGTTGGTCAGTGGGCCGAAGCTGGGCACAGGGCAGTTTGACTAGGCTACTGATGTTGGTCAGCGGGCCGAAGCTGGACACAGGGCCCAGTTTGACTAGAATACTGATGTTGTTCAGCGGGACGAAGCTGAACACAGGGCAGTTTGACTAGGCTACTGATGTTGGTCAGCGGGCCGAAGCTGGGCACAGGGCAGTTTGACTAGGCTACTGATGTTGGTCAGCGGGCCGAAGCTGGGCACAGGGCAGTTTGACTAGGCTACTGATGTTGGTCAGCGGGCCGAAGCTGGGCACAGGGCCCAGTTTGACTAGGCTACTGATGTTGGTCAGCGGGCCGAAGCTGGGCACAGGGCCCAGTTTGACTAGGCTACTGATGATGGTCAGCGGGCCGAAGCTGGGCACAGGGCAGTTTGACTAGCCTACTGATGTTGGTCAGCGGGCCGAAGCTGGGCACAGGGCAGTTTGACTAGGCTACTGATGTTGGTCAGCGGGCCGAAGCTGGGCACAGGGCAGTTTGACTAGGCTACTGATGTTTGTCAGCGGGCCAAAGCTGGGCACAGGGCAGTTTGACTAGGCTACTGATGTTGGTCAGCGGGCCGAAGCTGGGCACAGGGCAGTTTGACTAGGCTACTGATGTTGTTCAGCGGGCCGAAGCTGGGCACAGGGCAGTTTGACTAGGCTACTGATATTGGTCAGCGGGCCGAAGCTGGACACAGGGCCCAGTTTGACTAGACTACTGATGTTGTTCAGCGGGACGAAGCTGGGCACAGGGCAGTTTGACTAGGCTACTGATGTTGGTCAGCGGGCCGAAGCTGGGCACAGGGCAGTTTGACTAGGCTACTGATGTTGGTCAGCGGGCCGAAGCTGGGCACAGGGCAGTTTGACTAGGCTACTGATGTTGGTCAGCGGCCCGAAGCTGGGCACAGTGCAGTTTGACTAGGCTACTGATGTTGGTCAGCGGGCCGAAGCTGGACACAGGGCAGTTTGACTAGGCTACTGATGTTGGTCAGCGGGCCGAAGCTGGGCACAGGGCAGTTTGACTAGGCTACTGATGTTGGTCAGCGGGCCGAAGCTGGGCACAACGCTCAGTTTGACTAGGCTACTGATGTTGGTCAGCGGGCCGAAGCTGGACACAGGGCAGTTTGACTAGGCTACTGATGTTGGTCAGCGGGCCGAAGCTGGGCACAGGGCCCAGTTTGACTAGGCTACTGATGTTGGTCAGCGGGCCGAAGCTGGGCACAGGGCAGTTTGACTAGGCTACTGATGTTGGTCAGCGGGCCGAAGCTGGGCACAGGGCAGTTTGACTAGGCTACTGATGTTGATCAGCGGGCCGAAGCTGGGCACAGGGCAGTTTGACTAGGCTACTGATGTTGTTCAGCGGGCCGAAGCTGGGCACAGGGCAGATTGACTAGGCTACTGATGTTGGTCAGAGGGCCGAAGCTGGGCACAGGGCAGTTTGACTAGGCTACTGATGTTGGTCAGCGGGCCGAAGCTGGGCACAGGGCAGTTTGACTAGGCTACTGATGTTGGTCAGCGGGCCGAAGCTGGGCACAGGGCAGTTTGACTAGGCTACTGATGTTGGTCAGCGGGGCGAAGCTGGGCACAGGGCAGTTTGACTAGGCTACTGATGTTGGCTGGATTTTGTTTCATCAAAATGACTTGTAGATCAATGGATGTCAATACGGTTAATACACGCAGTTCGACACAGGAGAGGGACGAGTCAGTTTACACAACAGATGAGGTATTTTCTGGAAATGGTAGAAAGTATGAGCAAAATATTTGATTGAATCTGCGATTTGTAACAGTACTATCTTAAATATTTGAATCGCGACCGGGGAGTCTTTACAACCCTAATTATCTACATCCAAAAAGGGATGGCCTGACAATGACAACACATTCATCTCACTTTAAAAGGTCTGTTGACAACATAGCTGGTGATGACGCGTGCATCCCTCCGTGTCTGTCTCAGTCGTTCTGTACTGGGAGGCTTTATAAAAACGACATAAGGTTTGAACTTCTTATTCCTCACGGACAGGATGCTCTGAAAAACACAATACATATACACATACTGTATAAAAGAAATGTTTAAATGAATAAACGGCAGTTATATACAGTTGAAGTCGGAAGTTTACATACACTTAGGTTGGAGTCAATTAAACTTGTTTTTCAACCACTCCACACATTTCTTGTTAACAAACTATAGTTTTGGTAAGTCGGTTAGGACATCTACTTTGTGCATGACACAAGTCATTTTTCCAACAATTGTTTACAGACAGATTATTTCACTTATAATTCACTGTATCACAATTCCAGTGGGTCAGAAGTTTACATACACTAAGTTGACTGTGCCTTTAAACAGCCTGGAAAATTCCAGAAAATGATGTCATGGCTTTAGAAGCTTCTGATAGGCTAATTGACATCATTTGAGTCATTTGGAGGTGTACCTGTGGATGTATTTCAAGGCCTACCTTCTAACTCAGTGCCTCTTTGCTTGACATCATGGGAAAATTAAAAGAAATCAGCCAAAACCTCAGAAAAGAAATGTAGACCTCCACAAGTCTGGTTCATCCTTGGGAGCAATTTCCAAACGCCTGAAGGTACCACGTTAATCTGTACAGACAATAGTACGCAAGTATAAACACCATGGGACCACGCAGCCGTCATACCGCTCAGGAAGGAGACGTGTTCTGTCTCCTAGAGATGAACGTACTTTGGTGCGAAAAGTGCAAATCAATTCCAGAACAACAGCAATGGACCTTGTGAAGATGCTGCAGGAAACAGGTACAAAAGCATCTAATCCCACAGTAAAACGAGTCCTATATCGACATAACCTGAAAGGCCGCTCAGCAAGGAAGAAGCCACTGCTCCAAAACCGCCATAAAAAAGCTAGACTACAGTTTCATTAAAAAAAAATCCATAAAAAAACAGACTACGGTTTGCAACTGCACATGGGGACAAAGATCGTACTTTTTAGATAAATGTCCTCTGGTCTGATGAAACAAAAATAGAACTGTTTGGCCATAATGACCATCGTTGTGTTTGGAGGAAAAAGGGGGAGGCTTGCAAGCCGAAGAACACCATCCCAACCGTGAAGCACGGGGGTGGCAGCATCATGTTGTGGGGGTGCTTTGCTGCAGGAGGGACTGGTGCACTTCACAAAATAGATGGCATCATGAGGAGGGAAATTATGTGGATATATTGAAGCAACATCTCAAGACATCAGTCAGGAAGTTAAAGCTTGGTCGCAAATGGGTCTTCCAAATGGACAATGACCCCAAGCATACTTCCAAAGTTGTGGCAAAATGGCTTAAGGACAACAAAGTCAAGGTATTGGAGTGGCCATCACAAAGCCCTGACCTCAATCCTGTAGAACATTTGTGGGCAGAACTGAAAAAGCATGTGCGAGCAAGGAGGCCTACAAACCTGACTCAGTTACACCAGCTCTGTCAGGAGGAATGGGCCAAAATTCACCCAACTTATTGTGGGAAGCTTGTGGAAGGCTACCTGAAACGTTTGACCCAAGTTGAACAATTTAAAGGCAATGCTACCAAATACTAATTGAGTGTATGTAAACGTCTGACCCACTGGGAATGTGATGAAATAAATAAAAGCTGAAATAAATAATTCTCTCTACTGTTATTCTGACATTTCACATTCTTAAAATAAAGTGCTGATCCTAACTGACCTAAAACAGGGAATTTTTACTAGGATTAAATGTCAGGAATTGTGGAAAAACTGAGTTTAAATATATTTGGCTAAGGTGTACGTAAACTCCCGACTTCAGCTGTATTAATTTTAAACCAACCCATTATCAAGTTGTCATTACTGTTTAGTGTTAACAAATCCACAATGAATCATTTTCCCTGCTGTGATATCGGTAGTGTAAAAACCTTCCTATAGATACAGGAGTATAGGAATATAACTTACATGTGGCTCAATGTCAATAACACACATCCTCCCACTGTCTATCACGTCTCTGACAGCATCAATACTGGTTCCATATAGATGGCCTTTATATTCACCATACTCCAGGAACCTAGGACACACCAAAGATACATTATAGAAATCCACTGTCTATCACGTCTCTGACAGCATCAATACTGGTCATCAATACAGGAACCTAGGACACACCAAAGATACATTATAGAAATCCACTGTCTATCACGTCTCTGACAGCATCAATACTGGTCATCAATACAGGAACCTAGGACACACCAAAGATACATACTACATGAACTGTAGTACAACTATATTACAAACACTTATATAACAACTCTGATAAACCTATGAAATCCCCCCAATGTATTCTGTTTTCATCTCTTATGAGAGGACTGTTGATTCAGAAACAGGAAGTGAGGTCAATCCTGCCATGTATTCTGTTTTCATCTCTTATGAGAGGACTGTTGATTCAGAAACAGGAAGTGAGGTCAATCCGGCCATGTATTCTGTTTTCATCTCTTATGAAAGGACTGTTGATTCAGAAACAGGAAGTGAGTTCAATCCGGCCATGTATTCTGTTTTCATCTCTTATGAAATGACTGTTGATTCAGAAACAGGAAGTAAGGTCAATCCTGCCATGTATTCTGTTTTCATCTCTTATGAGAGGTCTGTTGATTCAGAAACAGGAAGTAAGGTCAATCCCCCCAATGTATTCTGTTTTCATCTCTTATGAAAGGACTGTTGATTCAGAAACAGGAAGTGAGGTCAATCCGGCCATGTATTCTGTTTTCATCTCTTATGAAATGACTGTTGATTCAGAAACAGGAAGTAAGGTCAATCCTGCCATGTATTCTGTTTTCATCTCTTATGAAAGGTCTGTTGATTCAGAAACAGGAAGTGAGGTCAATCCGGCCATGTATTCTGTTTTCATCTCTTATGAGAGGACTGTTGATTCAGAAACAGGAAGTGAGGTCAATCCTGCCATGTATTCTGTTTTCATCTCTTATGAGAGGACTGTTGATTCAGAAACAGGAAGTGAGGTCAATCCTGCCATGTATTCTGTTTTCATCTCTTATGAAAGGACTGTTGATTCAGAAACAGGAAGTGAGGTCAATCCTGCCATGTATTCTGTTTTCATCTCTTATGAAATTACTGTTGATTCAGAAACAGGAAGTAAGGTCAATCCTGCCATGTATTCTGTTTTCATCTCTTATGAGAGGACTGTTGATTCAGAAACAGGAAGTAAGGTCAATCCTGCCATGTATTCTGTTTTCATCTCTTATTAAAGGACTGTTGATTCAGAAACAGGAAGTAAGGTCAATCCTGCCATGTATTCTGTTTTCATCTCTTATGAAAGGACTGTTGATTCAGAAACAGGAAGTGAGGTCAATCCTGCCATGTATTCTGTTTTCATCTCTTATTAAATGACTGTTGATTCAGAATCAGGAAGTAAGTTCAATCCTGCCATGTATTCTGTTTTCATCTCTTATGAAATGACTGTTGATTCAGAATCAGGAAGTAAGGTCAATCCTGCCATGTATTCTGTTTTCATCTCTTATGAAATGACTGTTGATTCAGAATCAGGAAGTAAGGTTAATCCTGCCATGTCGCAAAAGAGGTCAACTGTGGGACCTTATATAGATTTCTAACTCCAAAGGGTCATTTTGTTTTGTTACAGCCTTATTCTAAAATGAATTACAAAAATCAAATCCCTAATCAATCTACACACAATACACCAATAATGACAAATTAATTGAAAAATTATAAAAAATAAAAAACAGAAATACCTTATTTACAAATTCAGACCCTTTGCTATGATACTCGAAATTGAGCTCCTGTTTCCATTGATAATCCTTGAGATGGTTCTACAACTTGATTGGAGTCCACCTGTAGTAAATAAAATTTATTGGACATTGGAATTGGAAAGGCACACACCTGTCTATATAAGGTCCCACAGTTGACAGTGCATGTCAGACCAAAGACCAAGCCATGAGGTCGAAGGAATTGTCCATAGAGCTCTGAGACAGGATTGTGTTGAGGCACAGATCTGGGGAAGGGTACCAAAACATGTCTGCAGCATTGAAGGTCCCTAAGAACACAGTGGCCTCCATCATACTTAAATTGAAGAAGTTTGGAACCACCAAGACTCTTCGTAGAGCTGGCCACCTGGCCAAACTGAGCAATCGTGGGAGAAGTGCCTTGATCTTGGAGGTGACCAAGAACCCGACGGTTACTCTGACAGAGCTCCAGAGTTCCTCTGTGGAGATGGGAGAACATTCCAGAAGGACAACCATCTCTGCAGCACTCCACCAATCAGGCCTAAAGTACTCTCAGACCATGAGAAACAAGATTCTCTGGTCTGATGAAACCAAGATTGAACTCTTCGGCCTGAATGCCAAGCGTCACGTCTGGAGGAAACCTGGCACCATCCCTACGGTGAAGCATGGTGGTGGCAGCAACATGCTGTGGGGATGTCTTTCAGCAGCAGGGACTGGGAGACTAGTCAAGATCAAGGGAAAGATCAATGGAGCGAAGTACAGAGAGATCCTTGATGAAAACCTGCTCCAGAGCGTTCAGGACCTCAGAGTGGGATGAAGGTTCACCTTCCAACAGGACAACAACCCTAAGCACACAGCCAAGACAACGCAGGAGTGGCTTTGGGACAAATCCCTGAATGTCCTTGAGTGGCCCAGCCAGAGCCCGGACTTGAACCCCATCGAACATCTCTGAAGAGACCTGACTGTACAGCAAGGCTCCCTATCCAACCTGACAGAACATGAGAGGATCTGCAGAGAACAATGGGAGAAACTCCCCAAATGCAGGTGTGTCAAGCTTGTAGCGTCATACCCAAGAAGACTCGAGGATGTAATTGCTACCAGGTGCTTCAACAAAGTACTAAGTAAGAGGCCTGAATACTTATGTAAATGTGATATTTCATATATATTTTTTACTTTTGCAAAAATTTCAAAAAACCTGTTTTTTGCTTTGTCATTATGGGGTATTGTGTATAGATTAATGACGAACAATTTCAATTGAATCTATTTTAGAATAAGGTTGTAGCGTAACAGAAGGGAAGGGGAACTTAATAATATCACATTTTACATTTGAGTCATTTATCAGACGCTCCTATCCAGAGTGAGTTACATGAGCAATTAGCGTTAAGGATATCTACAGATTTTTCACCTTGTCGGCTCAGGGATTCGAACCAGCGACCTTTCGCTTACAGGCCCAATGGTCTTAACCGCTAGTCTAAGAGCTAGAGCTACTTGGAAATGATTAGAACTCATATGAAAACAAATCACTGGCATTACCTGTGGTTGCACACCATGTAATCAAACAGTTCTTTGGTGACGAAGTTATATTCTTTACCAGTCCCCTCTCCATCTCTGGCTGGTCGCGTTGTGTCTGAGGACGATAAAATAAAACACATCAATACAGAATTACAACCAACCTGTATCCCATCACAGCATAGAGGACAACCTCTACAACATTCAACATAATAACATCAGTCAGAACAGAACGCAAGTCCGGTTATGTGGCAAGATAAAATGCCATAGAGGGGATTGGAGACATACAGCTTTTGCCGTAACGATTTTTTAAAATCTGACACAGCGGTTGCATTAAGAACAAGTGTATCTTTAATTCTATGTAAAACATGTATCTTTCATCAAAGTTTATGATGAGTATTTCTGTGGCTCTCTGCAATTTCTCCGGATATTTTGGAGGCATTTCTGAACATGGCGCCAATGTAAACGGAGGATTTTGGATATAAATATGAACTTTATTGAACAAAACATATATGTATTGTGTAACATAATGTCCTATGAGTGTCATTGGATAAAGATCATCAAAGGTTAGTGATTAATTTTATCTCTATTTCTGCTTTTTGTGACTCCTCTCTTTGGCTGGAAAAATGGCTGTGTTTTTCTGTGATTTGGCGGTGACCTAACATAATCGTTTGTGGTGCTTTCGCTGTAAAGCCTTTTTGAAATCGGACACTGTGGTGGGATTAACAAGAAGTGTATCTTTAAAATGGTGTGAAATACTTGTATGCCCGAGGAATTTTAATAATGAGATTTCTGTTGTTTGAATTTGGCGCCCTGCACTTTCACTGGCTGTTGTCATATCGATCCCGTTAATAGGATTGCAGCCATAAGAGGGCAGCTTTTTGCATCTTTGTAAAACTTCAAACAGCTGAAAATACAATATTTTGGGGTTATGGAAAATATATTTCACAGCGGATTAGATGGTACAATCATTCTCTACACTATACTTGCTTGTTTTGTGACTTAAACTCAAATTAGGCAAACTATTCCAATTGTATTATTAACCAGGAAATGGCGGAGCAATTTCTGCGTTGTGTACCTTTTTAATAATTGCATAACGGTGCAAGTTAGACACATGTTCATTATAAATCATACTAAGTGGTAGTACCAAGGCCTTGACTAGATCCTCCACAGGGCCTGTTTGCATTTATTTCCACTATAATGGAGTCAGATTGATACATGTAGTTAATTATTATATTCAACATAACAGTTGGATGATTTCTGATGATTTCATAACAGTTGGATGATTTCTGATTTCTGATGATTTCATAACAGTTGGATGATTTCTGATGATTTCATAACAGTTGGATGATTTCTGATGATTTCATAACAGTTGGATGATTTCTGACTTCTGATGATTTCATAACAGTTGGATGATTTCTGATTTCTGATGATTTCATAACAGTTGGATGATTTCTGATTTCTGATGATTTCATAACAGTTGGATGATTTCTGATTTCTGATGATTTCATAACAGTTGGATGATTTCATAACAGTTGGATGATTTCTGATTTCTGATGATTTCATAACAGTTGGATGATTTCATAACAGTTGGATGATTTCATAACAGTTGGATGATTTCTATCCAACTACAAAGGCACTTAAAGGGAATATAAACATACGATACTACAGATGGAATATAACCAGTGGTGTAAAGTACTTCAGGATAAATACTTTAAAGTACTACTTGAGTAGTTTTTTGGGGTATCTGTACTTTATTTTACTATTTATATTTTGACAACTTTTACTTTTACTTCACTACATTCCAAAAGAAAATATTGTACTTTTTACTCCATACATTTTCCCTGACAACACAAAGTACTCGTTACATGCTGAGTACTTAGCAGGACAGGAGAATGGGGAAATTCACACACTTATCATGAGAACATGTGGTCATCCCTACGGCCTCTGATCTGGCGGACTCACTAAACACAAATGTATCTTTCGTAAATAATGTCTGAGTGTTGGAGTGTTCCCCTGGCTATCTGTAAATAATGTCTGAGTGTTGGAGTGTTCCCCTGGCTATCTGTAAATGATGTCTGAGTGTTGGAGTGTTCCCCTGGCTATCTGTAATGATATCTGAGTGTTGGAGTGTGCCCCTGGCTATCTGTAAATAATGTCTGAGTGTTGTAGTGTTCCCCTGGCTATCTGTAAATAATGTCTGAGTGTTGGAGTGTTCCCCTGGCTATCTGTAATGATGTCTGAGTGTTGGAGTGTGCCCCTGGCTATCTGTAAATAATGTCTGAGTGTTGTAGTGTTCCCCTGGCTATCTGTAATGATGTCTGAGTGTTGGAGTGTTCCCCTGGCTATCTGTAATGATGTCTGAGTGTTGGAGTGTTCCCCTGGCTATCTGTAATGATGTCTGAGTGTTGGAGTGCTCCCCTGGCTATCTGTAATGATATCTGACTGTTGGAGTGTTCCCCTGGCTATCTGTAAATGATGTCGGAGTGTGCCCCTGGCTATCTGTAATAATGTCTGAGTGTTGGAGTGTTCCCCTGGCTATCTGTAATAATGTCTGAGTGTTGGAGTGCTCCCCTGGCTATCTGTAATGATATCTGACTGTTGGAGTGTTCCCCTGGCTATCTGTAATAATGTCTGAGTGTTGGAGTGTTCCCCTGGCTATCTGTAATGATGTCTGAGTGTTGGAGTGTTCCCCTGGCTATCTGTAATAATGTCTGAGTGTTGGAGTGTGTCCCTGGCTATCTGTACATTTTTAAAAACAAGAAAATGATGCAGTCTGCTTTGCTTAATAGAAGGAATTTGAAATGATTCATACTTTTACTTTTGATACTTAAGTAATATTTTAGCAATTACATTTACCGTTGACACTTAAGTATATTTAAAACCAAATACTTTTCGACTTTTACTCAAGTAGTATTTTCCTGGGTGACTTAAACTTTTACTTGAGTAACTTTCTATGACGGTATCTTTACTTTTACTCAAGTATGACAATTGTGTACTTTTTCCACCACTGAATACAACATATGATACTAGACACTACAGATGGAATATAAACTTACGAGGTACAGCTCCCTGGAAGGTGCGTGGGTTGAGTTTGATCAGTCTTTTCCGCAGTTCATTCACCCCTACACCAGAAGGACCTGTAAACACACACTGTGTCAGTCCTACACCAGAAGGACCTGTAAACACACACTGTGTCAGTCCTACACCAGAAGGACCTGTAAACACACACTGTGTCAGTCCTACACCAGAAGGACCTGTAAACACACACTGTGTCAGTCCTACACCAGAAGGACCTGTAAACACACACTGTGTCAGTCCTACACCAGAAGGACCTGTAAACACACACTGTGTCAGTCCTACACCAGAAGGACCTGTAAACACACACTGTGTCAGTCCTACACCAGAAGGACCTGTAAACACACACACTGTGTCAGTCCTACACCAGAAGGACCTGTAAACACACACACTGTGTCAGTCCTACACCAGAAGGACCTGTAAACACACACTGTGTCAGTCCTACACCAGAAGGACCTGTAAACACACACACTGTGGTCAGTCCTACACCAGAAGGACCTGTAAACACACACACTGTGTCAGTCCTACACCAGAAGGACCTGTAAACACACACTGTGTCAGTCCTACACCAGAAGGACCTGTAAACACACACACTGTGGTCAGTCCTACACCAGAAGGACCTGTAAACACACACACTGTGGTCAGTCCTACACCAGAAGGACCTGTAAACACACACACTGTGGTCAGTCCTACACCAGAAGGACCTGTAAACACACTGTGTCAGTCCTACACCAGAAGGACCTGTAAACACACACACTGTGTCAGTCCTACACCAGAAGGACCTGTAAACACACACTGTGTCAGTCCTACACCAGAAGGACCTGTAAACACACACTGTGTCAGTCCTACACCAGAAGGACCTGTAAACACACACTGTGTCAGTCCTACACCAGAAGGACCTGTAAACACACACTGTGTCAGTCCTACACCAGAAGGACCTGTAAACACACACTGTGTCAGTCCTACACCAGAAGGACCTGTAAACACACACACTGTGGTCAGTCCTACACCAGAAGGACCTGTAAACACACACTGTGTCAGTCCTACACCAGAAGGACCTGTAAACACACACACTGTGGTCAGTCCTACACCAGAAGGACCTGTAAACACACACACTGTGGTCAGTCCTACACCAGAAGGACCTGTAAACACACACTGTGTCAGTCCTACACCAGAAGGACCTGTAAACACACACACTGTGGTCAGTCCTACACCAGAAGGACCTGTAAACACACACACTGTGGTCAGTCCTACACCAGAAGGACCTGTAAACACACACTGTGTCAGTCCTACACCAGAAGGACCTGTAAACACACACTGTGTCAGTCCTACACCAGAAGGACCTGTAAACACACACTGTGGTCCGTCCTACACCAGAAGGACCTGTAAACACACACTGTGTCAGTCCTACACCAGAAGGACCTGTAAACACACACACTGTGGTCAGTCCTACACCAGAAGGACCTGTAAACACACACTGTGTCAGTCCTACACCAGAAGGACCTGTAAACACACACACTGTGTCAGTCCTACACCAGAAGGACCTGTAAACACACTGTGGTCTGTCCTACACCAGAAGGACCTGTAAACACACACACTGTGTCCGTCCTACACCAGAAGGACCTGTAAACACACACACTGTGGTCTGTCCTACACCAGAAGGACCTGTAAACACACACACTGTGGTCAGTCCTACACCAGAAGGACCTGTAAACACACACTGTGGTCTGTCCTACACCAGAAGGACCTGTAAACACACACACTGTGTCAGTCCTACACCAGAAGGACCTGTAAACACACACACTGTGTCAGTCCTACACCAGAAGGACCTGTAAACACACACTGTGTCAGTCCTACACCAGAAGGACCTGTAGACACACACTGTGTCAGTCCTACACCAGAAGGACCTGTAAACACACACTGTGTCAGTCCTACACCAGAAGGACCTGTAAACACACACACTGTGGTCAGTCCTACACCAGAAGGACCTGTAAACACACACTGTGGTCCGTCCTACACCAGAAGGACCTGTAAACACACACTGTGGTCCGTCCTACACCAGAAGGACCTGTAAACACACACACTGTGGTCAGTCCTACACCAGAAGGACCTGTAAACACACACTGTGGTCCGTCCTACACCAGAAGGACCTGTAAACACACACACTGTGGTCAGTCCTACACCAGAAGGACCTGTAAACACACACACTGTGTCCGTCCTACACCAGAAGGACCTGTAGAAAACACACTGTGTCCGTCCTACACCAGAAGGACCTGTAAACACACACTGTGTCAGTCCTACACCAGAAGGACCTGTAAACACACACTGTGTCAGTCCTACACCAGAAGGACCTGTAAACACACACTGTGGTCTGTCCTACACCAGAAGGACCTGTAAACACACACACTGTGTCCGTCCTACACCAGAAGGACCTGTAGAAAACACACTGTGTCCGTCCTACACCAGAAGGACCTGTAAACACACACTGTGTCAGTCCTACACCAGAAGGACCTGTAAACACACACTGTGTCAGTCCTACACCACTACACACTACAGTAGATGTCATACCCCAACCTATAAGCTGTGTGTGTAAGACTGTTTCAGAGGGTTTAGGAACAGTCATTTCTGTTTTCCCCGTGACAATGGACAATAACAAATCATTTATCATCATCATTATCTTCTGATACAGAATATAAACAATATATAAGCGGTGAGCTCCTCACCTACGAGGATGATCAGTCTGTGCGGGTCGTCAGGTCGTCTCTGGTAGCTGACCACCTCTTCGTAGGGGCTGGACAGAGCCTGGGTGCTGGGAGAACAGGAGCAGGACTGGGTCATCCTCCGCCACAGACGGAAGCTACGCCGGAATCCCGCTGGAAACAACGTCAACAACGACATAAACGACTACGAGATTAACATCATCGTCAACAACAACATAAACGACTACGAGATTAACATCATCGTCAACAACAACATAAACGACTACGAGATTAACATCATCGTCAACAACGACATAAACGACTACGAGATTAACGTCATCGTCAACAACAACATAAACGACTACGAGATTAACGTCATCGTCAACAACGACATAAACGACTACGGGATTAACGTCATCGTCAACAACAACATAAACGACTACGAGATTAACATCATCGTCAACAACAACATAAACGACTACGAGATTAACATCATCGTCAACAACAACATAAACGACTACGAGATTAACGTCATCGTCAACAACGACATAAACGACTACGAGATTAACGTCATCGTCAACAACGACATAAACGACTACGAGATTAACGTCATCGTCAACAACGACATAAACGACTACGAGATTAACATCATCGTCAACAACAACATAAACGACTACGAGATTAACATCATCGTCAACAACAACATAAACGACTACGAGATTAACATCATCGTCAACAACAACAACATAAACGACTACGAGATTAACATCATCAACAACAACAACAACATAAACGACTACGAGATTAACGTCATCGTCAACAACGACATAAACGACTACAAAATTAACATCATCGTCAACAACAACAACATAAACGACTACGAGATTAACATCATCAACAACAACAACAACATAAATGACTACGAGATTAACATCATCGTCAACAACAACATAAACGACTACGAGATTAACATCATCGTCAACAACAACATAAACGACTACGAGATTAACATCATCGTCATCAACAACAACATAAACGACTACGAAATTAACATCATCGTCAACAACAACAACATAAACGACTACGAGATTAACATCATCGTCAACAACAACATAAACGACTACGAGATTAACATCATCGTCAACAACAACATAAACGACTACGAGATTAACATCATCGTCATCAACAACAGCATAAACGACTACAAGATTAACTTCATCGTCAACAACAACATAAACGACTACGAGATTAACATCATCGTCAACAACAACATAAACGACTACGAGATTAACATCATCGTCAACAACAACATAAACGACTACGAGATTAACATCATCGTCAACAACAACATAAACGACTACGAGATTAACATCATCGTCATCAACAACAACATAAACGACTACGAGATTAACATCATCGTCAACAACAACAACATAAACGACTACGAGATTAACATCATCGTCAACAACAACATAAACGACTACGAGATTAACATCATCGTCAACAACAACATAAACGACTACGAGATTAACATCATCGTCAACAACAACATAAACGACTACGAGATTAACATCATCGTCATCAACAACAACATAAACGACTACGAGATTAACATCATCGTCATCAACAACAACATAAACGACTACGAAATTAACATCATCGTCATCAACAACAACAAAGCTGTAAATATATGGTGGGAGCATCGTTACCTTACAAAAAAAAGAAGAATGATTGATTAATAAAAGTGTCAATCAAAAAACCAGCTTACGGATGTAGATGCCATTCATGGTATGTGTTCCTTCTTCCGCCTCTTCGGAATACACTGGGAAAATTCATTACGATATTATTATATTCATTTTATTTTATTTATTTAACCAGGTAGGCAAGTTGAGAACAAGTTCTCATTTACAATTGCGGCCTGGCCAAGATAAAGCAAAGCAGTTCGACACATACAACAACACATAGTTACACATGGAGTAAAACAAACATACAGTCAATAATACAGTAGAAAAATAAGTCTATATACAATGTGAGCAAAGGAGGTGAGATAAGGGAGGTAAAGGCAATAAAAGGCCATGGTGGCGAAATAAATACAATATAGCAAGTAAAACACTGGAATGGTAGATTTGCAGTGGAAGAATGTGCAAAGTAGAGATAGAAATAATGGGGTGCAAAGGAGCAAAATAAATAAATAAATACAGTAGGGGAAGCGGTAGTTGTTTGGGCAAAATTATAGATGGGCTATGTACAGGTGCAGTAATCTGTGAGCTGCTCTGTGCCTTCAGAAAGTATTCATACCCCGTGACTTATTCCACATTTTGTTGTGTTACAGCCTGAATTCAAAATTGAATAAATATATGTTTTAATTCTCACTCATCTACCCACAATACCCCATAATGACAAAGTGAAAACATGTTTTTAGAATTTTTTTACACATTTATTGAAAATGAAATACAGAAATATATAATTTGCATAAGGATTCACACCGCTGAGTTAAATATTTTTAGCACCTTTGGCAGCGATTACAGGTGTGAGTCTTTCTGGGTAAGTCTCTAAGAGCTGTGAGTCTTTCTGGGTAAGTCTCTAAGAGCTTTGAGTCTTTCTGGGTGAGTGTCTAAGAGCTGTGAGTCTTTCTGGGTAAGTCTCTAAGAGCTGTGAGTCTTTCTGGGTAAGTCTCTAAGAGCTGTGAGTCTTCCTGGGTAAGTCTCTAAGAGCTGTGAGTCTTTCTGGGTGAGTCTCTAAGAGCTGTGAGTCTTCTGGGTAATTCTCTAAGAGCTTTGAGTCTTTCTGGGTGAGTCTCTAAGAGCTGTGAGTCTTTCTGGGTAAGTCTCTAAGAGCTGAGAGTCTTTCTGGGTAAGTCTCTAAGAGCTGTGAGTGTTTCTGGGTAAGTCTCTAAGAGCTTTGAGTCTTTCTGGGTAAGTCTCTAAGAGCTTTCCACACCTGGATTGTGCAACATTTGCACATGATTCTTTTCCAAATTCTTCAAACTCAAATTGGTTGTTGATCATTATTAGATAACTATTTTCAGGTCTTGCAACAGATTTTCAAGTAGATTTAAGTCAAATCTGTAACTCTATAGGTATTTAATGTGTAGATTTGGCCTTGTGTTTTAGGTTATTGTCCTGCTGAAAGGTGAATTAATCGCCAGTGTAGATTTGGCCTTGAGTTTAATGTTATTGTCCTGCTGAAAGTTGAATTCATCTCCCAGTGTCTGGTGGAAAGCAGACTGAACCAGGTTTTCCTCTAGGATTTTGCCTGTGCTCAGCTCCATTCTGTTTTGTTTTTATCCTGAAAAACTCCCCAGTCCTTAACGATGACAAGCATACCCATAACATGATGCGGCCACCACTATGCTTGAAAATATGGAGAGCGGTACTCAGTAAAGTGTTGTATTGTATTTCCTCCAAACATAACACAAAGTTAATTACTTTGCCACATTTTTTTGCAGTTATACTTTAGTGCCTTTCAAAGAAAATCTAAAAAAATTATTCCACTTTGACATTATGGGGTATTGTGTGTAGGCTATTGACCAAAAAATCTACATATAATCAATTTTAAATTCAGGCTGTAACACAACAAAATGTGGAAAAAGTCAAGGGGCGTGAATACTTTATGAAGGCACTGTATTGTCCTCTTCTGAAAATTCATTATAATATTATTTTATACTCTCCAAACCAAGAGAATACAGGTACATAACTACTACAGTAAACAGTCAAATGGTAAGTTGACAAAACGATTCACAGCAAGAAATATGAATTGGTATATTGACCTTCTCTGAGGTCCTCTAGAATATCACAACGGTGGAAAATAAAGAGAAGAAAACCTCATGAGTAACAGTCTCTGTTATTAGTCTCTATTATTACACCCTATATTGAAAAAAAAATCTATCAAAAAACATGACTCTACAAAGACTTACCTACCAGATTCAAAATCTTCTTCGTCTATAGAAAGACAGATTTTAAAAAAGTGTGTTAATTCACTGCCTGTTATTACGTAGCAATAGTAGTTAGTACACAACAGATTATTATAAGAGTGATATGAAATAGAATAAGGATGACGTGGTTACCTGCTATGGCACCATTCCCATTGTTGGTCTTAACGTCGTCCTCTGGAAGAGAAAACAGAAGGTCAAACAGAGATCCTGCTACTGTCTCGATCAATGTCCAAGATCCCCGCCCCCCAACAAAAAGTATACGTTTATATATTGTACGTACCATTACCAGCCATGCTCACTTAGGGTCAGCAGAGAAGACAAAGGAAACAGAACTCATAAGACATTTGGACTGAAACACCAAACACGCAACGTGAGGTGAAGCTTTGTGGTCCTTCTTTTACAGAAGCTCTATGCATCTTATCTATAAATCATACTATAAGAGTGTTGTGACTTTGGCTGGATGGATAGTCAAGATAATTTACTAAACAATGACTTGAATAATGAAATGTATCTGATTTATTTAATTCATTTTGTTTATCCTTTCCAAATGAACTGAAAGAGGGGGCACCATTAAGGGTTTTGACATAGAGAGATCCCTTGAATTAACTGTATCAGTAGTTATCTCTAACATTTACATCAACAATAGTCTTAACAGTGAATTTACACAGGGGATTGCTTCTTTCACGTGACACAAAGGGAAGTGTTGAAATCACGCGAGAATTCGTTAAGGACGGGACTTACGTCGTGAGAGAGTGTCTCTCTTTCTTTTGGCTGAGAAATCTCTGAATATGAGAAAGGGCAAAATATACCAAGGCGCTTTTCCTTTGGCAACACAAAATGAGCGTGAGCTCGTTATGGCATTTTCAGACTTCACAGTGGAGACAATACCGTTGTTTAATAGCTCAAAAGAATCTCAAATATAAAATATTTTTTTGATTTGTTTAACACTTTTTTGGTTACTACATGACTCCATATGTGTTATTTCATAGTTTCACTATCTTCACTATTATTCTACAATGTAGAAAATAGTAAAAATAAAGAAAAACCCTTGAATGAGCAGGTGTTCTAAAACTTTTGACTGGTAGTGTACAGTAGGTGTTCCTTTTGTCCAGGTGGGAAAGGGTGGTGTGGAGTGCGATTGAGGTTGCATTATCTGTGGATCTGTTGGTGCGGTATGTGAATTGGAGTGGGTCTAGGGTTTCTGGGATAATGGTGTTGATGTGAGCCATGACCAGCCTCTAGCCTTTAGTCCTAGGCAGGTTATCTTCACTTTCTTGGCCACAGGGACTATGGTGCTGTTTGAAGCATGTAAGTATTACAGACTCGGTCAGGGAGAAATTGAAAATGTCAGGGAAGACACTTGCGGGTGGGTTTGTGCATGCTTTGAGTATACGTCCTGGTAATCCATCTGGCCTTGCGGCTTTGTGAACGTTGACCTGTTACCAACCAACCCTTAGTAAACTTTTGGAAGAAATTATGTTTGACTAGATACAATGCTATTTTAAAGTAAACAAATGGACAACAGACTTTCAGCACGCCTACAGGGAAGGACAGTCAACATGCACGGCACTTACACAAATGACTGATGATTGGCTGAGAGAAATTTATGATAAAAAGTGGGGAATGTTTTGTTAGACTTCAGTGCAGCTTTTGACATTATCAATCATAGTCTGCTGATGGAAAAACGTATCTGTTATCCCCTGCTATATTGTGGTTTGAGGGTTAACTGTCTAACAGAACAACTAGGGTGTTCTTTAATTTAATCGGGCATTCCCCAGGGCAGCGCTCTAGGCCCCTTACTTTTTTCAATGTTTTACTAATGACAGTGTGTCTATGTATGCGAATGACTCAACACTATACACGTCAGCTACTACAGCGACTGAAAATCACTGTGACACTTAACAAAGAGCTGGAGTCAGTTTCAGAATGGGTAGTCCTAAATATTTTAAAACACGAATAGCACTGTATTTGGGAGGAATCATTCACTAATCTCAAAACCTCAACTAAATATTGTAATGAATAAATGTGGAAATTGAGCAAGTTGAGGTGACTAATCTGCTTGGAGTTACCCTGGATTGTAAACTGTCATGGTCAAAACATGTTGATGCAACAGTAGCTAAGATGGGGAGAAGACTGTCCATAATAAAGCATTACTCTGCCTTCTTAACAACACTATCAACAAGGCAGGTCCTACAGGCCCTAGTTTCTACCTTCTTAACAACACTATCAACAAGGCAGGTCCTACAGGCCCTAGTTTCTACCTTCTTAACAACACTATCAACAAGGCAGGTCCTACAGGCCCTAGTTTTCTCACACCTGGACTTCTGTCCAGTCGTGTGGTCAGTTACAAACAAAGAGTGACTTAGGAAATTTACAATTGGCTCAGAACAGGGCAACAGGGCAGCACGGCTGGCCCTTAAATATACACGGAGAGCTAACATGAAGAATATGTGAATCTCTCATGGCTCAAAGTAGAGGAAAGCCGTAACATTTGATTGAAAACAGATAAAAATGCACCTTATGGGACAGCGGGGACTTTGAAGAGACACACAGGTACATACACATACTAACACACATACTCTACACATGGACACGTGGGTGTTTTATTGTAGATATGTGGTAGTAGAGTAGTGGAATGAGGGAACACACTTAATGTGTTATAAAATGTATTGTCATGTAATATTTTAAATTGTATATAACTGCCTTAATGTTGCTGGACCCCAGGAAGAGTAGCTGTTGCCTTGGCAGGAACTAATGGGGATCCATAATAAACCCCAGGAAGAGTAGCTGCTGCCTTGGCATGAACTAATGGGGATCCATAATAAACCCCAGGAAGAGTAGCTGCTGCCTTGGCAGGAACTAATGGGGATCCATAATAAACCCCAGGAAGAGTAGCTGCTGCCTTGACAGGAACTAATGGGTATCCATAATAAACCCCAGGAAGAGTAGCTGCTGTCTTGGCAGGAACTAATGGGTATCCATAATAAACCACAGGAAGAGTAGCCATTGCCTTGGCAGAAACTAATGGGGATCCATAATACATGCAGGAAGAGTAGCTGCTGCCTTGGTAGGAACTAATGGGGATCCTTAATAAATACAGCTCGACTTGTGGGCATTAAAACAGAGTGTATAGGTGATACTATAGGTGTACAGACAGTCTAGTGCTGTTACTCACAGGGTTTGATGCAGGTGTGGGCCTGGAAAGGCTGTGACCACCACGTCTCCCTCTGTTTGCTGCACAATGGAGACCAGAGAGGCCAGGGGGTTAAATCAACAACAACAACAACAACAACAAATCCCGGAAACTTAAGTCGATCTCAGATCGATTGTCTGCGTAGCCAAGGTAACCTACATTTTCATGTAAATCGGGCTGTTATATATATAAATGTCATTATATCCGAGTTGGGTTTTAATGGCCTGAAAATGACTTCTTCCAATGCTCTGAAAGATGGCGTGGTAACCTAGTAGCTGCTGGTATAAGGCCTACATCCAGACAGTCACTGTGCTCACGCTCTCAATTCGAATCTACGCTCACAGTACATGCCCGAAAACATCGACATGAAAAATCCTATGACTGAAGCTTAATGATAGCGAGGGGAAAAAAGCGAAAAGAGGACTCTGAATGTCGTGTGTTCAATAAAGAATGGACACCAGGTGACCATCTGGAGCAGGACGGCACCTCAGAGGTTTCCATGGGAACTGACCAGGATGAGCACACTGACCTGGGTTCAGTTCAAACTGTCAAAAAAATAAAATAATCTGTGGCATTGTGTTGTGTGACAAAATTGCACATTTTAGTGGCCTTTTATTGTCCCCCAGCACAAGGTGCACCTGTGTAATGATCCTGCTCTTTAATCAGCTTCTTGATATATCACACCTGTCAGGTGTATGGGTTATCTTGGGAGAGGAGAAATGCTCACTAACAGGGATGTAATGTGATCACTACATTTTAGAAAAATAAGCTTTTTGTGCATATAGACCATTACTGTGATATTTTTATTTTTGCACATGAAAAATGGGACCAACAATTTACATTGAACGCTGTAACTGTGTTATGTTGGCCTGGCTACTATTTAACTTAGGAGTCTTCCAGGTTTGGGGTCAATTCAATTTTCAGGAAGTAAACTGATTGACTGAATTGAAATGGAATTGATCTCAGGTGGTGTCCCACCTCTTGTGAAGGCTGTGGTGTTTATGTCTGTCTGTCTATCTGTCTGTCACCCCCCACCTCTTGAGCAGACTGGTGGAGGGGATGAGGCCGGCGCAGGCTGAGGCACTGGGCAGCTTCCTAGCCTGCCACCAGTGGATGTCTGTCTGGTCAACTATCTCCAGCAGGTCTCCTCTACTGAAGACCATGCCAGCGTCAGGACAGGGGATAGCTGGGTCCTGCAGGGGGCAGTAGTCTGCCATGGCCCGCACATACAGCTGAGGAGAGAGAAGAAGAAGAAGAAGAAGAAGAAGAAGAAGAAGAAGAAGAAGAAGCAGAAAAAGAAGAAGAAGCAGCAGACGAAGACGAAGCAGCAGACGAAGACGAAGCAGCAGACGAAGACGAAGCAGCAGACGAAGACGAAGCAGCAGACGAAGACGAAGCAGCAAAAAAAGAAAAAAAAGAAGAAGCAGCAGACGAAGACAAAGCAGCAAAAAAATAAGAAGAAGATGACGAAGCAGAAGAAGAAGAAGCAGCAGAAAAAGAAGAAGCAGCATAAGAAGAAGAAGAAGACAAAGAAGAAGCAGAAGAAGAAGTTGGAGCAGAGAGGAGGGACATGAGTAAACAAACAACACACATGCTATTAGGAAACTAGCTGGATTCTTGAGAGATTATTATGGTGACCTCACCAAGGCTGGCTGTTGGCTCTTAGTTGATTGTGGGGTGTTTGGAATCACTTTGAACAAAATTGTGCCTTGAGATTGGACCTAGAGGGATGAGTTTAAAACAGAACAATAACGAGACAGAGACACAGAGACACAGAGACACAGAGAGAGAGAGAGACAGAGACAGAGAGACACAGAGAGACAGAGAGACAGAGACAGAGAGAGAGAGAAGAATAACTTACCAGTATCTGTATGACCTGTTCTGGGTCCAGTCCTTCTACAGGGTTCCCATTCACCTCCACCAGCAGATCCCCTGCATGCAGAAGGCCTGCACAACAAACACACTTTCTGGTAAGGAAACCTCGGATCCACAACTTGATCTTGCAGACTCAGGTAGCAGCAAGTCGCTAAGAGGTTTTATAGAGATAATCATGACTGTACAGGTAAATGCTAGTCTCTCAAGTCAGGCAATTGTTTCTATATTAGCCACAAAAAAAGCACACAAGGCTAGGTGGAAGTCAAGGCTAGGTGGACGTCGAGGCTAGGTGGACGTCGAGGCTAGGTGGAAGTCGAGGCTAGGTGGAAGTCGAGGCTAGGTGGAAGTCGAGGCTAGGTGGAAGTCGAGGCTAGGTGGAAGTCAAGGCTAGGTGGAAGTCAAGGCTAGGTGGAAATCATGGCTAGGTGGAAGTCGAGGCTAGGTGGAAGTCGAGGCTAGGTGGAAGTCGAGGCTAGGTGGAAGTCGAGGCTAGGTGGATCGAGGCTAGGTGGATCGAGGCTAGGTGGAAGTCGAGGCTAGGTGGAAGTCGAGGCTAGGTGGAAGTCGAGGCTAGGTGGAAGTCGAGGCTAGGTGGAAGTCGAGGCTAGGTGGAAGTCGAGGCTAGGTGGAAGTCGAGGCTAGGTGGAAGTCAAGGCTAGGTGGAAATGATGGCTAGGTGGAAGTCGAGGCTAGGTGGAAGTCGAGGCTAGGTGGAAGTCAAGGCTAGGTGGAAATCATGGCTAGGTGGAAGTCGAGGCTAGGTGGAAGTCGAGGCTAGGTGGAAGTCGAGGCTAGGTGGAAGTCGAGGCTAGGTGGAAGTCGAGGCTAGGTAGACGTCGAGGCTAGGTGGAAGTCGAGGCTAGGTGGAAGTCGAGGCTAGGTGGAAGTCGAGGCTAGGTGGAAGTCGAGGCTAGGTGGAAGTCGAGGCTAGGTGGAAGTCGAGGCTAGGTGGAAGTCGAGGCTAGGTGGAAGTCGAGGCTAGGTGGAAGTCGAGGCTAGGTGGAAGTCGAGGCTAGGTGGAAGTCGAGGCTAGGTGGAAGTCGAGGCTAGGTGGAAGTCAAGGCTAGGTGGAAGTCATGTCTAGGTGGAAGTCGAGGCTAGGTGGAAGTCAAGGCTAGGTGGAAGTCAAGGCTAGGTAAATACATTTGAGAAGAAAAGGTCAATAGTGTGAATGAACCCAGTCAGACAGACTCACCACTGCGATCTGCAAGGCCTCCGTGTATCACCCGGGCTATGAATATCTCTCCTGTTTCCTCGTCCCTCTTTATCGTGGCTCCCTGGTGGGTACAAGATTAAAAAAGTGATCACATGCATTTCTTTGACATAAAAGTTAAAATCCCTAATTGAAGTGTTCTGTGTGAATGGAGACTAGTGTCGTGTCTTTGGCTATGCCGGATTAAGTGATATGACATGCTATTCTATAAAATCCTTTCTCTGTAATTAATATTACATGATTGAGCTAATCATGTAAATGTAATTAACTAGAAAGTCGGGGCACCACAAAACAATATTTATAGAGCTGTTATCTTCTGAATAAACTCTTAAAGACCTAGTAATATTTTACATCAATAGCAGTCAATATTAATCGTCACCTTATTTCAGTCTCATCAGAAAGTTGTAAATTCTTGGTTATCTTCATGAATCCTGGCTAACAAGTTGAATCAGCAATACAAAATTGGGGTTAATTATTTATTTACTAAATACCTAACTAATCACACAGAATTACATATACACAGAATGAATCATACCTTGATTACAAATTATGTCGTAAAGGAAAATGTCCCTAGCGGACGGAACAGATATGACAGCTGGTTACACAAAGAAAAGGGGATTGGGTTTGAGTGAAAGAGCGGGAGACTGAAGAACAAAGGGAGAAGCGATGTCTCTATCGGGCCGTAGGCAGCTACTCTATCGTAAATACAGAATCTTATGCATTCTAAATTACCGCCCATTTGGAAAAGGAAAATGCAATAAATATTTACTCTGAGCTGCGCTTCGGTAGGTTGGTCATAGATGCTGGTCATGTTGGCCAACAGAGATCTTCCTGTCCTCGGAAGAATGTCTCTGGTGGTAAATTGGGTACGTTGTAGTAACGTCGTTGTGTGGTAGACGGGATACTCTGCCTGTTCTTTCCTAGCCCACGTTTACAGCTGCTGTTGCTAACTTAACGTCTAGGAGGTATCACTTCTGTAGCGAATAAGAGTTCAAAGTTCATACCATTCGCAACCAAAGCTCACGCTGAGGTTGGCTTCGTTCTGTAGTTATTATCTGAACCCTTCTGACATCGGATCGTCATCCTAATGTACCCGGAACAGGAAGTTATATTGTCGTCAAGGCTTTATATAGGAAGGGAGAGGAGGGTGTGTTTCATAGTTTATAACCAACGTCTCTTCACGTGGGCGGGCCACTGAGTCGGGCCTAATTCACTCATGAAAACCCACATCTCACATTTTAGAAGCTAAAATCACATTTCATCCCATCACAAATAATTTTATATTTTAACATTTAAATTGCACAACAATTCCATATGAATCTGATAACTATAATGTGTAGACTTTCCCAGATACAGTTTATGTCGTCCTGTCATCAGTCATAATGTCTCAGATGACAACCGAACTGACATCATATTCATTAAGTACCAACGCATATGTTCAACTGGTCGGATTACCAAAATATGGTTAATTTCCCCCCACCTTCTGATTTCCCTAGAATCTCTATGTTAACCAAGGGATTTTCAATAGTCACATCAGTAGGGTAGAGAGAGGAAAAAAGGGTGGGAGAGGTATTTATGACTGTCATAAATCTACCCCCAGGCCAGCGTCATGACACAAGACACGTTCTGGTTCATGGGAAAACGGGAAAAGAGGAAAGCGATGACGATGGACACGATGGCGATGGACACGATGACGATCAACAAAACATGCCCTGTCAAGCTGATGGAGCTGGTGATACAGGTAGGAACAGATGTGATCAGGAGGAAATTAATGATATGAAACAGCAGGGCAAAGGAGGCAGATGATGATGATGATGGTGGTGATGATGATGATGATGATGATGATGGTGATGGTGATGGAAAGTTGAATCGAATTTTTGAGAATGAAGAGATGCCAGAATGGTCAGACAGAGTAACCAATAACCAGTAGACAAGATTAAAAGAGAGATAGTAAGTAAGTTATACACTGGACTGAAGGAATGTACCGCTGTACCTTTGACTGAGATCACAGGAGGTTAACAGTCCAAATACAGGAGGCAGAATACTAGGGATGTTAACCCCGTCAACTGAATTCAGTCTATTTACCTTTCGCGGTTATGTTCGTTGTTGAAGACAGCAGAGCAAATGAAGGAGGAGCGGGGACCAGGAGAGTTACTTCTTCTTCTTCTTCTTCTTAGTGGAAAAACATCCTGTGGTGTTCTGGTCCTCCTCTGCTCTAGAACTCTCCGGTGTTCTAGAACCTGAACCAGAAAACCCGTTGGAGAGGTGGTCCTGTCCGTTACCAGGTCTCTGAAGAGGACCACTGATGGTCACCCTCCTCTTACTGCTGCCGTTCTGACCCAAGACTGAGGAAGACTTCCTGGAACTTGGAGGTGAGAGGTGACTATCCATATAGGCACAGATGGAGGATGAGGAGGAGGAAGAGGAGGAGGAGGAGGAGAAAAAGTGGCTAGGGGGAGGAGATGGGAAGAGTTTGACTCGAGGACGAGGAGGAGGTGGTGGAGGAGGAGAAGGAGAGGGAGGTGAAGGGAAGAGTATAGGCTGAGGTGTAGGAGGTGGAGGAGAGGGAGGTGAAGGGAAGAGTATGGGTCGAGGAGGAGGTGGAGGAGAGGGAGGTAAAGGGAAGAGTATAGGCTGAGGTGTAGGAGGTGGTGGAGGAGAGGGAGGTGAAGGGAAGAGTATGGGTCGAGGAGGAGGCGGTGGAGAGGGAGGTAAAGGGTAGAGTATGGGTCGAGGAGGAGGTGGAGGAGAGGGAGGTGAAGGGAAGAGTATGGGTCGAGGAGGTGGTGGAGGAGAGGGAGGTGAAGGGAAGAGTATGGGTCGAGGAGGTGGTGGAGGAGAGGGAGGTAAAGGGTAGAGTATGGGTCGAGGAGGAGGCGGTGGAGAGGGAGGTAAAGGGTAGAGTATGGGTCGAGGAGGAGGTGGAGGAGAGGGAGGTGAAGGGAAGAGTATGGGTCGAGGAGGAGGCGATGGAGGTGTGTCGTGAGACTTGGATTCAATAATGAGTCCCTGCAGTTTATCGACCACCTCCACTAGCAGGTTGAGAGCTAGCGCATTCTCATCCACGCTATCTGACATCAACTGTGTGGCGGACACCATCTTCTGGCTCAGGTCACGCACATCACTACTGCTGTTCTCTATGCTGCTGGCTACAGCCTGGACCGTACTCTTCAGCTCGTCCAGGCTGGGCTGCTTGTTCGTATCCAGAGAGGGGTCCCTGCTAGCTCCGTTCTGGGAGCCTAGCCATCTCCGACGCCTGGTCATGGGGCTAGAGGGAGCCGTCCGAGCCCGGGGGCCACCACTACTACTACTACCAGGAGTTGGGGTCTTACAGGGGTGGCCCCCCAAAGCGGAGTGACGGACAGGGGACTTAGTGATGGTTGGCACGGGGCCCTTCCAGTGAGAGGGAGGAGGGTAGGCATAGTGCCCCTTTCCTAGGTCGTAATTCCTGTTGTCTCCGTTCTGTTTGTCCTCAGGCGATGTTTTATCTCCACAGGTGGATGAGGAAGACAGTCGTAGAGGTTAGAGGTTAGAGGTCAGAGGTTAGAGGAGAAGATGGAAGAGAAAGAAAGCAGAAACATTTATGATCATTAAGAAGATCCAACTCAGCAGAAAGAAGTAACTAGGCACAGTGATGATGAGGACGAATCACACGTACTTAAAAATACTTCCTGGAAAGAAAGTGATAAAAAAAGTAATGAAAGTGACACGATGAAAATCTGAAGCAATACAATACACTAACACGTATTGTAGTTGCTTCCTGTGTCCCCTCTGTCTTCCTACCGTCTGTGTGTACAGGGCCGCAGACAGAGGGAGCAGAGTGGTTCAGGCCTCTCTCCCAGAGATCTTCTGTCTGGCGACACAGCTTGCAGCTGCCTACGGAGTCTTGGCGAGGGAGGTGTCGCGACCCGACGGACTCGAAGCGGGCGAGGGGCCGGGACTGACCAGGGAGCAGGGGGGCCAGCAGGTCAGCAGAGGTATAACTGTCCCTGTGGCCCCCTGACACGGCTAAGTACTCCCCTGACCACGCTCTCCTCCCATGGACGAGTCTCTCGAGGGTGATGCGCCGCAGGCTGTCCCAACGACTACGGAGAAACCTTCCGCTGGCACTACCTCGTCCACCGTTCTTATAAGTAGAGATAGAGTCTGAGGTTACATTAGGACGAGGACCCCAGTCAACAAGTTAACAGCCCCAGGGATGAGACAGAAGTCTTTAGGGGAGCTACGAGAGAGAGAGAGAAGCAGCCACTACAGTTCATTACGGGTTATAGCATCTGATTTGTCTTCAGAGTGACTAACAGACGGTATAAATAGAGATTACTGTTTTGCATGTTCATGATACTTACGCCACAGGGTATTCCCCGTGATAATGTGCCTATAGCTACTGTGAGCCGTCATCAGTAACAGAGTTTATTGCCTATTTATTGCCTTACCTCATCATGCCATTTGCACACACACTGACTGGAACGAAATGCAAAAATCACTGAAGCTGGAGACTTACATTTCCCTCACTAACTTTAAACATCAGCTATCTGAGCAGCTAACCGATCGCTGCAGCTGTACACAGTCCATCTGTAAATAGCCCACCCAATCTACCTACCTCATCCCCATATTGTTTTTATTTACTTTTCTGCTCTTTTGCACACCAGTATCACTACTTACACACCATCATCTGCTCATCATCATCTGCTCATCTATCACTCCAGTTTAATCTGCTAAATTGTAATTACTCTGTTACTATGGCATATTTATTGCCTAACCTCCTAACGCCATTTACACACACTGTATATAGACTTTCTTTTTTTCTCTATTGTGTTATTGACTGTACGTTTGTTTATTACATGTGTAACTCTGTGTTGTTGTTTGTGTCGAACTGCTTTGCTTTATCTTGGCCACGTCGCAGTTGTAAATGAGAACTTTTTCTCAACTAGCCTACCTGGTTAAATAAAGGGTTAGGGTTATATATATAATATATAAATACCTGGTTAAATAAAGGGTTATATATATAATATATAAATACCTGGTTAAATAAAGGGTTATATATATAATATATAAATACCTGGTTAAATAAAGGGTTATATATATAATATATAAATACCTGGTTAAATAAAGGGTCATATATATAATATATAAATACCTGGTTAAATAAAGGCTTATATATATAATATATAAATACCTGGTTAAATAAAGGGTTATATATATAATATATAAATACCTGGTTAAATAAAGGGTTATATATATAATATATAAATACCTGGTTAAATAAAGGGTTATATATATAATATATAAATACCTGGTTAAATAAAGGGTTATATATATAATATATAAATACCTGGTTATATAAAGGGTTAGGGTTATATATATAATATATAAATACCTGGTTAAATAAAGGGTTATATATATAATATATAAATACCTGGTTAAATAAAGGGTTATATATATAATATATAAATACCTGGTTAAATAAAGGTGAATATAAATAAAATACAGCAGTGTGTGAGTGTAACAGCATTGTGTTGTGGGATTGTCGAGTTCTAGTCGACATGTTTACCAGAGGTTGTTTGTTCTTGACCAGACAGACGATCCGCATGGCCTCCTCGTCCTCCGGCAGGTCCTCAGGGAGCGGAGGGAGGACTGGCTCATAGTCCCTCTGGGCCACCATGTCATGGGCTGAGAGGAGGGCCTGGGAGAGGAAGAACACGGGCAGTCAGCCAGCAAGTAGGTCAACCAATCAGTCAGTCAGCAAGTCAGCCAACCAATCAGTCAGTCAGTTAGTTAGCCAGTCAGTCAGTTAGTCAGTCAGCAAGTCAGCCAACCAATCAGTCAGTCAGAAAGTCAGCCAACCAGTCAGTCAGTCAGTTAGTTAGCCAGTCAGTCAGTCAGTTAGCCAGTCAGCCAGTCAGTCAGTCAGCAAGTCAGCCAACCAGTCAGTCAGTCAGCAAGTCAGCCAGTCAGTCAGTCAGCAAGTCAGCCAACCAATCAGTCAGTCAGCAAGTCAGCCAACCAATCAGTCAGTCAGCAAGTCAGCCAACCAGTCAGTCAGTCAGCAAGTCAACTAACCAGTCAGTCAGCCAACGAGCCAGTCAGTCAGTTAGCCAGTCAGTTAGTCAGCCAACCAGCCAGTTAGTCAGTCAGTCAGTGAGTCAGTCAGCCAACCAGTCAGTCAGTCAGTGAGTCAGTCAGCCAACCAGTCAGTCAGTCAGTCAGTCAGTCAGCAAGTCAGCCAACCAGTCAGTCAGTCAGCAAGTCAGCCAACCAGTCAGTCAGTTAGCCAGTCAGTTAGTCAGTTAGCCAGTCAGTCAGTTAGTCAGCAAGGGGAACACAGATCAACAGAGGGAAGTCCTATAGCCTCTTTCACAATACTAAGCCAAGCTAAACTGAGCCGAGTCAAGCTATACTTCATCGGCCATTTTACGCATCTACAATAGTTTATTGAAAGGAAAATAATCAAGACAGCACACTAGTGTTCGGGTTAGCACGCTAGTGTTCGGGTTAGTACGCTAGTGTTCGGGTTAGTATGCTAGTGTTCGGGTTAGTACGCTAGTGTTCGGGTTAGCATGCTAATGTTCGGGTTAGTACGCTAGTGTTCGGGTTAGCACGCTAACGTTCGGGTTAGTACGCTAGTGTTCGGGTTAGCACACTAACGTTCGGGTTAGTACGCTAGTGTTCGGGTTAGCACGCTAGTGTTCGGGTTAGTACGCTAGTGTTCGGGTTAGTACGCTAGTGTTCGGGTTAGTACGCTAGTGTTCGGGTTAGTACGCTAGTGTTCGGGTTAGTACGCTAGTGTTCGGGTTAGTACGCTAGTGTTCGGGTTAGTACGCTAGTGTTCGGGTTAGCACGCTAGTGTTCGGGTTTGCACGCTAACGTTCGGGCTAGTACGCTAGTGTTCGGGTTAGTACGCTAACGTTCGGGTTAGCACACTAACGTTCGGGTTAGTACGCTAACGTTCGGGTTAGCACACTGACGTTCGGGTTAGTACGCTGGTGTTCGGATTAGCATGCTAACGTTCGGGTTAGTACGCTAGTGTTCGGGTTAGTACGCTAATGTTCGGGTTAGTACGCTAACGTTCGGGTTAGCACACTAACGTTCGGGTTAGTACGCTAGTGTTCGGGTTAGCATGCTAATGTTCGGGTTAGCACGCTAGTGTTCGGGTTAGAACGCTAATGTTCGGGTTAGCACACTAGTGTTCGGGTTAGCACGCTATTGTTCAGGTTAGAATGCTAGTGTTCGGGTTAGCACGGTAGTGTTCGGGTTAGCATGCTAATGTTCGGGTTAGCACGCTAGTGGGAGAAGGCCACAAGTAGTCTAATCTGTTCTGACAGTAAAAGCCCAACGGTCTGAATAAGGTGAATGAAAGCTCTGACAGCTTACCTGTAGATGGGGGGACTTCAGTAGACTATAGAGCTGTCTGGCCTCTGGGGACGGGGCTGGTACTGCTCTGATGTTGGACAGGATCTGTTTAACAGGCATACCCAAACCCCAGACCAATACCATTAGCTGTCATTCATGATCCTGCACAGTTAGCCCAAGTCATCCAGTTCTCTGTCGGATAGTGGGTGTACGTCCTAAATTCTACCCTATTCCCTATATAGTGCACTACTTTAGACCAGAGCCCTATTCCCTATATAGTGCACTACTTCTGACCAGACCCCTTTAGGCCCTGGTAAAAAAAGAATTTCAGACGCTTCCCTAAGAGTCTAGCGTACTGACCTCGTGAGAGAGACCAGAGGCATAGGGCAGGTAGGGACTGGGTGGACTGACCTCGTGAGAGAGACCAGAGGCATAGGGCAGGTAGGGACTGGATGGACTGACCTCGTGAGAGAGACCAGAGGCATAAGGCAAGTAGGGACTGGGTGGACTGACCTCGTGAGAGAGACCAGAGACATAAGGCAGGTAGGGACTGACCTGGTGAGAGAGACCAGAGGCATAAGGCAGGTAGGGACTGGATGGACTGACCTCGTGAGAGAGACCAGAGGCATAGGGCAGGTAGGGACTGACCTGGTGAGAGAGACCAGAGGCATAAGGCAGGTAGGGACTGGATGGACTGACCTCGTGAGAGAGACCAGAGGCATAAGGCAGGTAGGGACTGGGTGGACTGACCTCATGAGAGAGACCAGAGACATAGGGCAGGTAGGGACTGACCTGGTGAGAGAGACCAGAGGCATAAGGCAAGTAGGGACTGACCTGGTGAGAGAGACCAGAGGCATAAGGCAAGTAGGGACTGGGTGGACTGACCTCATGAGAGAGACCAGAGGCATAGGGCAGGTAGGGACTGGGTGGACTGACCTCATGAGAGAGACCAGAGGCATAAGGCAAGTAGGGACTGACCTGGTGAGAGAGACCAGAGGCATAGGGCAGGTAGGGACTGGGTGGACTGACCTCGTGAGAGAGACCAGAGGCATAGGGCAGGTAGGGACTGGGTGGACTGACCTCGTGAGAGAGACCAGAGGCATAAGGCAGGTAGGGACTGACCTGGTGAGAGAGACCAGAGGCATAAGGCAAGTAGGGACTGGGTGGACTGACCTCGTGAGAGAGACCAGAGGCATAAGGCAGGTAGGGACTGGGTGGACTGACCTCGTGAGAGAGACCAGAGACATAAGGCAGGTAGGGACTGGGTGGACTGACCTCGTGAGAGAGACCAGAGGCATAAGGCAGGTAGGGACTGGGTGGAAGCCTTCTGAACTTCTGCAGACACTCGTAGACCTGTAGAGAGAACAGACATGCAATACAATGCATCTTTACCTGTTCATTACAGAGACAAAACAGACAGATAGGCACTAGGTAAGGCATTAAACAGGGTTGGCGTAGCGACTACTGTAGAAAACACCAAGATAACATTAAAGAGGGCTAGCGTAGCGACTACTATAGAATACACCAAGATAACATTAAAGAGGGCTAGCGTAGCGACTACTATAGAATACACCAAGATAACATTAAAGAGGGCTAGTGTAGCGACTACTATAGAATACACCAAGTTAACATTAAAGAGGGCTAGCGTAGCAACTACTGTAGAATACACCAAGATAACGTTAAAGAGGGCTAGCGTAGCAACTACTGTAGAATACACCAAGATAACGTTAAAGAGGGCTAGCGTAGCGACTACTGTAGAAAACACCAAGATACCATTAAAGAGGGCTAGCGTAGCGACTACTGTAGAAAACACCAAGATAACATTAAAGAGGGCTAGCGTAGCGACTACTGTAGAAAACACCAAGATAACATTAAAGAGGGCTAGCGTAGCGACTACTGTAGAAAACACCAAGATAACATTAAAGAGGGCTAGCGTAGCGACTACTGTAGAAAACACCAAGATAACATTAAAGAGGGCTAGCGTAGCGACTACTGTAGAAAACACCAAGACAACATTAAAGAGGGCTAGCGTAACGACTACTGTAGAAAACACCAAGATAACATTAAAGAGGGCTAGCGTAGCGACTACTGTATAAAGCACCAAGATAACAAGCATTAGATACATATAATTCATGTACCATGTCACTATCATGTATGTCTGTATGTATGTATTAAAAGGTATGGATTACTAGGTAAAATCAGCATGTATGGTTGATAAGAAGCTAACTAACACTTAGAGATGTCATTATAGTAGTATTTTATGCAGGAGGATGAAGATGTATGGCCAACATCTGGGTGATGTGTGTCTGGCTCATAAAGGGTTGGATTAATGATTAGATGACAGAGACTGTATAAAATAAATATAGATGACAGCCTTTTAGTAGAGACTGTATCAAAAAATAAAGATTTGAGACCTTGAGTAGGAACTGTAGCCAGGGGGCACTGAGAAGGCTGTAGAGGACTTCAGACCCACTGATGTCACTGTGGATAGCCAGCCTCACCTCCTCTACCACACCAGACAGCATCTCTGTCAGACCTGGGGAGGGGGGGAAGAGATTGAGATAAAGACATACAGCAATTTAGATTGAGACACGAAACAGAGACAGGGACAGACAGGCAGAGACAGGGACAGACAGGCAGAGACAGGGACAGACAGGCAGAGACAGGGACAGACAGGGACTGGAATAGAGACAGGGACAGAAAGGCAGAGACAGGGAATGGAATAGAGACAGGGACAGACAGCCAGAGACAGGGAATGGAATAGAGACAGGGATTGGAATAGAGACAGGGACAGACAGGGACTGGAATAGAGACAGGGGCTGAGACAGGCAGAGACAGAGACTGGAATAGAGACAGGGGCTGAGACAGGCAGAAAGAGACTGGAACAGAGAAAGAGACAGGGACCGGAACAGAGACATGGACAGGCGGAGACAGGGACAGAGACAGGGACAGGCAGAGACCAAGACATAGACTGGAAATGAGACAGAGACAGGGACTGGAACAGAGACAAGCAGAGACAGAGACAGGGAATGGAACAGGGACAGGCAGCAGAAGAGACAGGGACATAGACAGGAACAGACACCTGAACAGAGACAGGGACAGGAATAAAGACAGTCACAGGGACAGAGTCATAAACAAGTGGCAGGGACAGACACCTAAACAGAGACATGGACATAGTCGGACAGAAGAAGAGACAGGGACCCGGGACAGAGACAGTCAGAAGAAGAGACAGGGGCAGGTACCGGAACAGAGACATGGACAGGGACAGGCAGAAAAAGAGACAAAGACAGACAGGGATAAGGTCAGAGAAAGCGATAGGCAGAAGAAGAGACACAGGGGAGACAGAGACAATAGAGATAAAGACACAGGGGGACAGAGACAATAGAGATAAAGACACAGGGGAGACAGAGACAATAGAGATAAAGACACAGGAGAGACAGAGACAATAGAGATAAAGACACAGGGGAGACAGAGACAATAGAGATAAAGACACAGGAGAGACAGAGACAATAGAGATAAAGACACAGGGGAGACAGAGACAATGGAGATAAAGACACAGGGGAGACAGAAACAATAGAGATAAAGACACAGGGAGGACAGAGACAATAGAGATAAAGACACAGGGAGGACAGAGACAATAGAGATAAAGACACAGGGAGGACAGAGACAATAGAGATAAAGACACATGGGGGGCAGAGACAATAGAGATAAAGACACAGGGGAGACAGAGACAATAGAGATAAAGACACAGGGGAGACAGAGACAATAGAGATAAAGACACAGGAGAGACAGAGACAATAGAGATAAAGACACAGGAGACAGAGATAATAGAGATAAAGACACAGGGAGACAGAGACACTAGAGATAAAGACACCGGGAGACAGAGACAATAGAGATGAAGACACAGGGAGACAGAGACACTAGAGATAAAGACACAGGGAGACAGAGACACTAGAGATAAAGACACAGGGAGACAGAGACACTAGAGATAAAGACACAGGGAGACAGAGACACTAGAGATAAAGACACAGGGAGACAGAGACACTAGAGATAAAGACACAGGGAGACAGAGACACTAGAGATAAAGACACAGGGAGACAGAGACAATAGAGATAAAGACACAGGGGGGACAGAGACAATAGAGATAAAGACACAGGGGACAGAGACAATAGAGATAAAGACACAGGGGAGACAGAGATAATAGAGATAAAGACACAGGGAGACAGAGACACTAGAGATAAAGACACAGGGAGACAGAGACAATAGAGATGAAGACACAGGGAGACAGAGACACTAGAGATAAAGACACAGGGAGACAGAGACAATAGAGATAAAGACACAGGGGACAGAGACAATAGAGATAAAGACACAGGGGAGACAGAGACAATAGAGATAAAGACACAGGGGGGACAGAGACAATAGAGATAAAGACACAGGGGAGACAGAGACAATAGAGATAAAGACACAGGGGAGACAGAGACAATAGAGATAAAGACACAGGGGACAGAGACAATAGAGATAAAGACACAGGGGACAGAGACAATAGAGATAAAGACACAGGGGAGACAGAGATAATAGAGATAAAGACACAGGGAGACAGAGACACTAGAGATAAAGACACAGGGAGACAGAGACACTAGAGATAAAGAAACAGGGAGACAGAGACAATAGAGATAAAGACACAGGGGGGACAGAGACAATAGAGATAAAGACACAGGGGACAGAGACAATAGAGATAAAGACACAGGGGAGACAGAGATAATAGAGATAAAGACACAGGGAGACAGAGACACTAGAGATAAAGACACAGGGAGACAGAGACAATAGAGATAAAGACACAGGGGGGACAGAGACAATAGAGATAAAGACACAGGGGACAGAGACAATAGAGATAAAGACACAGGGGACAGAGACAATAGAGATAAAGACACAGGGGGGACAGAGACAATAGAGATAAAGACACAGGGGACAGAGACAATAGAGATAAAGACACAGGGGAGACAGAGACAATAGAGATAAAGACACAGGGGGGGCAGAGACACCGGAGATAAAGACACAGGGAGGACAGAGACAATAGAGATAAAGACACAGGGAGGACAGAGACAATAGAGATAGAGAAAATAGATATGTACAATTTTTTTTAGTGAAACACTGATTTTGGCCGTACTACTATTAGCCCATTGAATAGCAGCTTCATACATAGAAAAACGTGGTTGTGAGTCTCTTCTTCTTTTCTTTTTCTACGGTCCGCCAACATTCGGGAGAGGTGTAATGCCTCCACCTACTGTGTGGCCTGTGTCCTACTGTTCTGGAGTGTCAATTCATTACACTTTGTGACACAAAGGGGAGGTGAAAACAAAGAAAAATGGCCCTACCACACCAACTAACCCTGCACCCATTAAAACCTCCCTATCAACTAACCCTACACCCATTAAAACCTCCCTACCAACTAACCCTGCACCCATTAAAACCTCCCTACCAACTAACCCTGCACCCATTAAAACCTCCCTACCAACTAACCCTGCACCCATTAAAACCTCATTACCAAGTAACCCTGCACCCATTAAAATCTCCCTACCAACTAACCCTGCACCCATTAAAACCTCCCTACCAACTAACCCTGCACCCATTAAAACCTCACCACTATACCAACTAACCCTGCACCCATTAAAACCTCCCTACCAACTAACCCTACACCCATTAAAACCTCCCTACCAACTAACCCTGCACCCAGTAAAACCTCACTACCAACTAACCCTACACCCATTAAAACCTCCCTACCAACTAACCCTGCACCCATTAAAACCTCCCTACCAACTAACCCTGCACCCATTAAAACCTCACTACCAACTATCCCCTACACCCATTAACACCTCACTACCAACTAACCCTGCACCCATTAAAATCTCCCTACCAACTAACCCTGCACCCATTAAAACCTCCCTACCAACTAACTCTGCACCCATTAAAACCTCACTACCAACTAACCCTACACCCATTAAAACCTCCCTACCAACTAACCCTGCACCCATTAAAACCTCCCTACCAACTAACCCTGCACCCATTAAAACCTCCCTACCAACTAACCCTACACCCATTAAAACCTCACCGCTCTACCAACTAACCCTACATCCATTAAAACCTCACCGCTATACCAACTAACCCTGCACCCATTAAACCTCACCACTATACCAACTAACCCTGTACCCATTAAAACCTCACCACTATACCAACTAACCCTGTACCCATTAAAACCTCACCACTATACCAACTAACCCTGTACCCATTATTAAAACCTCACCACTTTACAAACTAACCCTATAATTGCATGTTAAAGGGGAAGTTCTGATCTTACTGGTATTATTGCATGTTAAAGGGAAAGTTCTGGTCTAACTGGTATTATTGCATGTTAAAGGGGAAGTTCTGATCTTACTGGTATTATTGCATGTTAAAGGGGAAGTTCTGATCTTACTGGTATTATTGCATGTTAAAGGGGAAGTTCTGATCTTACTGGTATTATTGCATTTTAAAGGGGAAGTTCTGATCTTACTGGTATTATTGCATGTTAAAGGGGAAGTTCTGATCTTACTGGTATTATTGCATGTTAAAGGGGAAGTTCTGATCTTACTGGTATTATTGCATGTTAAAGGGGAAGTTCTGATCTTACTGGTATTATTGCATGTTAAAGGGGAAGTTCTGATCTTACTGGTATTAGTGCATGTTAAAGGGGAAGTTCTGATCTTACTGGTATTATTGCATGTTAAAGGGAAAGTTCTGATCTTACTGGTATTATTGCATGTTAAAGGGAAAGTTCTGGTCTTACTGGTATTATTGCATGTTAAAGGGGAAGTTCTGATCTTACTGGTATTAGTGCATGTTAAAGGGGAAGTTCTGATCTTACTGGTATTATTGCATGTTAAAGGGAAAGTTCTGATCTTACTGGTATTATTGCATGTTAAAGGGAAAGTTCTGGTCTTACTGGTATTATTGCATGTTAAAGGGGAAGTTCTGATCTTACTGGTATTATTGCATGTTAAAGGGAAAGTTCTGGTCTTACTGGTATTATTGCATGTTAAAGGGGAAGTTCTGATCTTACTGGTATTAGTGCATGTTAAAGGGGAAGTTCTGATCTTACTGGTATTATTGCATGTTAACGGGGAAGTTCTGGTCTAACTGGTATTATTGCATTTTTATAAGCATTTCGCTACACTCGCAAAAACATCTGCTAGCCATGTGTATGTGACCAATACAATTTGATTTGATTTGATTTTAAAAGGGGAAGTTCTGGTCTAACTGGTATTATTGCATGTTAAAGGGGAAGTTCAGATCTCACTGGTGTTATTGCATGTTAAAGGGGAAGTTCAGATCTCACTGGTGTTATTGCATGTTAAAGGGGAAGTTCTGATTTTACTGGTATTATTGCATGTTAAAGGGGAAGTTCTGATTTTACTGGTATTATTGCATGTTAAAGGGGAAGTTCAGATCTCACTGGTGTTATTGCATGTTAAAGGGGAAGTTCTGGTCTAACTGGTATTATTGCATTTTTACAAGCATTTCGCTACACTCGCAAAAACATCTGCTAGCCATGTGTATGTGACCAATACAATTTGATTTGATTTGATTTTAAAAGGGGAAGTTCTGGTCTAACTGGTATTATTGCATGTTAAAGGGGAAGTTCAGATCTCACTGGTGTTATTGCATGTTAAAGGGGAAGTTCTGATCTTACTGGTATTATTGCATGTTAAAGGGGAAGTTCTGATTTTACTGGTATTATTGCATGTTAAAGGGAAAGTTCTGATCTTACTGGTATTATTGCATGTTAAAGGGGAAGTTCCATTCCCACTGGTATTATTGCATGTTAAAGGGGAATGTTCCTGTCTCACTGGTATTATTGCATGTTAAGGGGAAGTTCAGGATTTTACAACTTGATGTTAGATGGTTCCCCACCCTGAAAGTGGTCTCTGGGCCAGGAGAAACTATAATCCATGGTTTTGTTTCCTTTAAACAGTCTTTACAAACCGCTAACTGTAGCCACCACTAGCTAACAAACAATGGAAGTGATAGGGTATTCCTGCAATGAAGGTTTTAACGCTAGAGACTCCCCATTCTCATAGAGGCCCTGGGGTGGTCCTGTCTCAGCCTCCATAGCTGGCCTCATGTTGGCTGGGTCACTAGAGAGACATCTGGCTGGGTCACTCGAGAGACACCTGGCTGGGGCACTCGAGAGACACCTGGCTGGGGCACTCGAGAGACACCTGGCTGGGGCACTAGACAGACACCTGGCTGGGGCACTAGACAGACACCTGGCTGGGTCACTAGAGAGACACCTGGCTGGGTCACTAGAGAGACACCTGGCTGGGGCACTAGAGAGACACCTCGCTGGGTCACTAGAGAGACACCTCGCTGGGTCACTAGAGAGACCTGGCTGGGGCACTAGACAGACACCTGGCTGGGTCACTAGAGAGACACCTGGCTGGGGCACTAGAGAGACCTGGCTGGGTCACTAGAGAGACCTGGCTGGGGCACTAGAGAGACCTGGCTGGGTCACTAGAGAGACACCTGGCTGGGTCACTAGAGAGACCTGGCTGGGGCACTAGAGAGACACCTGGCTGGGGCACTAGAGAGACCTGGCTGGGTCACTAGAGAGACCTGGCTGGGGCACTAGAGAGACCTGGCTGGGGCACTAGAGAGACACCTGGCTGGGGCACTAGAGAGACACCTGGCTGGGTCACTAGAGAGACACCTGGCTGGGTCACTAGAGAGACACCTGGCTGGGTCACTAGAGAGACACCTGGCTGGGTCACTAGAGAGACACCTGGCTGGGGCACTAGAGAGACACCTGGCTGGGTCACTAGAGAGACCTGGCTGGGGCACTAGAGAGACACCTGGCTGGGTCACTAGAGAGACACCTGGCTGGGGCACTAGAGAGACACCTGGCTGGGGCACTAGAGAGACACCTGGCTGGGGCACTAGAGAGACACCTGGCTGGGTCACTAGAGAGACACCTGGCTGGGTCACTAGAGAGACACCTGGCTGGGTCACTAGAGAGACACCTGGCTGGGTCACTAGAGAGACACCTGGCTGGGTCACTAGAGAGACACCTGGCTGGGTCACTAAAGAGACACCTGGCTGGGTCACTAGAGAGACCTGGCTGGGTCACTAGAGAGACCTGGCTGGGTCACTAGAGAGACCTGGCTGGGTCACTAGAGAGACACCTGGCTGGGTCACTAGAGAGACACCTGGCTGGGTCACTAGAGAGACACCTGGCTGGGTCACTAGAGAGACACCTGGCTGGGTCACTAGAGAGACACCTGGCTGGGTCACTAGAGAGACACCTGGCTGGGTCACTAGAGAGACACCTGGCTGGGTCACTAGAGAGACACCTGGCTGGGTCACTAGAGAGACACCAGGCTGGGTCACTAGAGAGACCTGGCTGGGTCACGAGAGAGACACCTGGCTGGGTCACTAGAGAGACCTGGCTGGGTCACGAGACAGACACCTGGCTGGGTCACGAGACAGACACCTGGCTGGGTCACTAGAGAGACCTGGCTGGGTCACGAGACAGACACCTGGCTGGGTCACTAGAGAGACACCTGGCTGGGTCACTAGAGAGACACCTGGCTGGGTCACTAGAGAGACCTGGCTGGGTCACTAGAGAGACCTGGCTGGGTCACGAGACAGACACCTGGCTGGGTCACGAGACAGACACCTGGCTGGGTCACTAGAGAGACCTGGCTGGGTCACGAGACAGACACCTGGCTGGGTCACTAGAGAGACCTGGCTGGGTCAGGTGTCTGTACGCTGTGCAAACACGTTGATCTAGTCAACTGTCCGTGTGTTACAATAGAGGATGTAGCTAAAGTTGACTAATACTCAGAAAGTTGTTGCTGTAACCTTTTATCATCACACATCTGGGTTGAGCTAACCCCCCCACACATCCCACCAACACAACGGAAGATTTAAAAATAAACCAGAGAACTAGGAGCTTTCAGGGTTATGGTTAAGAGCATCCAGGGTTAGAGTTAGGAGCATCCAGGATTAGGGTTAGGAGCATCCAGGGTTAAAGTTAGGAGCATCCAGGATTAGAGTTAGGAGCATCCAGGGTTAGGGTTAGGAGCATCCAGGGTTAGGGTTAGGAGCATCCAGGGTTAGAGTTAGGAGCATCCAGGGTTAGAGTTAGGAGCATCCAGGATTAGAGTTAGGAGCATCCAGGATTAGAGTTAGGAGTATCCAGGATTAGAGTTAGGAGCATCCAGGATTAGAGTTAGGAGCATCCAGGGTTAGAGTTAGGAGCATCCAGGATTAGAGTTAGGAGCATCCAGGGTTAGAGTCAGGAGCATCCAGGATTAGAGTTAGGAGTATCCAGGATTAGAGTTAGGAGCATCCAGGATTAGAGTTAGGAGCATCCAGGGTTAGAGTTAGGAGCATCCAGGATTAGAGTTAGGAGCATCCAGGATTAGAGTTAGGAGCATCCAGGGTTAGAGTTAGGAGCATCCAGGGTTAGAGTTAGGAGCATCCAGGGTTAGAGTTAACTTCCATTGACATTGGTGATCTGTTCTATATGTAAACATATGGATGAAGTCAGGGATTAAATGCTAAAACAAACCTCAGATATTATATAAGAGAAAACTGAGGGATTTATCATACTGTGATTGAAGTCCTTGGACGAGGTCAGATGGTGGATTGTACTGTGCTTTCTTAAAACGAATAGCTATTGTTTTGAGTACAAAGGAAAACTACAATTTAATATGGACCGAAGGAGAACAAAATGACTAGAGTGGATTGTATTTATGTGATCAGTGGTATGACTGATTGTTATTTTTAAAGTTGATCCAAATAGTTGACTCTCTCTGATACAGGCACGCCATCACTGACAACAACCTTACCAATCAATGTTTACAAAAGTAAAAAAATGAAACCTTACCTTCTCAGACAATTCCTTGATCCTTCACCCCTGACCTCGTGAAACAGGTCTCTTCGGTGAAACAGGTCTCTTCGGCGAAACAGGTCTCTTCGGCGAAACAGGTCTCTTCGGCGAAACAGGTCTCTTCAGCGAAACAGGTCTCTTCAGCGAAACAGGTCTCTTCAGCGAAACAGGTCTCTTCAGCGAAACAGGTCTCTTCAGTGTAAGGCAACTATCCAGTGACGTTCACCTTATCTTTGAGGTAATGTTTCAGAACAAAGTACACAGCCCCGGTGACAACATGTCTGTGATTTTACAACAAAGCGTTCCTAGGGATGGCAGACTGTAATCCCTCTCTATCCCAGTTAATCTCTGAGCCAGCAGCAGAGCGAATGAACTGAGCTATCTCTTCTCTCTCTCCCCCCTCTTTTTCCCCGTCCTCCTCCTCTCCTCCCCCCTCCTCTCCTGCACCCCTCTCTCCTCTCCTCCCCCTCTTTTCCCCTCTCCTCCCCCCTCCCCCTTTCTCTCAGGGAGTATCCTCACTGGCCGTCCTGAGCTGGCACACAAAGCCTCTTAACTCTTTCTGCTTTTAGCCTAGCCATCGGGCCAGCGGGCATTAAGGACTGGCAGCAACAAGTGAAATGGCACAGTCTCATTGAACAACTTGGTCACTTTTCTAGCTTTTATTTGGAATGCAAAGCCAGACAAAATTAAACGTGCCTATTTATATAATGAATATGAGTTTGGGGGGGGGGATAAAATGATTAAATATTAAAGCATTAGACCTCTCACTAAAAGCTTCACTCGTACATAAATTATACTTAAACCCAAAATGGTTCTCTAGTAGATTATAAAGAAAGACTCATCCTTTGATTAAAAACGGCTTTCCCCCCTTTATACAGATTAAAGTATCACCCTTTTTCTTAAACAATTTCTTATCCTCCAGAAAAGACAGAACAAATATTACAACACATGTTATGGTTAAACTCAAATATACTGATTAATAAAAATATAAAAATTATTTATGGATAATAAAAATAAAAAAATGTTATATGTATTAATGATATTATGAATGTAAAATGTCTATGTTAAATGTCTATGTTAAATGTCTATGTTAAATGTCTATATTAAATGTCTATGTTAAATGTCTATGTTAACTGTCTATTTTCAACGTCTATGTAAAACGTCTATGTAAAACGTCTATGTAAAACGTCTATGTAAAATGTCTATGTAAAATGTCTACGTAAAATGTCTATGTAAAATGTCTATGTAAAATGTCTATGTAAAACGTCTATATTAAATGTCTATATTAAATGTCTATATTAAATGTCTATGTAACAAAAAAGCTGTAAAAAAAACTAAAATATATTTGTCCTCTGAAGGAGGGGTAAAAACATTAAATTCAATAAAAATTAAAATGGCGCCCTATTCCCTATATAGTGCACTACTTTTTACACCATAGGGCCCTGGTAAAAAGTAGTGCACTATATAGGGAGACATTTGGGACCTAAACAGAGAGAGATTCACAGATGATGCTGTCTCTATTGCTCTCCACACTGCCCTTTCCCACCTGGACAAAAGGAACACCTATGTGAGAATGCTATTCATTGACTACAGCTCAGCGTTCAACACCATAGTGCCCTCAAAGTTCATCACTAAGCTAAGGACTCTGGGACTAAACACCTCCCTCTGCAACTGGATCCTGGACTTTCTGATAGTCCGCCCCCAGGTGGTAAGAGTAGGTAACAACACATCCGCCATGCTGATCCTCAACACTGGAGCTCCCCAGGGGTGCGTACTCAGACCCCTCCTGTACTCCCAGTTCACTCATGACTGCACGGCCAGACACGACTCCAACACCATCATTAAGTTTGCCCGACGACCCAAAAGTGGTAGTATTGCAGCATGGACAAATACCATTCAGCATTCATCTGATAATAGTCAATCTGGGATGAGGGAAAGCTATACGCTATACGTTTGAGGTAACAGTCATTGTACAGTAGCCAGAGCTAGTTATTGATGTTGTAGTACAGAGCTAGGATAGCTATATGACTGTACCCTAGTTCCCAGTCCACCATCTATATACACAATACCCCCAAACCAGTAGTTTCCATTTCTACGATACATGTTGCATTATGGGCAATAAACATTGCATTCTGGGTGCCATAAAGGAGGTCAAGAGTTCAAGTTCTACAGTACCAGGTCCAGTTGGTCACCAGAGCTTCTTTAATCAGCAACAACAGTTTTCAGCTGTGCTAACATAATTGCAAAATTGTTCTCTAATGATCATTTAACCTTTTAAAATTATGAACTTTGATTAGCTAGCACAACGTGCCATTGGAACACAGGAGTGATGGTTGCTGATAATGGACCTTCTTACCCCTATGTAGATATATCATTAAAAATCAGCTACAACAGTCATTTACAACATTAACAATGTCTACACTACAATTTTAAATGGACATTTTTTTTTGCTTTTCTTTTAAAAACAAGGACATTTCGAAGTGACCCCAAACTTTTGAACAGTAGTGTATATATACAGTTGAAGTCGGAAGTTTACATACACCTTAGCCAAATACATTTAAACTCAGTTTTTCACAATTCCTGCCATTTATTCCTAGTACAAATCCCCTGTCTTAGGTCAGTTAGGATCACCACTTTATGTTAAGAATGTGAAATGTCAGAATAATAGTAGAGAGAATTATTTATTTCAGCTTTTATTTATTCTAAAGCCATGGCATCATTTTCTGGAATTACTTGTGTCATGCACGAAGTAGATGTCCTAACCGACTTGCCAAAACTAGTTTATTAACACAAAATGTGTGGAATGGTAGAACGTTTGACATTTGCCAGAGAACACCAAGATTGGCAAATTCGCCACTGGTGCCCTGTGCTCTTCACAGATGAAAGCAGGTTCACACTGAGCACGTGACAGACGTGACAGAGTCTGGAGACGCCATGGAGAACGTTCTGCTGCCTGTATATATATACAGTGCATTCGGAAAGTGTTCAGACCCTTTGACTTGCTCCACAATTTATTACGTTACAGCCTTAATTTAAAACGGACTTAAAAAAATGTTTCCTCATCATTCTACACACACTACTTTGTTGAAGCACCTTTGTCAGCGATTACAGCCTTGAGTCTTCTTGGGTATGACGCTACAAGTTTGGCACATCTGTATTTGGGGAGTTTCTCTCATTCTTCTCCACAGCCTCTCAAGCTCTGTCAGGTTGAGTTTGAGTTTATTTTATTTTTACAGGGACAGTGCACATTAATCAACGTTTCAGTAAAAAGTGCCTGTTTTTGCCAGCCAGCTAATTTTCCACCGCAATCGCTGGGCAGGTTATTAAAAACAATTACAATAACAATACAGACAAACAATGAGCAGTGACCACATGCAGAGCAACATAGAACAAGCAACACGTAGCATGCAGAGCAACATAGGACAAGCAACACGTAGCATGCAGACATGCAGAGCAACATAGGACAAGCAACACGTAGCATGCAGACATGCAGAGCAACATAGACCAAGCAACACGTAGCATGCAGACATGCAGAGCAACATAGAACAAGCAACACGTAGCATGCAGAGCAACATATACCAAGCAACACGTAGCACGCAGAGCAACATAGAACAAGCAACACGTAGCATGCAGACATGCAGACCAACATAGACCAAGCAACACGTAGCATGCAGACATGCAGAGCAACATAGGACAAGCAACACGTAGCATGCAGACATGCAGACCAACATAGGACAAGCAACACGTAGCATGCAGACTAACATAGACCAAGCAACACGTAGCACGCAGAGCAACATAGAACAAGCAACACGTAGCATGCAGACATGCAGACCAACATAGACCAAGCAACACGTAGCATGCAGACATGCAGAGCAACATAGGACAAGCAACACGTAGCATGCAGACATGCAGACCAACATAGGACAAGCAACACGTAGCATGCAGACCAACATAGGACAAGCAACACGTAGCATGCAGACATGCAGAGCAACATAGACCAAGCAACACGTAGCATGCAGACATGCAGAGCAACATATACCAAGCAACACGTAGCATGCAGACATGCAGACCAACATAGACCAAGCAACACGTAGCATGCAGACATGCAGACTAACATAAACCAAGCAACACGTAGCATGCAGAGCAACATAGACCAAGCAACACGTAGCATGCAGACATGCAGACTAACATAGGACAAGCAACACGTAGCATGCAGACATGCAGAGCAACATATACCAAGCAACACGTAGCATGCAGACATGCAGAGCAACATAGACCAAGCAACACGTAGCATGCAGACTCCGGCGACTCTGGTATGCTGGTCTTCTAGGCAGAGTTCCTCTGTCCAGTGTCTGTGTTATGTGCCCATCTTAATCTTTTCTTTTTATTGGCCAGTCTGAGTTAGGGCTTTTTCTTTGCAGCGTTGCCTAGAAGGCCAGCATCCCAGAGTCGCCTCTTCATTGTTGATGTTGAGACTGGTGTTTTGCGGGTACTATTTAATATAACTACCAGTTGAGGACTTGTGAGGCGTCTCTTTCTCAAACTAGACACTCTAATGTACTTGTCCTCTTGCTCAGTTGTGCACCGGGGCCTCCCAATCCTCTTTCTATTCTGGGTAGAGCCAGTTTGCGCTGTTCTGTGAAGGGAGTAGTACACAGCGTTGTACGAGATCTTCAGTTTCTTTGCAATTTCTCACATGGAATAGCCTTCATTTCTCAGAACAAAAATAAACTGACAAGTTTCAGAAGAAAGTTATTTGTTTCTGGCCAATTTGAGCCTGTAATCGAACCCATAAATGTTGATGCTCCAGATACTCAACTAGTCTAAAGAAGGCCAGTTTTATTGCTTCTTTAATCAGAACAACAGTTTTCAGGTGAATTTTTCCACAAATAGACAGGTATTTTCCTTTCCATGTTAGCAAGGATGGCCATAATAAATAGATATGCCGATAGTGGACAACCTTGTTTTACTCCACGACAGTTTAATAGTTTCTGAGAAGTAGCCTTTATTTACAATTTTACACCTAGGATTACTATACATACCTTTCACACATTTTATGAGATTCTCCAAAATTAAAATATTCCATGCATTTAAATATAAATTCCAGTCCTAGTTTATAAAAAAACTTTTCAAAGTCAGTTTTCAATGTGTTCCATTGGTTCCGGTACTTGTCTTATATTATTTAAAATGTATTGTCCATGTAAAAAACCTGTCTGATTAGGATGACTAATATCCGACAACACCTTTTTAATTCTAAGTCCTAAGCATTTAGATATCATTTTTGCATCACAACACTGAAGTGTAAGGGGTCTCCAATTTGTTAAATGGACTGGATCTTTATATTTATCCATTGGGTCTTGTTTCAGTAAAAATGAAATCGGACCACATTGTTAAGTATCTGATCATCTACACATTTTATAGGAGTGGTTAAACCATGCTAATAACAGTCCTCTGAGTGAATCAGAAAGGGTTTGGTAAACCTCCACTGGTATGCCACCCAGCCCTGGAGTTTTCCCAGCCTTAAAGGCTGTAATTGCATCAAGAAGTTCCTCCTGTGTAGTTTGCCCTTCACATGAGTCTTTCTGTACAGCTGTTAATTTTACATTATTAATAAAAAATATTATCCCCCCAGATCAGTGGGGGGATAATGTAGTATCCCCCCACTGATCTGTAGTATCCCCCCCCACTACCCTGACCTGTAGTATCCCCCACTACCCTGACCTGTAGTATCCCCCCCCACTACCCTGACCTGTAGTATCCCCCCCCCCACTACCCTGACCTGTAGTATCCCCCCCCCACTACCCTGACCTGTAGTATCCCCCCACTACCCTGACCTGTAGTATCCCCCCCCACTACCCTGACCTGTAGTATCCCCCCCCCCCACTACCCTGACCTGTAGTATCCCCCCCCCCCACTACCCTGACCTGTAGTATCCCCCCCCCCCACTACCCTGACCTGTAGT